>NC_056746.1:1499339701-1499684701 GCF_019279795.1 Protopterus annectens
GATTAATTGTATTTAAGTGAATATATGTGTGTGTATATATATGGATGTATGGTGTGGCATATTTTGTAACTCCAGGAAGGCTGTGTTGAGGTGCCTGAGTGTTGTTCAATGTGAATAAACTATTTAATGCAAGATTGGCGGCATCTTTTTCACTGGCTTTGTAGTCTGGTGTGTTTTAACACTTGTTTGGTGTTTTTATACATGGTGAGAGATGGCCAGTGGATCGCTGCAACAATTGCCACATATTTTTCGAGGTGATGCATCTGTTTCTGCTACATTTCATCCAGTTGTTGAAACCCAGATGGAGCCGAGTACTTCTATATCCAATGCTGCCCCTGTTAAAACTTCTGTTAGAAGAAGGAAGAGGGAAAAGATCTACTAACCCTTTTAATGAAGTGGGTAAGGCGAATACAGTACATTTGTGAACAGCTAACCGTACTAATTTAGAGTCACTTGAACAGCTGCTGTTTAGAGAAAATGCTTTACATTATAATCTAGGTTTGCAGAAATATTTGGATATAGACATTACCCCTAGGGGATTACATTTTGTAAAAATCCTTCTGCTGTCTTTGATATCTCTGATGTAACTGAACTAGAGTTTGAGAAAAGATGGATTGCTGCCTCCCACAGGAGTGTAAGGGAATGGCTCCTTATACTGATAGAACAAGACACCCTAAAACAGCTTAAAGTGAAGGCTGAAATTGCAGCTGCTTGTGATGAATTATCTGGGCAGCTGGGTGGTTCTAAGTTTGAACAAATATGTTCTTTAAATATCAAGTTAGAGGAAAACTCTAGTGAAATTATACAACACAAAATCAATAAGTTACAAAGAGTCATTAGAGATTATGACTCTTGTTTGGCTTTTAAGAAGGTAACCAATCAGAGAGGTACCAGAGGCTTTAAAATGCTTCTGTGAGATCTAAGAAACACCAAAATGTCTCCTTTGCCTCTCCAGATGGAACTAATACTTCTGCAGGCTCTGATAATGAAAATACAGACTGTCCACCTTGGCCTGCTCCACAACAACCTAATTACATAAATAATAAGTTTCAGGGCCAAGGGAAACAGGGAAGACAGCAGAATGGCTACAATCAACAAAACAGCTTTAAATGATGGTATGAAGGTAACAGAGACGTTCAACAGTTCAAACAACAAAATAAAAGGACTTAATATTGATTTTAAATGTTTCCACAGTAGTTAGCAGTATAACAAGATGTGATTTGAGAAATTGTATTGTGAATTTATCTGGGGTTGATTAAGTGAAATTGAAATATCTGTTTTGACGTATGATTTAAAGTTTATACCAACAGCTCTACCCAGAGCACATTTTATTAAAGCAGAAGTGTTTAAGTTAATAAGAAAACTGCATTTGGTTAATTACTTTGAATGTAATGGTGAAAGTATGTCAGTTAATGAAGAAAGTGTATCTGCAAGTGAAGATGAGTTGCTGGATTTCTTCTCTTGTGATTCTTCATTTGAAACCGCTGAAAATGTTAATGCATATTGCACTTTAAATACTGAAATGGTTACTTATACTAGCACTTTTATACCTGCATTTAAAACCAGGTGATTTTGCAATTTTCTAAGATGCTTAATTTTGCATTAGAGAAAATTCTGAAAGATTTTTCTTCTGAGAAGAAAGACATTTTGTATAACATGAGTAAGAATGAATGGTTGTCTTTATTAAATTTATGTAAAAGATCAGACATAATTGTAAAACCCTCAGATAAAGATAGAAAAATTTTTATGCACTGGAAACAATACCTGAAAAATGTGTATGGGCCATTTATCTGATGGCCAAGTATATACGGCAGTAAATATTGATTTTTTTATCAAGCTATAATGAAGTTTAAAAAAACTAGTAGATAAAGGCCTAAGACTGGGCTATTTTACAAGAAAAGATGCCATAAATAAATTTAATGTACAAGGAAGCAAAATGGCTAAGTTCTATTGTCTGCCAAAGAAACACAAAAATGTGAGCCCCACCCCCCCCCAGGTAGACCCATAGTAGTTGCACATAATTATTTTCTCCATAATATGGGAATTTTTTTACATTCCTATCTTTTGAGCTATGTAGTTGTTAAATTCTTATATTAAAGACACTATCCATTTTTTGGATAAAGTAAAGAATGTAAAATGTGATGAAGAATATTACTGGGTAGTTGTAGGTGATGTAAAAAGTCTCTATACAAGTATTACTCATGTTAGGTATGGAAGCTGTTAGATTTTTTTCTAGGTGATAGTCCTGTTAGTAATTTTGTGATGGAATTATTGTATATTTGTTTGACGAATAATTTTTTTGAGTAAGCTCATTTACCATCAAGTACAAGGTACTGCCGTGGGTGCATCTTTGCACCCATGTATGCTAACCTGTTCATGGACATTTTTGAAGTTGAGTTTTTGTATAGATTGAATTTTTGTAATAGTTATGTTATTTTATATTGTAGATATATAGATTTAATTTTTTTCTGTAAGGGGGGTGCTGAAATAGCCCCCCAGTTTATAAGTGATTTAGATGCAAATCGCTTTCAGATAAAATTTGATGGCTTTCAGATAGGAAAAATAGATACTATCTAGATGTCACTTTGACTATTAGGAACAATAAGATAGTAACTAACATGCACAAAGAATTGGAGATTATAATATTTTGGATAGTAGCAGTTGCCATCCACCACATACTCTGAAGGCACTACCTTGTAATGAATTATTGAGAGTCAGCAGGCTATGTAACAATGAAATGGGCCTAGAAAAGAATGTAATAAAAACATGCATTAATTTCAAGCAAAGGGGGTATGAGGAAAATGTTATTTTAGATGCCCTTCATAAAATAATAGATACTAGCTTACTTCATAATAATCCTTTAGTAAATAAGATAAATAATAGAGAATTTAATACTGTGCAGGAATGTAGAAAAGTTTATTTTATTAAGGTATATAATATCTTTAGTGAGAAAATCATTGATGACATTAGATATTATTGGCTCTACTTAACTAATACGGAAGGGATAAAAAATCTTTGTAGAACTGTAAATATCTCTTTTAAGAGAATTAGAAATATCAAAGATATGGTGGTACACAATGGATTTGTTTCACCTGGTGAAAAATTAAATCTGCAGGTTTTGGAATGTGGCACCTTCCCTTGCGGAAGGTGTTCAGTTTGTTCCAACATCACCAAATGTTTTGAAAAAATAAAAGGTGTAAAATTTTCTTCCACTTCTGCTTTTTCATGTATAACTAAATCAGTGGTATATGCTTTGTCTTGCCCCTGTAGCTTGTTTTATATAGGGGTGACTAAAAGAATATTCAAGTTACGGTTGCAAGAACATATTAGAGAGATAGAAAATAGTAATGCTATGAGCCCTATAGCTTTACATTTTTTTACGTGTCATAGCAGTGACTTTTCATTGTTAAAAGCTTGTATTTTGGAGCATATATCAGAAACAGATGAAGTATTAATGAAAAAGAAATTATTGTATAAAGAGACTTTATATATTTTAAAATTTAATACATTATCTCCAATAGGTCTAAATAGTGAATGTAACTAGAGAGTTTCTTTAAAATGTATATATGATTATTTTAATTAATGGTTGATTTAATTAAATGATTGTTTGATTAACTGTATTTAAGTGAATGTGTGTGTATGTGTGTGTGTATATATATATATATATATATATATATATATATATATATATATATATATAGAGAGAGAGAGATAGAAAGAGAGAGAGAGAGATAGAAAGAGAGAGAGAGAGAGAGATAGAGAGAGAGATGGCATATTTTGTAACTCCAGGAAGGCTGTGCCAAGGCACCAGTGTGTTGTTCTGTGTGAATAAACTATTTAATACAAGATTGGTGGCATCATTTTCGCTGGCTTTGTAGTCTGGTATGCAGAGATATGGGCCTGTTTCTTACAAGAGGCAGAGCAGACATGCAGAGATAGAGGCCTGTGTCTTACACAATGCAGAACAGACATGAACAGGCAGAGGCGTGTATCTTGCACCATGCAGAGCAGACATACAGAGACAGGTGCTTGTGTCTTACACCAAGCAGAGCAGACAAGCACAGTCATGGGCCAGTGTCTTGCACCAGGTAGAGCAGACATTCAGACACTGAGGTCTGTGTCTTACACCAGGCATAGCAGGCCTGCACAGTCATGGGCCTGTGTTTTACACTAGGCAGAGCAGACATGCAGAGAGAGATGGGGATTTTGTCTTCACCAGGTAGAGCAGACATGCACAGGCATGGGCCTGTGTCTTACATCAGGCTAAGTAGACATGCATAGTCATGGGTCTGTATCTTGCAGCATGTTTAACAGACATGCAGAGACAGGGGCTTGTCTTACACCATGCTGAGCAGACATGCACCATCACAGGCCTGCATCTTACACCAGGCAGAGCAGACATGCACCATCACAGGCCTACATCTTATACCAAGCAGAGCAGACATGCACCTTCACAGGCCTGTGTCTTACACCTGACAGAGCAGACATGCACCTTCACAGGCCTACGTCTTTCACCTAGCAGAGCAGACATGCACCTTCACAGGCCTGCGTCTTACACCTGGCAGAGCAGACATGCACCTTCACAGGCCTGCGTCTTACACCTGGCAGAGCAGACATGCACAGTCATGGGCCTGTGTCTTACACCATGGAGAGCAGACATCCACAGTAATGGGCCTGTATCTTGCACCATGCTGAGAAGACCTGCAGAGACAGGTGCTTATGTCTTACACCAAGCAGAGCAGACATTCAGAGACAGGGGTTTCTGGTTTTATACCATGCAGAGCAAGTGTGCAGAGACAGGGACTTGTGTCTTACACCAGGCAGACCAGACAAGCGCAGTCGTAGGCCAGTGTCTTGCACCAGGCAGAGCAGACATGCAGAGAGCGAGGTCTGTGTCGTACACCAGGCATAGCAGGCCTGCACCCTCATGGGCCTGTGTTTTACACTAGGCAGAGCAGACATGCAGAGACAGGGGCTTGTGTCTTCCACCAGGTAGAGCAGACATGCACAGGCATGGGCCTGTGTCTTGCACCAGGCTAAGTAGACATGCGTAGTCATGGGTCTGTGTCTTGCACCACGCCGAACACACATGCAGAGACAGGGGCTTGTGTCTTATATCATGCTGAGCAGACATGCAACATCACAGGCCTGTATCTTATACCAGGCAGAGCGGACATGCACCATCACAGGTCTGTCTTACATCTGGCAGAGCAAACCTGCACAGTCATGGGCCTGTCTTACACCATGGAGAACAGACATGCAGAGACAGGGGTTTGTCTCACACCAAGTAGAGCAGACTTGCAGAGACAGGGCCTTGTGTCATATATCATGCTGAGCAGACATGCACAGTCATGGGCTTGTGTCTTACACTTGAGAGCAGACATGCAGAGGTAGGGGCTTGGGTCTTACATCAGATAGAGGAGACATGCACCATCATGGGCCTGTGTCTTACACCATGCTGAGCAGACAAGCAGAGACAGGGTCTTGTGTCTTACACTAGGCAGCGCAGGCATGCACATTCATGAGCCTGTGTCTTACACCAGACAGAACAGACATGCAGAGACGGGTTTGTGTCTTACACCAGGCAGTGCAGACATGCACAGTCATGGGCCTGTGTCTTACAACATGTTGAGCAGACATGCACAGTCATAGACTGTGCATGTTTGCTTTCCTTGGTGTAAAAGACTTTGTTTAGTGTCTCCATGCTGTTTTTCTGAACATTTTTGGTGTCTTACTGGTGTTTTTCTTAGTGTTTCCTACTTAAATTAGTGAAGCTAGTGCCTGTGGCGTAGTACAGATACAGGTTTGCTGCATGTAGGTCTGTTTGTATTAGCTGTTGTATTCTGAGCACATTTTCCAAGCCACCTTTGATTGGAAGGGACCCTTCTGCACCCATGTGAATGAAGTGTGCTAAGGGCTTGGAGAAAGCACCCTCATTGGTTCTTTTGAGTTTTTTAAATTTTTTTTTTTTAATTTTTAGCTTCACGGGCCTGTGTGATGTTCTAGGCATCTTTGATGGAAGGGGACCTTCTGCACCCTTGTGAGAGAAGTGTGCTGATTGGAACCTGTCTGAAGTGTAATTGGTCTAGGGTTTGGAGTAAGCACACTCTTTAGTTCTGAGTTTTAAAAAAAATTTTAACGTTTTTAGCTTCTGATATTTAAGCCCCAAGTTTGAGCAGGTTTGTGCTTATTTGAACCAAGCTGAAATGAGGTGGGGTACCAGCCACAGCTCTGAGCTGAGATTCCAGATGACTAGAGGGTTCTGAGCTTCCCAAAAAATGTAAATTGCTTTTTATTTTATTTTTTTTGCTTGGTTATACTATTTACTTTACTTTTTATTGTATTCTTATTTAATACTATATTTTAATACTGTAAACTAAAGTGCACTGTTTGTACTGCATTTGTCTGCCTTACTCTACCTGTTAAATTTAATTATGTTGCTGTTTTCACTGTTTATAAAGCTTTTATTTTGCTGTTTTCACTGTTTGCAAAGTAATTGTTGCTACATTTCGTTATTGCAAAGCATCTGTTCAGTTTAATCTGTTTTCCCACTATGCAGTGTTTTAACTAGCTGATGTGTTTGCTGTTTGAAACATTCTTTAGTGTCTCCTTGCTGGTTTTCTGCTGTTTAAAACATTTTTTTAGTGTTTCCTGCCTAAATTAGTGTAGCTAGTGGCTGTAGCATAGTCCAGATACAGGTTTGCTGCATCTGGGTCTGTTTGTAATGGTTGTTGTATTATGAGAACATGCCCAAGCCATATTTTATTGGAAGAAGACCTTCTGTACCTTTGTGAGAGAAGTGGGCTGATTGGAACCTGTCTGGTGAAGTGTAATTGGTCTAGGTCTTGGAGTAAGTGTGCTCATTGGTTCTTTTGAGTTTTTTAAGTTTTTATCTTCTGGTATTTAAGCCCCGAGTTTGAGCAGGTTTCTGCTTGTTTGAACTGAGCTGAAATGAGTTGGGCTACCAGTTACAACTCTGAGCTGAGATACCAGACAACTAGAGGCTTCTGAGCTTCTCAAACTATAAGGTGCCTGTTTTTAGATTGATTATACCATTTACTGCACTTTTATTTGTGTCCTGCTTAATTAATACTGTTCTAATACTGTAAACTGCACTGCTTGTACTGTATTTGTCTGCCTTACTGTGCCTGTTTAATCATATTATATTGCTGTTTTCTCTGTTTGCAAAGCTTTTTTTTTTGCTATTTTCACTGCAGAGCATCTGTTCTTTTTGTTCTGCTTTCACACCAAGCAGTGTATTAAATAACTGAGTAGTGTACTGCTTAAACATTCTTTAGTGTCTCCTTGCTGTTTTTCTGCTGTTTAAAACTTATTTTAGTGTTTCCCACCTAAATTACTGTAGCTAGTAGCTGTAGCATAGTCCAGATCGGGTAAACACCAGTCACAGCAACAACAGAAAATAGTCCAACAAACTCGCTGGTGTATAATAGGATGCGCAATACACCAGCTAGTTTGGACTATTTTCTATAGTCCAGATATAGGTTTGCTGCATCTGGGTCTGTTTGTAGTGGCTGTTGTATTCTAAGCAAATTTTCCAAGACATTGTTGATTGGAGGGGGCTATTCTGCACCGTTGTGAGAGACTCGTACTAATTGAAACCTGTCTGGTGAAGGGTGCTTGGTCTACAGCTTGGACTAAGCACCCTCATTGGTTCTTTTGAGTTTTAATTTTTAAGTTTTTAGCTTCTGGGATTTAAGCCATGACTGAGTGGGATTCTGCTTCTTTGTACCATAGCAGGACAAATATTCCTACAGATTTTCCCTTAGATACAGCTGTAGTACATTAGTGTAGTCCTCAGCTTTACTACATCTCTGGTCTAAGAAGTTTTGTTAGTGAGCTGTGACCTATTAAACCACCAGCCAAAAACCCCATCAGATATACCCATCTACAGAATACCTCCTAGATCAGTCCTGAAAGCATCCCCTTTATGATAACAGTTCTACAAATGTAGCATTATGGACAGTTGGACTACCCTAGTTAATCCTGCCAGCCTTTTTGACTTGGGTCTCCTGAGGCAGAGTAGCAGCTGCCTCATATACACTGATAACCCTCTACTAATAACTTACTCTAGTACAGAGTACGACAGATGTATTTACACCAGGAATCCTGAATCCCTGCTCTCTCACACTCTAAACAGGAACATTGAAGAGACCTGTCATCTCTCCCACCACTACTCATACACATAGTACGCACCCAACATATAAATTAACATGTGGAGGTTCTCTCAAAAAATTACTAAAATGCCAGAGACCTCCAAAGCAAAAGACTGTTACAACTAACGCAGTTCCCATAGCACCCAAGACAGATAGCAACACCAATGTCTCACCTACTAAGCCCTTTCTTGTCAATGGAGACTCCATAGTGAGACACACAGATGTCCCACTCCAAGTTAGATAAGGAGAAAGTCACTGTCAGCTGCCTGTCCAGTGCCAGGATTCATCAGATCATGCATGCACTCAGGTCTCTTGGAAAAAAAGTACCATTATGACACTGTCATAGCTCATGTTGGAGTGAACAACCTGAGACATACCTCACTGGACTATAGGAAGAAACACATGATTGAGCTCTGAGTATGTGTCCCAGGCAGGTATGTCCCTAGCCTTGAGCAGCATGTTATCCTCACCTAGGATGATACCACATTATAAACAAAAATGATCAGTTTCAATAATTGGATTAGTTTTTGGTGTCCTTCAAAAGAGATCTAGTTTGTCAGCCTGGGATGAGATATGGTCGACAAACATCTCTGCTTTGCCAGAGACAGTTTACACTTGGCACCACTAGGCTTTCAGCTTCTGGGAAAGGCTCTTGCCTCCCCCACAGTGCCCTTTTTAGGCAAGGTCTCAAAAACAATATTGCCAACGTGAAAATTACCAACCATAATAAAATAAGAGTTATGCTGCTAAATACTAGCAGCTTAAACCAAAAACTGCACACCCTGGAAGCACTTCTATCAGTGGATGTCTGTGCAGTCACAGAAACCTGGTTCAAGGCCTCAGACTACTCCAACCTTGCAAGGCTAAAAATGCCTTCCACACCTTCAGACTACAAAACGAAAGTGTGAGAACCAAAGGAGTCAGTGTTTCTATCTATATTAGGGATAAAGTCACCTCCTGACTAGTTAGATCAGACAACTCCCTGGAGTTGCTCCAAGTTCTGATTACTGTAAGACCCACATTCAAGTCATAGCTAATTATAGGTCCCCCTGCATGGATCATGATGCGCATGAGGCCTACTTGAACAAACTGGAGACAATCCAAATATTGACAAGTACTCTGGTCATGGGGGATTTCAATTATCCACCATCAACTGGGAAAATTATTCTAGCCCTAACTCACTAGCACAAAAGTTCCTTGACTTTAACTCAAATGTCATGGAACATATTGTTCAAACCCCAACAAAAAGAATAAACATACTAGAGCTGGTCCTCACTAACATGACACTGAGATGCACCACCACAACAATCAGACCATCATTAGTCAAATCTGACCGCAAATCAGTTGCCTTCGAGCTGACACTAACACCAGAATTCACAAAGGGCAAAGTCAGACTAAAAAAACTTCTCCAAAGTAAACTGTACCTTCCTAGGGGAAAACAGTTTTGGTACTTACTTTCCTCACTTGCTTAGAGAAAAACAGCTCTTGTACTCACTTTCCTCTCTTATCTAGAGGAAAAATTTTTTTTTTTTATTCAGGCATGTCCAAGGGTCAGCTCCCAGTGTTCTCTCCTGTCTATCTGATGAATCTGGGCATCTTGGGACAATGTAGAAATTGCCTCATGTACACAGACAACCCTCTCCTCCTACCACCCAACACTACAACCTGTGAGAGATGCACTTATCTAGCCAAACTGGAGGTAAAGCTCTCTCCAGTCAAGACTGAACTTGACAGTCAAGAGGAGAAGTTAAACACTTGCACCACACCACACTCATCACATAGTCTCACTAAATCTACACCACCAAAATCCACACATAGAAATACAAAAACTTTCCCCTGGGATTCTGGATACTGGCTAAGGTTCTTGCTGCCCCTATAGTGCCTTTTTAGGCAAGATTCCAGTGATAAATTCACCACCATAACAGGAACAGGCAAGCAAAAACGGAGGGTAATGCTACTCAATGCCAGAAGTCTAAATCTCAAAATACACTCACTCGAGGCACTCCTTAAAATGGAGAACATTGATATCTGTGCAGTGACTGAGACCTGGTTCAAGGCTCCAGAGAGCACCCCTGCACTACCAGGCTATAACTCATACCACACTTTTTGGCCATGTAACCTTGACCGGAACACCAAAGGCGGAGGTGTATCCATATCCATTAAGGATATCCACACCTCCAGGCTAGTTGCTCAGCATAATGCAGCTGAGGTTATCCAAGTGCAACTAACTCTGGGCAAAACTGCAATCCAAATTGTAGCTTGCTACAGATCACCCACCATGCCCCAGGATTCCCACTACTCTTTTCTTGATGTACTGGAAAATATTAGGGTTCAACCAAACATCCTAATAATGGGTGATTTCAACTACCTCCACCATTAACTGGGAAAGCTACTCATGTACCAACTCCTTCTCTCAACGCTTTCTGGAATTCATAAACTCCAATGCCCTGGATCAACTTATCCACACCCCCAACAGGGGCAACAATATCCTAGATCTAGTCATTACCAATATGAGTGACCGGTGTTCCACTCTTGAAGTCAATGCCTCATTGGTCCGATCCGACCATAAGCTAATTACCCTAGATATCCACATCCTGCCTCCACCCCCCATTAAGGAAACCATAATAAAAAATTTCTCCAAAGCCAACTTCATGCTTCTTAAGACAGAAGTGGTGAACTTCATGACACCCATGCAGATGGACAATACAGTTACGACTACTGAATGCTACACAATTGCACTTTATAAGCACTTACATGAGTGCATGGATCGTGCTATCCCAAACACAACCAAGACACTATCCTCCAAAAAAAGGAAGCCAATCTGGTGGTCTCCTGCCATAAATAAACTGTACAACAGAAGGAAGAAACTCTTGCAAAAGAGAGTAAAATCCCACAAGTGGAGGAGCTCCCTGGTCAGCCTCAGTAAGAAGCTGCGATCCCTGATAAAATCCTCCAAAGCTAGTTACAAAAACAAAATTGCCACTGATTCTAAAGACAACCACAAAGCATTTTATAGCTATGTCAAGAATCTGAATGGCAACACTCAGATCTGCTATGAGTTACAGCACAATGGCACTAAATATGCAGACCCAACTGATATTGCCAACATCCTGGCAGATAGGTCCAGTGCTAACTTTACTCCCCTCTCACCCCCTAAAGAGCCCATCTCTATACCGGAGGAATGCAAAGTTCATGTAATCATGGCTGCACAGGTAAAAACCACACTCTCCAAAGCCAAGAACACAGCATCCATGGGACCAGACAACATCCCAGGCTGCATTCTACATGAACTACAGAATGAACTGGCACCCCACCTAAGTACCATGTTCAATCATAGCCTCACCTCAGGCTTTGTGCCTGCTGAATGGCGCACAGCAACGGTTATCCCACTCTACAAGGGGGGAGCCACCACAGACCCCGGGAACTACCGCCCCATTAGCCTGACGAGCCTGGTCTGCAAGGCCATGGAGCGTATCATCATGGAACTTATAAACAAAGACATTGATAATCTCCAAACTTTAGATCCCACCCAATTTGGGTTTGTAAAAGGCAGATCATGTCTCCTAAACCTGATAGACTTCTTTGAAGCAGTCACCAAAGCCGTAGACAAGGGTAAAGTGGTTCACACAGCCTATCTAGATCTTGCCAAGGATTTTGACACCATCCCCCACTCTGGAATTATAGATAAACTCACTAAACTAGGTATAAATCCCTATGTCACAAGATGGGTTGCCAACTGGCTCACTGACAGAATCCACACTGTGAAAGTAGCAGACACCAAATCCGACTTCAGACCAGTGACAAGTGGAGTACCACAGGGTTCAGTCCTGGGTCCTCTTTTGTTTGGTGTCTACTTCTCTGAAGTACAGGCTAATGAAGTTCGCAGATGACTGCAAACTAGGAGCCATAATCGAAACTCCTAATGATGTAGACATCCTACAAAAGGGCCTCACTTAGACAGATGCCTGGTGTCAAAGCCATGGCGTCAAGCTCGATACCAAAAAGTGCATTGTCATCCTCTTTGGTAAAAACTCTGTACCCATGAACTACAACATAGGCGGTAGTATACTTAACACCGAAAGTGTGATAAGAGACCTTGGGACACAGGTGGACAGTAGTCTCTCCTTTCCATTACCACAGTAGTCAGGAAATCCTTCTACGTGGCACACCTCATCACAAAAGGTTTCTCATCCAGAAAAAGAGGTCATTGTTCCCCTCTACTCAACACTCATTAGACCCATTATAGAGTACAATGCCCCTTTTGGTATGTACCTCACAAGACACATCAACAACTGGAAAGGCCACAGAAATACCTCACAAAGAGGATTATCGGCCTCAAACAGATGCCCTACGCTGACCATCTGAAAAAACTCCAGCTTTACTCCGTCGCATATAGCCTACTCAGAGGTGATCTCTGCCTAACATACAAAGCTATGTCAAACCCAGAGCTGTTGGACATGCTCCACTTAAAGAAATCTCAGTCCTTCAGAGCTACACGCTCTAGGGACCTAAACCTTGTCACCACAATAAACAGAACATGCCGAAGGGATAGATTCCTGTCCCAGAGACTTCCCATACTCTGGAATAAACTACCTGTCTATATCAAACAAAGCTCCTCATTAGCACTCTTCAAGAAAAATCTTGATGATTGGATGGGAAATAGGAAATTCACCCCAGGGATCACCTCTGTGGCTCTGCTTGACAGTGGCACAGGAAAATAATTTTCTTGGGTGGCAAAAGCCATGGTACCTTTTTGGCTGGGCTTGTATAGGCCCCAGGGCCGATAGCCTAGTACCTGCCTATGAACCTTCAAGCACCACCCCCAGCTGGAAGTGGTAACTACACCAAAGCTTATACAAATGATTGTACAGGGCTTTAGTGTAAGTGTATAGACTCAGCTGTTCCAAAGTAAAAACAAGCTACCCTGATGGACAAGCAAAGAATAATCCACGACCATGAAGAAAGGAACCGGAACTCTGCTAAAGTCCAAAAGGCTGTATTTTTATTTCTGAAGTATTCCAAAAGTCACAGATAAAATCACACAAGCGCTTTTGCTCAGGCAGTCCTGAGCTTTATCAAGTGAAAACAAATTGCAGTATGCAGTAACCTCCATTAAATAGCCTGGCAATTATACAATTAACTAATTAGTGAAATCTAGTACTAAGGTACTCTGGTGCTTTAAAGTTGGGTGTTAAAAAAGTTAATCATTATATCAACTCAAAAAAATGAAATGTTTGCAATAACATATGCACTTGAATAAAAATGACTAACCATAAAAAACATTTTAAAATGCCAGTTTCCTAGGTTTCAGAACATAAGAGTCTGAAGTCTGAGTGGGGTTGTAGATTGTTAAAGAATATGCTTAAAAAATGTGTTTAGATTGTCAGTGAATTGTTAAAAAAAAAAAAAAAAATTTTTTCATTATTACTTTACACTGATAAAAACATGCAATAAAATATGCAGGAGATATTTTTAATGCCCATCCATATAACATTTCACATAGAATTTGATTTATTAGTCGGAGTCCTATAACCGTAGGTGTTCAATAATTTAGTGTGCTGTGTGGAGATGCTATGTTATGAAGGGGGTCAAGTGTGAGAGTTATAACCTAGCCCTCCTAAGCTTGAGGACCGGTTTAATGCTGATCGTCCCATTCAGACCTGGTGGCTTCCCTGCATTCAGTCTCAACTGCCATAATAGTTCACGGTAGCCCAAGGTGGATTCCCAGTCACCACCTCTTGCATCTGGCTCAACCTGTTCTAGGACTAGAAACTGGATTTTGGGTTCTGGGCAGGAGAGTGAGTGTTTGTAGAAGGCGTTGGTTTCCTTCTTCCTGGTCATGTCATAAAGATGCTCGTGAATCGTTTTCTTAATTCCCTCTCAGTTTTGCCCACATAGAAACTTTGACAGTTGGTGCACATCCCCAAGTATACAACCCCTCTAGAGGCACAGGTGTAAAATCCAGTGGGGTGTATCTTGTAGTTCCTGGACGGGAGGTATGGTGCTGTTTCTTTGGATATGGCATGACATTGGGCACAGGCACCACATTTGAATGTGCCCAGCCTTGGTTGTTTTACCTTCATCTTTTTTCTTTGATTTCTTTCAAATAATTCCTTTAGATTAGCCCCTCTTTTACGAACAAAACTGGGTTTAGGTGGTATGTAGTCCTTTAGTTCTTCAAAGAGGGTTAAAACCGGCCAGTGATGTAAGATTGTTTCTTCCAATTCATAGGAATTTGATGAGTATGTGTGTGCAAAACTGTTAGTGTGAACAGTATCCTTGTTTTGTGTGTTGTTGGTCACTGGTACAAACCCCCCCCCCTAGTATTGGTTTGTAGAGGGAATGTCGTGCAGATTTTACCTCTGCTGCTAGAGTTAGAAATAGTTCCAGAGGGTAACCTCTCTCCAAGAAAAGTTTTTTCAAAAATTCCACCTCGGAATCAAAATCTTTCTCCGTACTGCATATTCTACTTGCTCTGATGAGCTGCCCCTTAATGATCCCCCTCTTTTGATATGGTGGGTGGGCACTTTCGAAGTGTAGCAAGGAGTTAGAAAATGTTGCCTTGCGATGTAGTTTGGAGTGGAAAGTTTTCTGATTGTAGTCCTTGTAAAGAGTAATGTCCAGGTAATGAAGTTCGTGCTGGTCCACTGTGTGTGTGAATTGTAGGAAATTCGTTGTTGAATTGATATGTGTAAGGAATTCTGATAGGTTCCCTTCAGAGCCAGACCATAAAATACAGATGTCATCCAAATAACGTCTGTAGAAGAGAATGTGATCTTTCCATGGGGGTATTAAAACGAATGTGTGCTCCCACATGTGCAATTCTACATTTGCGTAGAAGGATGCACAAGATGCCCCCATGGCAACCCCCTTGCGTTGCCGGTATAGTTCACCATTGAAAAAGATGAAGTTGTTGGACAAAACCATCTCCATCATTTCGGTAAGCAAGTTGGACATTTTGTTACTAAGGGTTGTCTTCTGGCCTAGAAATTGGGCAAACCATTCCAAACCTTTTTGATGAGGGATGCTGGAAAACAGATCTTTGATGTCCACTGTGACCATTAAGGTGTCTGGGGAGTAGCAAGAGGTGGGAATGTCCCGGAGGAAGTGCCAAGAATCCTTGCAGACGTGGGACAATAAAGACGTGTATTCTTTGGTCATGTAATCAATAAATTTTCCCAGGGGCTCAGTCACTCCACCTGCTCCTGATACAATCGGCCTGAATTGTAGTGGATTTATTCCTTTATGGGTTTTAGGTATCCCAAAGATGACTGGTATTCTGGGCTTTTCCACATGTAAGTAGTTGTAGACCTTTTCATTGATGGCCTGTTGTAATAGAAGGTCACTAAGATAGTACTTGATCTCAGCAAAGGCTATATTGATCTCGTTTCGTGAAACTGTCTCGTATTGGTCGTCATTCTGCAACATAGTGTGCATGTGGGCTTCGTAATCCTCTGAGAACATAAGGACAATTCCCCCTCCTTTATCAGGTTTCATGACCCTGATTTTTTCTTCATGCAAGTGTTCAATAAAATTCATTTCTTGTTCAGAAAAATTTGGATGAAGTAGAATTTCTTGATTATTATATACTTTCCTGAAGTCATTTTCCACTAACTTTTCAAAAAAGAGGATTATTGGGTGTAGTGGGGGGTTAAAGAGACTTGTACGCGTTGGGCCTGCTGCATTAAGTGTTTGCCCTTTAAAAATCAAATTTAAGTTTAAAGCTCTGGTAAACATTTTTAAATCTATCAAAGCTTGTGTTAAATTCATGGGTTTAGTTGGGACAAAATGTAGCCCTCGGGTGAAAACATCAAAAGCATTTATAGGAAGGTTCATGTCCGTATAATTGTATATGGCAAAGTTGTTTCTCCTTGAAATAGTGCAGTTACCCTCAATATTAGTAGGGTTTTGATTGTGTAAACCCAGATTTGGGGCTTGGTCAGTTATGGGATCATCCAGGGGTGTTAGGGTAGTTGGTTTATGGTGGTTTGTTAGTGAACAAAATTCCAAGACCTCGGTGCCTGCCTTTGTCTCTGTCCCCAAACCCCGGTCTGGCCGGGGTTCTGTTGAAAATCCTGGTTGTTAGTACCCCTTCTGTTCATCTCTGCTAGCCTTTCACTTCTTCTAAGGGGTTCCTCTTGTCTGTCATATGTGTCACTAGCCCTATCTGTATTTGTGGTGTTGTTTTTGGAAGAAGATTTATTGTAACCATTGGGGCTAGGGTAGGCAAGGCCATCCCTATATTCGATGAGATCACGTTCTAATTTTCTTAGTTTTCTGTTAAGAATCTTGTCACAAAAAACATCAACATTATCAAAAACCTTGTCATAGTTTGGTTTAAAAGCACTAAAATTAGTACTAGATGTTAACTCATTGTTTAAAGTGTCTAGTTCATTCATTAATGTTTGTGCTTTCAGTTCATATTCCCCTACCATTACATGCAACATTTCCAATCCAGCTTTATCAAAAATCTCACACAAGTTAAAATAATAATCAGTACCATACTGGACATTGTTTGGAAATTTAAAAAGGCGTAGCCCTTTCGGGATACGTTTTACTCTCAGACATTCATTCAAGTAGTCTATCTCTAGCTGTGTACTCCTTAAGGAGTATAATTTGTCCTTGAACAAGTCCATGCTCTGATCAAAGTTAGAGAAATTATTAGAATTGTTACTACCTTTAGAAAAGGTGAAACATTGACCAACCCATTTTGTAAAGTTTACATCCTTGTTTCTATGTTTCAAAGCAGGATTGCTAGTTCCATTGGTCCCTAGTTGTACGTTAGTTTCAGGAGCTCTGGTAGCTTCATGGCGACGAGTAAAGTTGTTTCTTTTGGATCCGGCGCCAGACATGTCCGTGGAGGATATTGTGGAGCTTGTACCCTCTTCCGGGTCCGCAATTACCGGTAATCCAAAGTTATTTTGTAGTGCTTGCTGCTGGTTGCAAGCTAGCCCTGGTGAAGCAGCCGTGGTGGGTTTCAGCAAGTTAGTGAGCTCCTTGAGTGCAAAGTGACTTTAGCAGAGTTCCGGTTCCTTTCTTCAAGGTCGTGGATTATTCTTTGCTTGTCTTTGGTTTTTTGTGCATTACTACCCTGATGGACATCCAGCATCAACAAACTTTACAACAAATGCAAAAAGTTGCTGTCTAAGAAAACTAAGGCAAGGCCCCAACAATGGAAAAGTACCCTCCTCAGCCTCAACAGGCAAACAAGACATGTCAAATCCTCTAAGGTTAACTTTGAGAAACACTTAGCAATCACTGCCAAAGATAACCATAAGACCTTTTACAGCTACATACTTGGCCTAAAAGGTAGAGGACCTAAGCATGTGTCAAACTAGTGACTAATGGTATCACACAAACTGATCTCGCAGTGATAGCAAAGCTGCTAGTGGACAGATATGGCAAAAATTTCACTTCTTATCCCCTCCAAACTTATTGCAAACCATGCCCCCAACTTCAACCCACCCTACATATCTGAAGAGCAGGTCATTAAAGCCTTGTCCAAGGCAAAAAAACACAACCTCTATGGGACCAGACAGCATCCCAGGCTGTGTTCTAAACAAACTAAAGCATGAACTACCATCACCATTAAGTAACCTATTCAATCACAGCCTATAACCACAGGCTTTGTTCCTTGGGAATGCAGAACAGCAACTGTTGCTCCCCTCCACAAAGGTGGCTTAGTTGTAGACCCAGGGAAATATAGATCCATAAGTCTGACCACCCTCATCTGTAAAGCCATGGAATGTATCATCATGGACCTCATAAATAAAGACATAGGTGACCTCCAATCCCTTGCTCCAACCCATTTCAGCTTCATCAAGGGCAGATCCTGCCTGTTAAACCTGCTGAATTTTTTGTGACCAGAGCCATTGATGAGGACAAATCTGTGCACACAGCATACCCTGACTTGGCAAAGGCCCTTGACACAACCCCACACTCAGGCATTATTGATAAACTTAGCAAACTGAATGTAAACTCGTTTGTTGTAAGATGGGTTGCCAACTGGCTCAAAAAACAGTCACACACTATGAAAGTGGGTGACTCCACATAAGCCAGCAAACCTGTCACCAGCAGGGTGCCCCAAGGGTCAATGCTGGGCCTCCTACTGTTTGGTATATACTTCTCAGACGTTCAGGCCAAAAGTAAGGGACTGGCTGACCAAGTCTGCGGGTGACTGTAAACTGGATGCAATTACAGTATACTTCTGGAGGGTCTTACTTAGACCAACAACTGATGTCTTAGTCATGGTCTCAAACTAAATGCAAAGAAATTCATCATCATTCCCAATGCCCCCTCACACTATCAGATTAAAAACAATACCCTATGCACCTACAAATTGGTAAGAGATCTGAAGTAGGACTAGCTTTGATCACCATGTACTGTAGTAAGAAAGGCTTTCTACGTAGCACACTTGATTAACAAAGGCATCACCTCTAGAGCAAAGGAGGTTGCCACTAATCAGGCCTATAGTTGAGTATAATGCCCCTTTCGGCATGTACGATACAAGGCACCTGCAGCAACTGGAGAAATCTCAGAGGTTTCCAACTAAGAAGATCAAGATACTCCAGCACTTACCTTACACAGACCGTTTAAAGTTACTGTCACTATACTCAGTATCACATAGACTTCTTAGTAAGACATGTGCCTGGCTTACTGAGCAAACTCTGACCCAAATCTAATGAATTTGCTGCACATCCATAAACTCAACAGGACTGCAACTGCCTGTTCAAGGAACCTAAATATGGCCTTCAACTTGAATAGGACATGTTGGAGGGACAGATTTGTCTCCCAAAGACTGCCACATCTTTGGAATAGGCTGCCAATTCATGTGAAGCAGAGTTCCAAAAGGAACCTGGACAACTGGATGGGGCACTATAAATTCTTATAGGGGATAGTGCCCACAACCCTCCTGGACATGTGCAGTCATTACTAAATACAATCCTGGGTATTGACTAAAGCATCTATGGTATTACATTGGGATGAAACAGCTAGGCCTGAAATTACCTCCGGGTGGATAGCCTAGTAACCTCCTATGATCCTATATCCTGAGCAGACATGCACAGTCATGGGCTCATATCTTATACCAGGTAGAGCAGACATGCACAGTCATGGGCCTGTGTCAAACTCCATGCTGAAAAGACATGCACAGTCATGGGCCTGTGTCATACACCGTGCTGAGAAGACATGCACAGTCATGGGCCTGTATCTTCCACCATGCTAAGCAGACCTGCACCGTCATGGGCTTGTCTTACACCAGGTAGCGCAGACGTGCACAGCCGTGGGCCTGTGTTTTACACCAGGGAGAGCAGACATGCACAGTCATGGGCCTGTGTTATACCAGGCAGAGCAGACATGCAGAGTCATGGGGCTGTGTCATACACCAGGCAGAGCAGACATGCATGGTCATGGGCATTTGTCTTACACCAGGCAGAGCAGACATGCACCATCATGGGCATTTGTCTTACACCAGGCAGAGCAGACATGCACAGTCATGGGCATTTGTCTTACACCAGGCAGAGCAGACATGCACAGTCATGGGCCTGTGCCTTATACCATGCTGAGCAGACATACCCAAGTGGACATTAAGGGTTTGTACATAGTAGGAGATATCCTGTAGTTGTGCAGATTGGTCTTTTTGATATATAAATGTCAGCCTTGTGCCTCACATGAGTCAGACATAAAGACAGATGCACGATGACAGGCAGTCAGACACCCCCCCCAGACAAATTCAAACAGTGTGTAGAATTCACACACACAGCACATGTACATCATAGCAGTATATAATTGTTCAACTGAACTGTGTTAATTCAGAAAGTGAATTTCACTTAGCAACATCTAAACTATGACAATTAGATGTTAAAGTTGTAACTCTAAACATTTACTGTTCCTGTTTCCTGAATCAAACCTCCTTGTCCCCTGTGTGACAAAAACATGTTGCTATAGTACCTGTACTTAACATGCAAATTTTGCTCTACCCTGAACAGAGAACATGCATGAAGTACTGCTAAACATGTGTCTCCATAAAGCACATGTATGTGCACACAGCAGGCTTGTTATTTTAGCAGAGTGTTAGGCTTTGATGACAGAACCTGTTCTTCTGTCTTGATTTCTCACCTCTGTACTTTAGCTGCAGATTTTATTTTTTTCTCATTCGCTTAAACAAGTGCCTTGTCTATGTCATGCACCCAGAATTCTACCACTTCTCCCTATCCACCACTGCCTCAGTATAGTAAATTCACCCCCTTTTTGAAAAAAAAGTTCAGTAAAGGTTATTTTCCTTAAAAAATAAATAAATAAAACACAAGTCGCATTCTGTTCCAAAAGCAGGAAGGAACTATTTAGGGGAGACCCACTCCAGCACTCCCTATCACAGTAGCTGTATGCACACCACACATGCTATGCCCTTCATAGTGGGATGCTTTCATTTCTGTCCTTTTCATGAAGAGTTTAGTCCATTGTCTTTCTTCATTGTGACAGAGACTAGGCAAGTCAGAAAATTCATCTTTCTGTTTTCTTATGTTTGGGCATATCAGGTCTGGGCTTTTTGACTTCGGGGTGACATTGTGAACATTTTTCAGATTTCTGTGTCATGACCACTTAAGATTCAAAGTTAAAGAAGCAAACTGTCAGCAGGAGGTTGTACACTGAGTACTGCATTACTGGGGATTGTAGTGTGAATGTATGTTTAGTATAATCTTACATGGGGAGGAGTACTCATAGAATACAAAGGCGGTGAACACATTCTCTCAAGGAGATGATCACAGATGTCACTTTATTTTCCATTCAAGTTGAATCAGGGAATTGCTTGTGTTAATTATTGTCATTTCTGTCCAGGAAAGCTTCATTCATTACCATGATATGTGCAAGGAACAGACTCAGACTGGCCTAATCAGATGATTGGTAGTCTCTGTCCCTAGGAAGCCTGCAATTCTTTTACTGATAATCTTCCTTGTTACAACTCGTGGCCTGTACCACACTGTGGCAAAACTTTGTTATATAAGGTGGGGCGCATTATCTACCCAGCCTGAGAGTAGTGACCTGCCTAAACTCTGTACTCTTCCATTTCAACCCTACATTTTCTTCCACGTTCTTTTCTGTACCACAGGATAGGAGATCACTCATCAAACTCCTTAAGCGCATCTGCCTAGCTGTTTTCTAAGCCCTGCTTTCTTATTAATTAAAACATCAAAACTCAAGTCAATAAATAGCCATCATCAATCTAGAACCATTCCATCTTAGGCACCTTTATACTAAGATACCAGATGACTTTATATCTTATTCCTCAAAAAACACTTGACATCTCCTAAAAACTGATGTAACACTTCCTCTGTCACTTTTCCACTCAGACTTCTGCTTTACCTTAGGCTATTTCTTTTGCACATTTTGAATGTTTACCTTTAATGCACCCTAGTATTTGATCTGACTTACTTTTAAGGTGTAACAAGGGATTTGTAATTATGTTCTCCTTCTGTTTAAGAGTAAAATATCAAACCCTGCAGAACTGTATTCCTACATCCACTGAATGAGGTGGTGCCATCTCGAACCTCTCACTTCCAACCACAGCACAAGTAGTTTTCATGTAATCTGTCCTGTATTCAGACTCTTTCATTACAGACATGGATGCTATGTAATCAGATTTGTAATCTTTTTTAGTTTACATGGAAAGAGAAAAAGGAATGTCACAAAGGATGCACTCTTTTGAACTCTTAAAAGCCCCTGACATCAAATTATCCCATACCGGAATTTTTACTACTCAATTACCCATGTGTCTAAACTTTTGATGTGGTTCTTGTTCTAAGCAATAGTGATGTGTTCTCTTCCACTCTAGTCCTGCCTTTTTAGCTGATCACTATAGCAATACCTAAAGGCTGGTAACTGGTCATTGACCCATATTTGTCCTCTAAGAAGGACCTCACCACTGCACTTACCTGTGTCTTTAAATAAAGGTTGATGTCCTTCTATTCCAATGTTGCAGTATTCTGTACATGAAGGATGACTGCCGTAGGCGTTCCAGATGTCCAGCCAGTAAACAGAAGCCTTTTACCAGTGCAGGGTACATGGGACATCACACGTAGGCCTGCAGACAGCATGGGCCATAAAAGTGACATCTGCATGTACCATCCTCAGAACTTCTCTGCTGAGGGTGGAGCCTAGATGGCCAACTGGTAACAGTTTGTTTTCTTGAGCTCCACATCAGTTACTAAGAAACAGAAAAATTATTATTTAAACATCTATTATTTTGCTCTTAAAGTTGTACAACTTGTTTTAGGACCTGCAATCTACTAGATCTTCAACTTTTGAGCATTTTCTTAAAGAATTTCCTGTCAAAATTGATTATTTATCTGAGCAGAGATGAACAGCGCAAAATCCTCACTAAAAAAATAAATCCCGTCTATATTTACCACTCTCCAGGAATTATCCTTAAAGATGGACAGATTTACTGACAACCTTGAAAACTTGAAGATAAACTGAAAAACAAGAAACTGATGTTTTAAAGGAGATCCTTCAGTAACAACAATCTAAAATTCTGGACATTGAAACTTCACTGAGAGATATAGATGGAAGACTTAAGAAAGATGAATCCCACTATGAATTAATTCTGCAACAAAATAACTGTCTGATAAACAAATTAGATGTTGAAAACAGAGAAAGAAGAACAAATATAAAAATCTTTGGTCTCCCTGAAAAAACAGAAGAAGATATCACCTCTTTTTTAAATTCCTGGCTACCTGAATTTTTAGACTTACAAGGTTTGTCCTATGGGATTGAAAGAACACATAGAGCCAACCTATTCCATCTTCTCCTAATGCTCCCCCAAGATCCATAGTCATGAAGCTCCTATCCTTCTTAGACAAAGAACTTATACTAAAAACAGCTTGGAGAAAAAGTCCCTTATCATTCAAAGGAAACCAAATAAGGTTTGATAATGATTACTCCACGAGAGTCTTAGAAATGAGGAAAAACTCTTGGCCACTGGTAAGACTGTTAAAGCAAAATAAGATCAAAGCACAACTTGTCTACCCAGCTAAAATCAAAATCTTTCATCAGAATGAAATTAGATCTTTCAATAATATTGAAGAAGCTGTCTCTTTCATCCAAAACAAAAACATCATTACAATCCCAGAAGGTATGGACTGGTCACCATCATCAACTCTTAAAAGATCATCTGAGAAAAATAATTGGATGATGTAAAAAAGAAGTTAGACTGGTTTTAAGAGTGCTGGACATACGAAACTAGATCATAAAATGTCTATGAACATCTAAAGAAGTATGTATCACTACTTTATTTGTCTGTGAATATTCCCTCATTTATCTTATTAGTGATATATATATAACTTAAAATTAATATTATTTCTCTCTTAATCAGATATAATAGCGAAGAATGTTTGATATATATATAGTCGGGGTTTGTACACACGCTTATCTCCTCTCCTAGACTTTAATTTCTTTCAACAAAGTTAAAATGTTTTTTGTTTATAAATCCGAAATGTTTACTGTCAGAACTTAGTTCTGTGTATATCTGACAAAACATATGTTTACTTAGGTCCGTTCCACAAATTTTATTATAATATGTATAAAATCCAATATATTTATATTAATAAAAGTTTTATTAATGCATAAGGACTGCTTGGTGTGACGAACTTTGCCTATACACTATTTGGAGTTTTAATTTTCGTTTTATTGCCAGTGGGAACAGCGTATATGGTGTTTGGATTTTACTCTTATTTTTTACAACGCTGGTTCCAGTCTCCGTTTGGGTGCTGTACTGCATTTGGATTTTCTTATTATAATATGTGACTTAAACTTGGTACAGACTTCACTTCCCTTGTAGACATTCTTTTATCAGCCTAGCGTTTTAGCATTCTAAGCTGACAGTTTACTGATACCCTTCACGGAATAATAGTCTCAAGCATTACTTTTTGAGAAGAGAAGCAGTTTCTTTCCCCTTAAATTTACCTGCAATTGTTAATCTGCTAGGCTTCACTCGATATGGGTAATGCTTGCTTTGACTGCAGACAGAGTGGTGTAGTGAGTTTCTTTTTTTTTTTTTTTTTTTTTTTTTTTTTGTGCTTCATGGGGCTAGCATGTAGTCTACATTAATCTGCCTGCTTTGTTAATTCAACAGAGAACAGTATTTTGGATGATACATGACCTATTTGATATATTTATTTTTGAAATTGCAGTGGGCTGGAGGTAATGCTAGACTACATCTGAGTTTGTATAGTATTTGGTCTCCATAGAAACCTGGGTGGTGTTATGCTAACTAACGATGACCTCATCGCATGATCATCGAAAACTCCTCAAACATCCGAAAGGATAGATGATTCAAATAAACAGTTTTGGTTTCCCATATCACCACCACTTGTAATCACACAGACTAACACCATTTCCTTGCCCATAATTGTTGTATTGTTCAGTTATTGGGAACATCCAAGGACATAGAATCTATAGAGTAGGATCTATCAACAAACAGTTTGATTTCCTGCAATCACCACCACTTGTAAATATACACATTAATGCCCATAATTGTAATGTTCAGTTATTGGGGAACAGTAGGGTGAATTGGAAAGTTACTTTATAGGGAAGCATTTAAAATGCACTTTATAGAGAGAAACTATCTATTTGAGTTAGCTTTGCAGACCGGCTGGCACATATAGAATGCTTCTCTGAATAAAAAGCAGTTTCCTTTCCTTCAAATATGCCTGCAATTACTTAATTCACTAAGCTTCATTCCATATGGGTGAAACTTGTTTGAATGCAGACTGAGTAGTGTGGCATGCTTCCTTTTGTTTGATGTTTCGTGAGACCTGTGTGTTGGTCTGCATTGGTTTGCCTACTCTGTTAATCTAGCAGAGAATAATATATTAGGTAATGCATAACTTATGTAATACATGATTATTATAACTGTAACAAATTGGAATCAATGTTAGACATCTTAAAATTGTTCATCTGTATTGTACTTGATTTATTTGGAAACTTAAACTGTGATTTGTTAATTAATGTTGACATCACTGCATGGTCATTGGAAGCTCTCTAAACATCCAAGCAGATAGAAACAACTAATTGAACAGTTTTGGTTTCCCTTAATCATCACCACTTGCAATCGTACTTACTAATACCCTGTTCCCTTGCCCATAATTGTAGAGTTGTCTAGTTATTAGAAACAGTAGAGTGATATGAGAAATTCTTCTACAGGGAAGCACCATTTAAAAAGCACTTATAGTAAGGGAAATGATCTAATTGAGTTAAAGTTGCCTTGATAACATTTTCCCTATTCATTGCCAGTCATGTAACTAATATTTGCTTTGTGAAGAATGCAATATATTTAAGTGACTCTTAATTCATCAATATGTTCAAACTTATTACTGTCTCTATAAATTTTATTTAAGTGCTGATCTATTTTACTGATTTATTCTAACTGATGCTAACATTGTTTATTAATTGTAATAGAAGTGCTTACATAATCAATTGTTTATTTGAATACCTCTCTTTTGACAAACCTCATACAAATCCACTGTAACATTATTAATTTGACTCTGTAAAGATTCATACAGTAATGAGCATGTGTTCTTTTTTCAATCAAACAGTGTTATTCATTTGTGAAGTCTAAATTGCACTGATTCTCAAAAATTATGTTAGATTAA
This sequence comes from Protopterus annectens, assembly GCF_019279795.1. NCBI lineage: Eukaryota > Metazoa > Chordata > Ceratodontiformes > Protopteridae > Protopterus > Protopterus annectens. The sequence goes on from NC_056746.1 coordinate 1,499,365,524, forward strand.
TATATTGTTGTTCTCTCTTGCCAATTAACTTCTAGAATTTCCATAGAATAAATATTATGGAGCCTCAAGTTGGGCAATTTTGTTCAAATCTTTGGAATGATGGTTAATCTGACTGGATACCTTTGTTCTGTCAGATTAGGAATGGTTTTCATTCCATGTCAGTTAAAGGATTTACTGAAGTTTAATCACTTTTTAAAAATGTTTTCCTTTTTCAGGCCTCAACCTAATTTTAAATTATATTTTTTAATGGGAATTAATCTGTCATCAAAATATAACCTTTTCAAGAAGGCTGCACAAGATTTAAATATAAATGCTTGCTACAATATCATTCTAACATTCTTAACCATTGAGTAAATAAGATGGACTTAACCTTTCTTTCTCTGAATGTTAATGGCTTAAATAACCTATGGAAAAGATTTAATTTGCTAAAATACTTGAAATTAAATAAAGCACAAGTAGTTTTTTTTTACAAGAAACTCACTTCAAAACAAATGATAGCTTTATCTGGAATCCAAATTAATACTTGAAACTATCCAATTCTTTACACACTAAAAAAACTAGAGGAGTCTTAACACTGTGGAAGAAAAACATTATCTCTCCTCAAATTGTTTACAGTTATGAAGATAAGGAGGGTCTTTTATCAATTATAATAATAAAATTTAGTAACAGAATTTGGACATTAGTTAATGCTTATTGGTTTCCTGGAAATGGAGTAAAAACAATAAAAAAACACTTAGAACTTGTCACTAAAAATACTAAGGGTAGTTTGATCATAGGAGGAGACTTTAACTGTTTACTTAATGATTCAGAAACCTCTAATAAAATACATTTTTGTATTACCTTTATAGGGAAAAATCTTAAAATGAATAGATAACTTACAGCTATATGATTTATTTTATCTCAAAAGTAACTCACTAGAGTTCTCTCACTGTGATTTTAGATATAAGACTCAGACTAGAATTGATACAATTTTTATATCCCAAGATTTAAAAAGAAAACTATCATAATTTACAATAACCCAGTGCCCTATATCTGATAATAATACACTCATTTTTAATCTTCAAACGGATTTTATGAAATTGTCTTTCACTAAAAGAATTCCAGCCTATATTACTAAATTAAAACAGTTTAAACCTTGGTTAGACTCAAGAAATAAAATATTTCCTAGATATAAACCTAACCAGTAAGGTAAATGTAGTAATCCTCTGGGATTCCTTGAAAGCATATTTTTATGGCAAACTATTACATGGTTTAATAATAAAACAAAGGAATGGGAGTCTGAATTATCTAACATACAAAAGCAAATTGCATTAATTAACAATGGTAATACAATTTTCTCAAATAAGAAAAGGGAAATTGAATATTTAAATAAATATAATGACATCCTAACTCACAAAACTAATTTGGCCCTAGAAAAGTTAAAACTAAATTCTTTCTCTGTGTCTCCAAAATATATGCACAGCCTTCCATTGAAAATAATATTGAGTGTGATTCATGAAGGAAGGAATAATAAAAAGTCTGATATTAAGTGATATTTTAGATGCCTTTAAATATCACTTTTCATAACAGTACAGAAATAAAGATTTTCAACATAGAATTTCAGATCATGGCTTAGACTTTTCCAAATTAAAAAAACTACCAGAAAAAAGTAATTAATGATATTCAGAAACAAATTTCCCTAAAGGAAATTAATTAAAAATTTAAAGAAAGCAAAAATAACAAAGCACCAGGCATAGACGGTATTAATGAAATATATAAGCTTCTACCATCCTCTGCTATATCAGTCTTGCACAAGGCTCTGAATGAGTCATACTTACAATGTATAATTCCACATTCATGGAGGTATTCATTAATTTCCCCTATACTAAAAGAAAATAAAGATACTTATCTCTGTAATTCATATAGGCCAATTTCTCTGATTAATAATGATTATAAAATTTTAATGTCTATTTTAGTTAACAGATTTATAAAATCACTAACACATCTCATCACTGAAGATCAAATGGGCTTTATTTATAATAGACATACTCAAGACAACATTCAAAGAATCCTAACCACCATAGATATCTTAAACAGAGATAATCAAGAAGCTCTTATAATCAATTTTTATAATCAATCTCAATATTGAAAAAGCCTTTGACTCATTAAATTGGAATTTTCTTTTTAAAATTCTTGAATCGTATAAGTTCCCTATCCAATTCATTACTTTTATAAAAAATATTTATAATAATTTAGCCTATGTAAAATTAGGACTATTTATGTATGAATCTATTGAAATTACTAAAGGTACCAAACAAGGATGCCCAATGTCCCCAATTTTATTTGCATTAGCAATAGAACCTTTTTCACTGGCAATCCATTTTAATCCTAAAATTAAAGGCATTCATATATATAATCAGTTTGACTCTAAGATAATGCTATTTGCAGATGATATCTTACTTTAATAAATTCAAAAGAATCCTTACAAGGATTAGACTTACTAGTTAAAAATTAGCAGTTCTAAATCTAACCACATACTACTAAATAAAAAAAACTCAATTATAACACTAAATAGACTATAAATGAAGTAATTGGGAAACAGGTCTCTTCTTTAAAATATTGTACTATGTGAAAATATTGATTTAACTTTAAATATGAACTATAACAATATTGTGAATGTATTAAAAACTCTTACAGGGAAATGGAATAAATTACATTTAAATTTTGAAGATAGGCTACAATTAATTAAAATGATTCTGTTACCAAAATAAATTGCATTGCTTTATCTATTCCTATATTACCCAGTAAAAGTCTTTTAAGAGAAATAAATAAAATAAGTTTTATGGCATCCAAAAAAATAGAATAGCTTTATCAAATCATATTAAACCCTGGGAGCTTGCAGGAATAAGTTTTCCAGATTTAGAATCCTATATTAAAGCTTCTAACCTTAAAACAATCTTAAACTGGATTGATGAAACTTTCTTCAGCTTGGAAATCCCTACATGCTACTATTATCCTAAATGAAAATAAATTGATAAACTTACAACAAAATGAACTGAGCAACAAACTTTGGTATGCACTTTATGTCAACTTACAATATAATATTATTAAACCAATAAATCTAAATTATATAAACTATATTTACAATACTTTTAGACGTTTTGTCAACAACAACATTGATATTAAACTATGGATACAGTTACTATTCCTCTTTAAAATTACAAAAAACTTTTTAATAATTTCAGCACAGATACTCTTAGTAATTGGGAAACAAAAAAATTTACATGCTGGTATCACTGCATAATGAACTTAGTTACTATGTTTAGTTAGCACAAAATTTAATTAAAACATTTAATTTATCAAAATCAGATTGGTTAGCTCTCAACAGCTTACTTCCATTTACTCAAGCTCTATGCAGAACAGTAGAGAATTATTCCTTTACATCACTCAAATTTATATTTCTTATACATGAAATACTACATGGAGAATTTAATTGGAAGAATTTAATTTCAAAACTTATAATCATTATTAACTATAAAACTATTCCTATTTGGAATTTTATTACTAAAGATTATACATTGTCCCCAACCTCTAAGAATAAAACTAATATTTTACATTCCATTAAAATAACCTCTAATTTACAAGTTTGGAAGATTTTTTCCTGGATATTCTTGCATAGAGCTTTCTATACTCCTAGTAAAATTGCTAAATTTAATCTTTCTAAGGAGGTAACATGTTGGAGATGCTCTCTAAAATGCAAGACTAATTGGTCTCATATTTTTTATGAATGTTCTCTCATTAAGAAATTTTGGAAAGAAATTGGTAATTTCCTTCAAGCTATCTTACTGATTCCTTTGTATTATCAAAATCTTTATTTTTTCTGACTATAAATGAATCTATTACAATGAATAACAAAAATAAATATCTTCTCTAGACAATTTTGGCAGTAGCCAAAAAATGCATTACAAGAAGATGGAAATCGTCCTCCATTCCAACCTTCAAAGACTTCATGATTTTATTGGAAGAAGTAGCATTAACGGAAATAAAAACTAAAGAACTAAATATTTTTCCCAGAAAATGGACTAATAATCCTTGGGAGAAAGTTCTCTCTCTTAAGACAGTGAATCCAGATGTACCTTCATCTACTTAATCAAATTGGAAACAAGAATTACTGGATATTGTCTAACCTTTTTTATATGTTTATATTTTACTATTCCCTTTATTTTTGCTCTTGAGGCCTTTGTAAATTTTGTACATAGTTTATCATAATTTGTCATTTAAATTGTAAATTGTTTTTCTCTATTGTTGGAAAATGTAATAAAAAAGTCTGAGCAAAAAAAAAATAAAAGAACTTCTCTGCTGCCCATCTGAACGCCATCTTTGACCATTGGTCTGCTTGCCCAAATTGTTTGCTGGTGTACAAGATTCAGGTAAGTGCCCCATTGGGGTTTTCTTTTTTTACCTTTTGCTACTGCTTTTGTGTGAAGTTACATGTTATCCAAGAAAGGCAAGTGCCAATCTGGCAGACAAATCCCACATAAAGACAATAACGATCACTGCCCTTTTCTGCTTAGGGCCTAACCATGACCATAAGTCTTGCCCTATCTGTCAGGCATTTGTTCTGAAGACCATACAGAGCCACTTTTATTCTCTTAGTATTTACCTTGAAAATCAGAGGCTTAAGAGATTGGCACACCTCATTATGGAGGGTACATCAGGGCCTTCTACTGAAACTGTGAAAAAGGCTAAGAAACTCAAGCCTGTTATTCTGGCTGCACTTCCCATTTTGGACATCCCTCTTGAGGCTGATGAAGGCCTAGAGGTCCATTTGGATATTGGCTCGGATTCCTTGGCTGGTACTGCTTTGGAGGCTGTCATGGATTCAGCTACTGGCATGTCCTCATCGGTTTTGCAAACATCCACATCTGATGGATGAGGGAAACCTAGGATCTCTGCTTTGGAAGGACCGTGGAGTATCCCACAGATATTACTCTGGGAGGATGTATCGATGGTAGGTGCACTGGGTAGGCCTACATTAGGGCCCTCTACCTTTCACAAACCTAATGTTCACCTTAAAAAGCAGAAAACCAAGCATATTTCTGTTCTCAAGAATCCTCGTCTGACTGGCAGGCCTTTTCACAAGGTCTGTTTAATGCCTTCATGGCCTTAAGGCCTCCCTCAGGAGTCTCCCCTCTAACTTCTTCCCTCACATGAGGGTTAGGGAACAGGTTCTTTCTAATGAGGAGGCTTCCTTAGAGGTTAAATATTTGGTTTACTCTGTCTAGATTCCATCTTTGTAGTATGCTTCCCATGGGGAAGAATCTAATGGCACCGAGTCTCCTGGTGAGGATATCACATTTGGGGAGACTATTGCACGTATGAAGGACTACTTCAAATGGGACTTCTCTCCGATGTCTGAGGTGAAGAAAAGATACTATGATTTGCTTCAAGTGGACTGTTCTTCACCATTTGCTGTGCCTCCTGTTTTACCAGCTTTTCTTGATGCCTTCTCTTCTGCATCAAAGGCTCCGGGTACTCAACCTCCTGCCCTAAAAGGCCAGATAGGTTTTATAAAGTTCCTGAGGACTGAAAATTCCTTTACAAATGCCCTTCTGCTGATCCAGTTGTAGTTTCTTTGGTTGCTGATAAACCATCCAGACTTCTGCCATCTACTAGACCACTCTCTACTGATTATTATGAAAAGGTTGGTGAAAAAGGTGCACACCTCACCTACCCTTGCTTTTTGTGCTATCAACTACCAGACCCATATGACTAAGTATGCCTTGGCCCTTCTTTCTCAGGCTACTCAGCTTCTCCCTGACCTTCCAGATTTGGAAGTTAAGTCTCAGCTGTGCTCTATTCTGGGATTTTTTTCTCAGGTGGCCCATCATTCCATTAAATGCAGGTGAGGCATCTTCTAGAGCTGCTGTCTCAGGCTCTGTCTTAAGGAGATAATCCTGGTTGGGGCTTCAATCACTTCCTGATGATTGCAAGGCTAAGATTATAGATGACCCTTTAGACAATAATGCCTTATTTGGGACTGCTGCAGCTACTTTGTTCAAGTCACTGCAGGAGAAAGGGAAGGAGTTATAGGATTCAAGGCACATTTTTGTGTCTCCATTTCCTAAATTCCAAAGGAATTATCCAGCTAAAACTGCTTTTGCTAGGAAACAATCTTGCACTCCTCCTTTTAGAGGTAAGAAGATGGCAAGGAAAGCTCCTGCTTCTAAGCCGTCTCAGTCTGCACCTTCCAAGAAGCAGCCCTTTCCTGACAAGCCAGGTAGTCTGTGACTACAACCCATGCCTCTCCCACATCCCCCTTTCTCAGCATCTATTCCTCTCTCTCTCCTAGTCTGGGAACACATAAGTCAATATTGTTGGTTCCTTTCCATTATACAAAGGGTACTTCATGGTCTGGAAAATGCACCCTCCCTCCATGGGAATTCCTCAATCACCACGAGAACAACTTCATTTTTTTTCCAGAGGTGCTTCAGGAGATGAAGTCCCAGGGAAGTGTACAAGCAGCTCCACTACCCCAAAGGGGTACAGGTTTCTATTCCAGGATGTTTCTTGTACCCAGGAAAGATGGCCCTTGGAGAAATATTCTAGACCTTTCTCACCTCAACACTTCCCTAAAGGTTCCAAACTTTCACATGCTCTCTCTACAGACTATTTCCTCTCATTCTTCCACAGGCTTTTTTGGCCTCCCTGGACATCAAGGATGCCTACCTTTATATTCCTATTCATTCCCTCTACAGGAAATTTCTGCATTTATATGTTGCTTCCTCACATTTTCAGTTCTTTGCTTTGCCCTTTGGTCTCCCTACAGCACCAAGGGTATTCACAAAATGGTTGACTACTTTTACTGCATTCCACAGAATCCAGGGTATACAGAACTTCTCTTATCTGGATGACCTGCTGCTCTAGGCATCACTTCCAGAGACTTTGCAACAGCATATTCTTTTCTTCATTTCCCTTCTGCAAAGGTTGGGTTTCACAATTAATTTCAAAAAGTCCTTCCTCACCCCTTCCCAAGACAGACCTGATGTTGGCTTCCCTACCTCCTCAAAAATGTTCTGTTTCTAATTGACTATTTCCAAAGCCTTCTCCCTTTGCACTGTCTGACAGACAGGGTGTTTCTCAAAATGCTGGGCATTATGGCATCCCCAATCCCCATGTTGCCTCTGGCCAAACTGCACATGAGGAAATTTCATTGATTCCTAAAGTCAGTTTGGAAACAGCATCTGCATCCATTGGAGTTTGTTCTTCCTCTTTTTCCTTGTCTGAAGAGACAGCATCATTGGTGGATTCAGCAGTTTTAACTAAACCCAGGTTTTCCTTTGCATCTTCCTCTTCAAGTCCTGTTCACAGACCCCTCAGACATAGGTTGGGGGCTAGTCTTTGCAAGCTTAAAGGTTCAAGGCCTTTGGTCCCCTTCTTAAAGGCAAGAACATATAAATATAAAAGAAATGAGAGCTCTTCTGCTGGCTGTTCAGGCTCTCCAAGCTGTTTTATGTCCAGGACCCATAAGACTGTTTACAGCCAATACCACAGTACTTTGGTATGTAAACAAACAGGGGTGGATGAAATCATACCTTCTGTGCAGGCTAGCTCTCATGGCATGGGAGCTGGCAGATCAGTCAAAGGTCACTTTGCAGGCAGTGTATATCTTCAATCGGAATGTAGTGGCAGGCACACTCATCAGGTCCATGACTCAATCCCATGAATGGATGCTTCATACGGATGTATTTCTGGACATTCTCCACTGGTGGGGTACACCTCAAGTCGATCTGTTTGCCTCCCCTTTGAACAGACAATTTCCATAATTTTGTGCCATTGTCCCAGGTCCTCTGGTCTGGAAGGTGGATGCCCTTTCAATTTCTTAGAAGGGAATGTTACTATATGCATCCTCCCCCTTTCTTCTCATTCAGAACGTCTTGCTGAAGATACAACAGGACAAATTGAAAATTTTGCTGGTGACCCCCTTTTGACTAAGACAGCATTGGTTCTTCTGCATTTAGTCAAAGGCAATCATCACAAGTTACCTCACAGGGTGGATCTGCTCATACAAGACAAGGGACGTCTCATACGCCCACATCTGTCAACTCTACATCTGACATTGTAGGTGATAAATTCTTAATTCCTTTCAGACACCTCTTTTCTGAGGATGTGTTTAGGGTTCTGTAGGAGGCCAGGAAACAGAATACCAGGAAATCCTATTCATCAAAATGAAAGAGGTTTTCCATCTGGTGTCTGTCTTCTAACATAGATCCACTATCTGTGGACATTCATTTGCTTCTATTCTACTTGTGTGAACTGCTGAAGGCTGGCTTGTCTTATTCTTCTGTTAAAGTTAATTTATCAGGCATGTCTGCTTGTCTGCCTTTGACTCCTCCATTGGCTTCTAGGTTAAAGGTAAAACTTTTCTTAAAAGGTGTCCTTCACATAAAGCCTCCCAGGAAACCTGTTCCCATTCCTTGGGATCTAAATTATGTTCTGGAAAAACTCACTGTGGCTCCTTTTGAACCTGCTACCACAGCTTCTCTGCAACATTGTACTCGGAAGACTGTGCTATTATTCACCATCACCTCTACCAGACATAATCATGGCCTTTCTACCCATCCTAGTTTTTCAAAGGATATGGTTTCTTTGCATACCAATCCTTCCTTTATGCCCAAGGTTGTGAATGAGTTGTCACTTAATCAGTCTATTAATTTGTCCACATTTTTTCCCCTTTCCATAGTCTCCTAGTGAGAGGGTCCTACATACCTTGGATGTGTATAGACAACTCAGATTTTATTTGGATAAAACTAAGACGATCCGGAAATCTGATCAGCTTTTTGTGTCTCTTCATCCCAGAGCTCCGTGAAGGCCTGCTTACAAGCAGACAATTTCTACTTGGATTTCCAAGGCCATTCCTTTCTGTTATTTTTTTCATGGTAAGTCTCTCTCTTCCCCTGTTAAGGCTCCTTCTACTAGAGCTGTTGCCTCTTCTGGTGCCTTTTTCAAGGGTTTAGATACTATTATTTTTGATGCAGCCACTTGGACTTCTGTTCACACTTTCACTAAACATTACAAGTTGGATGGCGTCTCCAGATCCAGAGAGGGCTTTGCTATAGTCATTCTTCATGGCTTTCTAGAGAGCACCTCTGCCCCTTCCTCCTTCCTCTCTTCTTCATGAGCTTTGGCATTCTTCCTCATTAAAGAATACTGCAACATAGGAACAGAAGGACATAGAATAGTTGTGAAAAATATTACCATAACCATAGATGTCCTTCACTTCTATGTTGCAGTATTCTGTCCCTCCCACCTTTCCCACTAGTTCATGCTTTTTCTGTGGATGTATGTTTACCTCTTTTTGTTCCTTAAGATGGTGTTCCTACTGGGACATTCAGTTCTGAGGATGGTATGTGCAGATGTCACTTTTATATAGCCTACACTGTCTGCAGGCCTATGTGCTACATCCCACATACCCTGGAGTGATAAAAGGCTTTTGTATATGGGCCAGACATCGGGACCCCTTACGGCAGTCATCCCTCATGTAAAGATTACTGCAACATAGAAGAGAAGGACATCTATGGTTATGGTAAGATTTTACACAACTATTCTATCCATGCAATGACTTCCCATATGAGCCCTACTGGTGAGCAAATGGGCACTGATGCCATTGTCACATTATGACCAATTTTGGTATTTTTGCATGAATCTGCACATCCCAGCTTTCTTCATAGCATCATATCTGCCTTCTACATTTAACCAATATGGAGAAAAAGGGCCCATGAAAGACGAGCAGGAAGGCTTCCCTCAAACTAGAGTTTCAAATACATCCTGGCAAGTGTGGGTAGGTAAACTGGCACCGACCTATTTAAGTACAGTAAAGGTTGCTTTTTTTCAAAAAACACGTCATAGTCAAAAGCATTAGCACCTCTAAGCCTACACACATCAGCTGTTGTTTCCCATCAGCTAGTTCACGTGACAATGTCTCTTTCACTGGAAATACATTTGACCAGTCTTCATAGCCCCCTGACTTTATGAACCCAAACCAAACATGTCATTTATAACTGTCTTTGCTCTGCTTAAACCTTGCCTGGTCATGATTGTGTCATATGTATGCCATTAGCTGTCATGCATAAAAGCCTCCTCCTGCTGTTGACTCCATGACTAAAGAACTAGAGCTTTGATCTTGACCCATCTGACCCAGAGTTAGTAAATGGTCCAGGTGCTGGAAGAACCAGCTGAATCAGATTCATTAATCAGCTCAGGTACTGGAAGAATCAGCTGACTCAGACTAAGTGGCCCAAGTTTTGGAAGAACTGACACAGATTCAGTTAGTGGGCCAGGTGCTGGTAGAATCATCTGATCAAGATTCAGTTAGTGACCCTGGTGCTGAAAGAACTAGCAGAAAACTGAACAGGTGTTACCTATTTGCCTCTCCCATGTTCTAGGTTGAGAGGCATGTTGCAGTGCATGTCTCCTGTTAATGTAAATCCAATGGGCGCTTGTTACTTAGTGGGAGATGTCTACTGATTTAGGGGACTGAGTAATCTGTCAAGTTTCAGTTAATGATGACCCTATTGTACACACCCATTTCAGAATGCTCACATGTAGCACTGACATGTGCAGTACTAGGTATCTCAAAACAGCTTACAGCATATGTAAAGGATGGAGACATCCCTAATGATTCTACCTAGGTAGAAATAAATCCACTGACCAATAAATCCACTATGCCTCCTCAATACTAGATAGCATGAAAATAATCTGGCAAACTGCAACTGCACAAAAAATATATGACTGAGTATACACAACACTAGACGTATTCAATCCTCTGTAGTTGTTGAATGAGTGTAACACACAGACATATAACAGTTTTTTTTGCAGGTGACAAGTCCCCCTGCACCCCGGCCATGTGGGGATTTTTGACTCCACATTATTTCTACTTAAATATTCTCATCCAAGGTCCCTGTACCTCAGGCAAAGATCATATGTCAGAACACAATGCAAAACTGTCCATTTTTGTGGAGGCTTTGATCCTGGTACTGACAAAAAACATACTCTGAATACAAATACATTGCATCTTTATGAAGTGAGCAAACATAACAGTTGAGTGAATGTGATTTGAACATTGTAAAATCAATCAACAGGACTTTGGTGAAGATCCCATCTGGATCACCACTGTGTCTGAGCTGTGTAATCTGACTAGGAGTATATTGCTGAACAACCATCCAGACTAGTTTGTGTGGTAGTAATGAGTATAATATAGAATGGAGAGTATATATTGAGCTGCAAAAGTGCACTTCCTGCCATATTCCTTTTGCAGTACTGCTGTTGGTAACCCTTCTACATATCATAATTCGCAACATCTTACGTGTTAAAGAATATTGCTACAAATACTAGGGAAATCAAATTACAACATTATTCCTTGTATACTGACGGACACATCATTTTGTTTGCATTCATAATAATGCTTGCTTGTCTACTGTCATTTATATTTCTCCAAGCTGAGCCAGAAATAGGTCCATTTGAATCAATGCTCTACCGCAGTTGACAAACAGAATAAATGAGTCATACTGCACAAGGGTGACTTCAACTCCAGCCTTTAATTTCAGAATTATTGTAGATCTCTGCTTGTTCTTTTATTATTTATTACATTTATTTAAACATTTCATTGTGGCTGATTTATCTAGAGATATTCTGAGAGTACTTGCATATTTATTTGGTGACACTGTGGGCCACTCCTAATAGCCTTGCTCAAACTACCATTTGTATTAATAGTAACATTATACAGTAAGATTGGAACCCTTTTTTAAGGGCCTTAAAATAGCTGATAAGGAGCTGGCTGCTGGCAGTGATAACCACCTTACAGTCTGGGCAGAAGGGGGCATAGCTACTAAACCTGTGCCAGCCTTTCCCATGTGTGTGTGTTTGTGTGAGAAACCTCAGAGTGTGAGTGTGTCAGCTACTTGGGCAGGGACACGAAGCACTGGTTTGACAGAGAGGATGCTGGAGGTCTTGGCTTGACCACTCAGCTGGCATCTCAACTCTGTATCTGTGCCAGTGGAGAGTATTACTGGGGATCTGGAGAAAGAGGGTGAAACCAGCCTTGGACTGACTGTGGTCTCTGTGTGCTCTTAAGGAAAATTGCACTTGAGGCAGAGAGCTGCATCTGGTAATACTGTGTGTGCCTTGTCATCCTCCAAGTGTATGTCCCCCACTGATGCCAGTGGTGAGGATTGAGGCTCCTTGATTACTGGTCCAGTGGTGGGGCATCACAAACAGCACTAGGGAAAATGAAATCAAGGTAAGCAGCAGGCTCAGATGGGGTTAAAGGAGATATAATAAAGATGTTGGGTAAGATAGGGAAGAAATGGCTGCTTAGGGTCCTCATGTCATAGCAATATGGTAAGAAAGGGATATCCCAGAAGACTGAAGAATGTGTGCTAGTGCCAATGTTCAAGAACAAAGGAACATTCACAACCGTGAGCAGTATAGGGGTATCAAACTCCTGTCACACTGCTTGAAGGTTCTAGAGAGGGCGATTGATAAATGAATACACAGAGTAGTAGAAAGTAAGAAGGGTAAATGAGCAAATTGGATTCAGATCATGATGCAGCAAAACTGACCTGATGTTTGCAGAGATAGATAATCTATAAGAAGCTACAGATGAGAAATGAGACCAGCTGGGTTTCGTAAACTTGGATAAAGCATATGATAAGATCCTAAGAAAACGGGTTTGGGCAGTCTTACAGTGGTTCAAATTACCAGAAACATCGGTAGAGTTAGTGTCGGGTATGGACAAAGACCAATGACTCAACTATGAACAGTCTTTCTCTTATAGAGGGGTTCCGGGTGGGAGTGGGGGTGCATCAGTTCAGCTCTGAGCCCATTGCTGTTCATACTGGTGAAGGACTACATTAGCAAACAGGTCAGATGGGACAGCTCAAAGTTGCTGTATAAAGACAATGTGGCATTACAGGCAGAGTCTGCACAAGAACTTCAGCAAAGCAAAGGGGACTGGAATGCAAAACTGAAGGCACATGGAATGGGACTTCATACAGATAAGACAGTTTTAATGGCAACAAATGGGGGAAATCAGAAGAAGCTGTAAATTATGATAGAAGGGAAAATAGGGCAACAGGTTAACTGCTTCAAGTATCTGGAAGAGTTGTTGAAGAGAAGGGAAGTGTGAATGAGGAGGTCAAAGCTAGGATCAGAGGGGCTGCAGCCAGCCAGCACAGAGTATCAAGGATAGTGTATGACAGAAGAAGGCAAAGAAGTTGAAATGTAAGGTGTACAAAACAGTGGTGCAACCAGTACTACTATATGATAGAGAACCCCGGGAAGTAAATGCAGAAAAGTTTAGGAAGCTAGAGGTGATGGAAATAAAGTACCTGAGACAGGTGTGGGATGCAGACTGCGGGCATACAAAGAAATGAGGACATAACAGAAGCCAGAGTACCTCCAACTGCAGAAAAGGTGAAAGAGAGCAGTTTATGGTGGCTCAAGCACACGTGCAGGAAAGCAGAAGACAATCTGATGAAGATTTGGGACAGACAAGAAGAAGGCAAGAGGAAGCAAGCAAAGAAGTGGATGGATTGTGTAACAGAAAAACTGTGACAGTCAGGCTTGTGGTGTTAAAGAAGGTAGGAGAGGGCCATTGAATAAAGAGAGAGAGAGAGATGGTGACAATTAACATGACACCCCGACCTCATGTAGAAAATGGGAAAAAGGGTGTTGATGATGATGAGAAAACCTAGTACAATCTGAAGTCTTCTAAAACTGCAAGTTAAGTTCTCTAAAGACCTCAGTCAAAGCTAGACAATATTTCTGTCAACAGAAATGTAGATATATCTGAAAACAAGCAACCCAGTTATAGTCTGCTGTCTGGCAAGAGGCTTGGATTGTTTCAAGTAGCTGCAAAATTATTTGAATCACGTCAGATGAAGAGAAGATCTGCATTGATTTGCATGCTTAATCAAAACGGTCACTGTTTGCTTGTTTATTTATTCATTGCTTCATTTATCTATTTAATTTTACTATGATATCTGTGAATGTTCAAATAGAGTAACTGTACTACCTAGATCTATGAAATAAGTGTAAATAGGGAAATATGTACTAACTCGGAGACTGCAGTGTTTTACACCAAGGTACAATGATCTTGGAGCTGGTATGTAGCAACAGGGGTATGGGGACAGCCCCCTCATCAGTAAGTGCAGGGGGAAAAGCCTCCAACAAAATGATTAAAACTATAACAGTAAATTAATGAATTTGCTTTTACTCTTCCTAAATCTCAGTTTATTTTTCCAAATGTCAGGATTCACATTACTACACTGTATATTTCAAAAGGGAACCTACTAGCATAAATACATGAAGGTAAGTTTTGTATATACACAACATTATTCCATAATGCAGAAGTACAAGGAAAACATTAGGAAACAAAAAAGGGAATAAATAAACACACAAACAAATAAATAAATCTAACTTCATCCTCAACATCATTAACCCCACCACACCTTCTGCTGGAGTCAGGGAGTCATATAACTGAAAATCAAAGATTTCTAAGATCCTTACAAGTTTATTCTTAGGATTAATGCTGAAGGCAAGTATTTGAATACTCTAGCTAGGTTCCAACACAGACACCATCTTTGGTGTGGATGAAAGGTTAGCTTTAAGACTCATTCTGTTTCTAGGGAATAAAGTATAAAGTCCTTTGTACATCAGGGCTTGATGCTTAGAGATTCTTCTTTTTGAGACAGTGGTCAGCAAAGTAAGTTTTTCTAGGACTGAAACTTAGATGCCACTGAGAAGCTGTCCGCAAAGAGAAGAAGAGTTAGTTTTAACAGGATAAGCATAAGGTCTGGAAGAGGAAGGACTGCTTTCCTATGCAGTCTTAGATGTAGGACCCTGTTGCTTTTGTGTTGGTAGATGAATAAACGAGTCTTCGTGGGTTCTGTTTAAGCAGCTTTAGTCTATATAAACACATTACTGTAAAGCTTGTTTGACCATGATGAAGTAACTTGTATACAAACTAACTGTTGTGATCATACATGCTTACACACTGGCTGCTTCTTCAAAAAGGCACTACGGATTGCATGTGTCTGGAATATATACATGCATGCACAGCCTCGCATGGTACTTAAAGACATAGTGCGCACACACTACACTCTGATCTACATCCTCCCTCTTTGAGAATAGATCGTGCAAATTGTCATGAGATATTTAGCATGCAGAAATCACAAATCTAGAGGCATGCATTATACGATACTAAGTACACATGTATATACAATCAAGTATACGCTGCTGTGTATTTCACACACGGCTTAGAAACTTACCTATATCATGTGACAAAAAATTGAGAATCAGTCTTAGCAACTGGAACAGTCTATGCAAATTGGTTGACCTGTGGAATAATTCAAATTACTCTCTGGAACAGAATCAGACCTTTGACTACATATTGGTCTGGAAACTATGTCTGACAATCTTTGATTTAGAATCTGCATCACAGATACAATGCTGTGATTGCAATGGGAATGATTCTAGTACAGGAAGATGTCTGCGATTCCTCCTATACTCCACACCCTCGGAGCTTACCAGAAAAGATCTTGGCTCATCACAGATGCCTGTTATCTGTCCTACTCGATCAAAATCTTTTGTTGTCTGGATTCGTACTCTCTCTCCTTCCCTGAACGAATGAAGTAATCTGCTCGATCTGTCATAACTAGATTTCTGGATATTACGCTTCTTCCACAATTTAGCCTTGATGGTTTTATTGTTCTTTGAGTTAACCTTGAACAAACTTGATGAAATAGGTAGTATAGTTCTAGTTTGTTTGGAAAGTAGTCTTTGAGCAGGTGAGCCAAGAATATTGTCACAAAGTATGTTTCTGAGATTAAGTAAATTAAATAATACATCGGCATTGTCATGCTTTGACTTTTCAAGTAATTGTTTCTAACTCTATACTGCACATTCAGCTAGACCATTGGATTGAGGATACTCAGGATTACTAGTGACATGTACAAAGTCCCATTCTCTCTCAAATTTCTGAAGCAACTGGCTAGTAAATTGAGTACCATTGTCAGAATAAAGTTTGTGAGGACTACCTTGAACTGAAAAATGATGTTTAAGCTTAGTGACAACAGCTTTTCAGGTTAAGTATGGTAGCAGATCAATCTTGAACCAGTTTGAGTAAAAGTCTACCAAAACCAAATAATGTTGATTATTCCATTCAAAGATATCAGTTGCAACAGTAGACCGAGGTAGTTCAGGTATTGGGTTTAGCTGAAGTGGTTCCTTTTGCAAATATGCTCTGGTACTATTACATATTGAACAAGAAGAAAGAACACAATCAATGTATTTTGATAATGAAGGTCAAAATACTAGTTCGCTAGCCCTTCTCTTAGTGGATAATAAATCGGGGTGGCCACGATGCAAAATCTGAATATGTTCATGCTGTAATGAAGCAGAAAAAACAAATTTAGGACCTTTGAAAATAATACCATCTTCAATCAACAATTCATCTCTGTAGGGAAACTATGATTGTACCTCAGGTGATGCACTAGATTGTTTTGACTGCCATCTGACATTGATGTAGTGCTTGAGCATTTGTGAAATTGGATCACTCATAGTGGGATCTCTCAACTCATGAAGTCTAGATTACGCACTGACATTACATCAAAGTCAACATTTTCAGCATTGAGGAGTTCTGTTGCACTTCTAGGTGATCTGGATGAAGTATCAGCCAGATAAAGCAATTTACCTTTAGTGGAGACCATTTTGAAATTGTACTTTTGCAATTTGAGCATCATTCTTTGTAATCTTGCTGGAGCAGAATGCATAGGTATCTTTAGAATAGTAACTAGAGGCTGATGATCAGTTTCAATTTGAATAGTTCAACCATAAATATGATCATGAAACTTGGAACATGCAAAAACTGTTGCTAGAAGCTCTTTCTCTATTTGAGCATAATGCATCTCAGTTTGAGTAGATGCATAGGCTACTGGTCTGCCCTCTTGTAGAATAACTGCACCAAGAGCAAAATTAGAAGTATGACAGGATAGGACAACTGGTTTATTCATATCATAGTACCTTAATAGGTGGGGGGCGTCGCAATTTTCTGCTTAAGGTCATCAAACGCCTTCTGATAATGTAACCATGACCATACAACTTTTTTTTGTGTTAGCTCTCGTAATGGTGCTGTCAACTCACTGAAATCTGGTATGAACTTGCCCAAATAATTGACCATACCCAGAAAACCTTGTAAACTCTACACATCTCTAAAGTAGTTGTTTGTTTGGTTGGGTCAGGTTTTAAGCTTCTACTGGTAAACAAATGTCCTCCGTTAGGTTACTTCTGGAAGTCTGAATTTGCACTTCAGAGGATTGAGCTTCAGATTTACTTCACATGCTCTGTCTAGAACTTTCTTGAGGTTTCTGTCATGCTCTGCTTCACCATTGCCTCTATCTACTAGATAGTCTACTATTATGGCACAAGGATAACCTGAAAAAAATTGTTCTATTGCATGCTGAAAGACTTCACTTGCAGAATTTATTCCAAATGCCATCCTTAGAAATCTGTATCTGCCAAATGGGGTACTAAAAGTAGTTAGAAATGAGTATTTACATTCAAGCATCACTTGCCAAAATGAACTATTTGCATCCAAAACAGAAAATACAGTGGCATTTGGTATTAGTGCTGCGACTTCCTCGACTGTGTGTATTGGATGATATGGCCTCTTTCATGCTTCATTCAAATCTCTAGGGTCAATGCATATTCTGATTTCTTCTGAGCCTTTCTTGTGAGTGGCTACCACGGACGACACCCATTCAGTTGGTTCTGGGACTGGACAAATAACACCTTGCTACACCATCTTATCCAGTTGAGCTTTGACTTTATCCTGCATAGCTATTGGAACTCTTCTTGCTGGTCTGATCACTGGAGTGACTTCTGGGTCTAATGTCATGGAATACACAGCTGGAAGCTTGCCCAAGTTGTCATCAAAAACATCAGCATACTATGAGAAAATGGCTTCTGCAAAACTTGAACTCAGAACTGCACTCACATGATGAACTTCCTTAGCAAAAGAAAGCAGATTCATTCTCAAACTATCTTTGAGGCCTAGTAAAGATTGCACTGATCGTCTGACTACATAGAATAATAAGTTGTAACAGTTCTCAACCAAATAACAGGGAAGTATTACTGAACCTTCGTTTTGAATTTCTTCACCTCCATATGCAACCAGTCCCGCACTGTTGGTTACATTGAGTTGCTCGTTAGTTCTCACTTTTGCAAATGATAATGGCTGATATAACATTGCACTTTGATCCAGTGTCTACTTTGAGCTCTGTGGATTTTCCATTAATCCAAACTGTGCAAAACACTTCACTCCTTGTCAATAAGTTTACTGTGTCATCTCTTTCTCCCAGTACTGATACAGCATTTACATAGAAAGCTGATTGTTTTGACTTTACTTGATCAACTTGTTTTTTAGTATGACCTTTCATTACAACTGTGTGAGGCTTACTTGATTTGCAAAACGTTTGAAAGTGGTTCCATTTCTTACACTTATGGCACTGCTGACCAAATACTAAACATTTCTCTTTTAGACTCATGGTTTGCACCACAATTTTGACAGTTAACAATAAAGCTAGACTTGGGGTTTTGCTGACTCACACTTGTATGGCACTGAGATGATGGTGGAGCTTGCACTTCTCCAAGAACTTTCTGGAAAACTCGGCACCTTCTTTGGAATTCCTGTGGTTGCTCAGGTCTGTTTCTGCTTGCCACATGTTGCATACTGTCTACATTTGCTCTGGAGCTTACTGAAATCATGTTTTTTTTTCACTTGTAAGCATGTTCGAGTGTCTTTCGTTCACCCCATGGATCTGACAAATCTCCTTTGCTTTCCTTAATGTCAAATCACCGTCACAAAGCAAAATCTTCCTCACTGCAGCACTATTAATATCACATAGAAGTCAGTTCTTTATTAGCTCATCTTTCAAGTCTCCAACCTGTCACATTTTGGCCTTGTTCCTCAAGTCAGTTATATAAACTACAAATGTTTCCCCTGGCTTCTGATTTCTTGTGTAGAGCAAATGCCTCTCTAATGTAAAGTTTGTCTGGGGGTTGCACATTTCTCTGAACTTACACTTTAAACACTCTGGGTCTCCTCTGGATTCAGCTTGTACAACAATATGGAGGTCTGCACCTTCACCTTCATACACTTATGGTGCATATACAAATTATTGCTCTCTTTCTACAGCCTCAGATCCTGCTAGACTTAGCAAAATAAATGCCCTTGTGCATGCATCTCTATCTGCATAAGCTGCTTGTATAAATACCGTACTCCTGTTAATATTCTACAGTTCTCTACAATATTCTGGTCAAACACAAGTGGTTGTGGTTTTTGAAATCTGTCTGACATATTAATACATCAGTGAAGGGTCTTGCAAATGCGTACAAATATACACACACACACATATACATGCATGAGTAATTAGCATGAACACAACTTGGCTAATGCTCTTCTGCTTTATATCTACACTTTCTTTCTTTGTGCGTATTGGTATTTTGCGAATGAATAAGCACTTAGTGTTTTCAATTAACTGGACTTTGCAAAATAAACCTCTTAGGCTTCTCAGTGCTCTATTGAAGTGCAAAATACCTTTTTTAAATGTCTTAATGCTACACTGTGCTTTATGAAATAGATTTTTAAGTTTCTCGATGCTTCATTTTACTTTGCAAAATAACATTTTAGCTTTCTCAATGCTTTACAAAACTCAGTGGAATAGCTTTTCAACTTATTTACTGCTTTACAGAGCTTACCAGAATGCTTTCTCGGACCTTGCTATGCTTTTTTGAAACTTTCCAGCTTTTCAACTTATTTACTGCTTCATGGAGCTTAACGGAATACTTTCTTGAACTTTGCAATGCTTTTATGAAATTTTTGATAAGCAAAGGCGGAAAAGGCAAAAATAAGAAAGTAGTTCCTTGGAAATTTATTGATAAAGGCAGGCGTGGAACAGTCATGCATTATCACTTATCAGAGTTGTCACTTTAAGAAACATTCAGAACTTTGCAATGCAAATGAGCAATTCACAAACACTGTAATACTCTTGTAATCTTCATAAGTGTTTACTAGGCTAATGACCACAAGGGCCTTTTTAAGCCTAGCCATGCATCACAAATCTCTGACAAGTTCTGATATCTTTAATTAGTGTAAGCATGGGCCTCGGAGATGAAACATTTACAAGTTACCTGTTTGCATTAGAGACATAGGTGCCAAACCAGGGGTGAATTTCCAGTTTCCCATCCAATTGTCCAAATTGTACCTGAATTGGGTTGAGGAGGAACTCTGTTTCACATAGATGTGGAGTCTGTTCCATAGATGGGGTAGTCTCTGGGATACATTCCTATCTCTCCAGCAGGTCCTATTTATATCACAGGTAGGTTTAAGTCTTTTAGAATGGATAATTCTGCTACTGTTTGTTTTGCGGATATGCAGGAGGTCCATCAGAGTGGGGTCTGACAATGCCCTGTATGCCAGGCATAGATCTCCCCTCAAAAGCCTGTAGGAGACTGAATATAGGGATAGGGCCTTCAGGCAGTCTGCATAGGACATATTACTTACACCCTATATTCTTTTAGTGAGGAACCTCTGTGGATGTTCCATTTGTTGGATATTCCTGGTTAGGTACATACCAAAGGATGCATTGTACTCAATGATAGGTCTGATGAATTCCAAATACAGTGGAACAGTGACTTCCTTGGACTTAGATGCCATACCTTTGTTTATAAGTTGTGCAACATAGAATGATTTCCTCACCACTGTAGATACGTGATGATCAAAGGCTAGATTACTATCTATGTGTATCCCTAAGTCCCTGACTACTGGGTCAACTCTAAGGGGTGTGTTGTCAATATGATAGTTAGCAGGGATGGATGACTTCCCAAAGGATACTATTATGCATTTCTTGGCGTTTAGTTTTAGTCCATGGCTCTGACACCAGTTATTTGTCTGTGTCAGACCCTCCTGGAGAACATTTGTGTCAGTGGGAGATTCAATGACAGCTCCTAATTTGCAATCATTTGCAAATTTAGTCCGCCACAGACCACTGACATTGGCCTTGACTTCTGAGAAGTAAATGCCAAAAAAGGAGCATTCCAGCGACTGATCCCTGAGGGACTCCACTTGTGACTGGCATCTTTGTAGAGGTGGACTCCCCAATTCTAACTTCCTGGGTCCTGTCTGTGAGCAAGTTGGCTATCCACCGGGTGGCATACGAGTTTGTACCTAACCTTTTGAGTTTGTCAACAATGCCCTAGTAGGGTATTGTGTCAAATGCCTTGACCAGGTCAAGGTAGGCAGTGTGAACGATTTTGCCCTCATCCATTGCTTTAGTGACCTTCTCAAAGAAGTCCACCAGGTTGAGTAGGCATGATTTGCCCTTGACGAAACCAAACTGGATTAAGTCCATTGTCTGGAGTTTTACTATATCTGTATTGATCATCTCCATGAAAATTCTTTCCATGGCTTTACATACAAGACTAGTGAAACATATGGGTCTGTAGTTGGCCCACCTTTGTGCAGAGGAACGACTGTTGCTTTTCCCGATTCATGAGGCACGAAGCCTGTTTGGAGGCTACAGTTAAATAGTAATTCCAGATTCCCTGATAGGTCATATTTCATGCTATTTAGAAGAAATCCTGGGATATTGTCTGGGGCCATTGATGCAGTGTTCTTGGTCTTAGACAGAGCATTAAGGACCTGTTCCCTATTGATAGTAGGGGGAGTTATATTTGATTATGTTTTCTGAGAAAAGGTTGAGGGGGAGAGAGGAGTAAATCTGGAGCTGAATTTATCAGCTAGGAGGTTTGCTATGTCTTCTGGCTCAGTGTAGGTGGTTCCATTTACAATGAACTCTGCACACAATTGTGTATTACCTTTGAGGTTGCGGACGTAGCTAAAGAATGCTTTGTGGTTGTCCTTGGCCTGCGAGGCCAAACTTGTCTCAAATTTGGCTTTGATGAACTTTATTTGTCCTCTGAGCTGTTTAATTTGATGAGAGTGCTTTTATCCTTCTGGGTACTGCATCTCCTAATTTTTGCATGATTTTCTTCCTTCTGTTATACATCCGATTGATTTTTGTGAGTCCACCAGAGTGGGTTGTTTTTTCAGTTAGTTCTGTGTGTCTTCCTGGTTGGGTACAGCTGCCTCTATGCAGCTATTAACATGCTTGTACAGGGTTTCTGTGAACAGTTCTGCACAGGCAGAACTGTTCTCAGGGGCTTGAAATTTTGCCAAGTTCTCACTTAATAGCAGGAGGTTAGCCTTAGAATAGTTCCTGGTTGAGCTGGGGGTCCAGGTTTTATTTTTACTTTAAAGGAGACCATTTTGTGGTCTGACCTTACCAGGGAAGGCATTGCAGTAGGGGGTGTGCAGCACTTTCCCATATTAGTGAGGATCAGATCCAGTGTGGTTGCACCCCTGGTTGATGTATTGACTATCTGTTGTATGTTTTTTAAGAAACACCTTTCTTTAATACAAGAAACTTACTAAGCAATTGCACAGTGCGAATAATCAAATTTTGGTTGCCCAAATTCAATGTCTTTTGAAGTAGGAGCACTTGCAATACACTGAAATGTTCCCAAAATGGCAGCACCTTGCCAGGCAACTCCTTACAGTACAAGAAGCACTCTGTAATGGTGGCACTTTGTGAATAGCCACACCCAGCAGAAGAACCTTTCTTCAAACAACCCTGCTTAAATTGAACTATATGAGATAGTTGCACTTTACACACAGTGAACTCGGAAATACATGCACAGTAATAAGCACACACTGTTAGCACTTTTATACACTCTGAGATACTTTGAATGACTTTTTTAATATCAAATGAAGTCGTAGTTATGCAAAAACACAGCACTTTTCCCAAAATAGCAATTGCCTTGCTTCATTTTTATCTGTTGTGCCCCTTTTCTTTTCTTATTGTTGTTCTTTGAGCTCATTTAAACCGTTTTCCTTTCCTTATGCCCAGTGTACTTTCTTTTGTGCTCATTTTACTCTATACATGCCCAGTTATTTCTTCAACACACTCTTTCTGCATTAAACATGCTTGTGTTATACTTTAACCTGCTCGTTTTGTACATTAAATACATTCATTTCATCAAGCAACTTTATTTTAAACATTTTCTTTAGTTAACAAACTTTTTGAGCTTTCTGCTTGCCTGATAATGCAGTTTATGCCCTTGTAATGCTTTTCTTGCCTGTTTGCACTGAGTAAATAATTTGTGTTGCTTTTCATTACCTTTGATTGCTTCTGGTTATGTCTGCACTGTTTTCTGACTTTACCTTCGCTGTCACCTTTACATCTTGTGGCTTCATATGTTTTGTCCTTTTCCATCCTGGTTCTGACACCATGCCGCTTTCATGTTGGTCCACAAATAAACGAGTCTTTGTGGGTTCTTCTTAAGCAGCTTTATTCTATACAAACACATTACTATAAAGCTTGTTTGACTATGACTAAGTAACTTATGTACAAACTAGCTGTTGTGATTATACATGCTTACACACTGGCTGCTTCTTCAAAATGGCACTAGGGATTGCACATGTCTGGAATACATACATGCACGCACAGCCTTGCACGCTTCCTGAAAGACATAGTGCACACACGCTACACTCTAATTTAGAGACCTCCTTAAAGAACAACTTCACTGTTGACTGGATCAATAAGAAAGGGTCATGGGAAGAAAATCTGCAATTACAAATTTGTGAACCATTCTGAAGTATACGTGAATGAGGAACTCAACTACGTATTTAAGGAGTTTGGCTTGGTGGTTCTAGCCATGCAGACAGTTCTATGTAAACACCATAGAGAAGCCTCTTCCATTTAGCTAAATATGATTTCCTAGTTCTCTCAGCGAACACAAAAATTAAAAAGAGACGTTATCCTTTAAGTGGATCAGATTGAGATCATCCCTACTGCTTAGTTCAAAATCTCTAGTTTTGGATAAACTAAAGACCCTTCCTTGTATGTTAGTAGAGCATTTGTTTGAAGACACAGCATGAGACCCTTCCTGCTCATTCAGATTAGAATATAGAACCACAGAATCATAGCTGTGTGGGGTATTGCAGAACTACCATGACACATTTAACCTAGCCATTCTACACGTTTTGAAACAATCTGGTAGTTAGATAACAGATGAGAAGAAAGATATTGAGGAGGTCTGCTTTCTGAGTGGTAAAAAAAAAGGGTTTACTGCCCATAGTTATGTCCATGGATATCTGATGTAAATCCTTTCCAATAAGCATCTTATTTTTTGAGACAGAACAGACATGTCTTCCTCAGACTTTCTCCAGTTCCTGGTTAGGTCCTGGAGGACAACGAGATTCCATTTCCACCCCTGATTGTTACTCACCTTTGACATACCCAGCTAGTCTGCTAAAGTGTTCAGGTTTGAGTAGATAAAAATTGCCTGTAGATAAAGGCCCAAGAAAAGATTCTGTAGTTAAGACTGTCACTGTTAGCCTTAGATGGTTTGTGGTACTTGCCCTTGCTTATTTATGTGCCACATGTCCATGGTTTTATCTGTAATCCACTTCAGGATTGCTGGCTGACAAGTCTAATATCCCTAGGACTAGGATGAAGATTGTCTTTTCTTCAAACTGGTATTTCTTTTCTTCACGGATGAGCTTGAGATGCTATATATATTTATATATATATTTTTTTTTTTTTTATATATTTAGAAGGCCCATATGGACCCCCCAAGCTAGAAATGAAACATCTGAAATTAGTGTTTTTGTGCTGTCTGAGAGTATTAAGGGTATTCTGTGGTTCATCTATACCTAATGGAATCAAAATTTGAATACCTCCTTGATGGAGGTGATCAGGGAAGAATTGTATGCTTGCCTGTCTTGTTCTCACAGGAGGTCCAGGTACCACTGTATTTTCCTCATGTCTATCTTTGCCAAAGGAATTATGATGAAAGAGGCCGTCATGTAGCTTAGAACATTCAACAGTTTTCAGGTTGGAATTGCCTCCTTTTGCTCAGGTCCCAGAAGAAATGACTTAGTTTCTAAGGTCTGTCCTGTAGATGCAAGAGTTTACTCTGTTTTATGTCCAGAAAAGTTGGAATGAAACTCATTGTCCTTATAAGTATACAGATTAATTTTGGTATAATCATGGCAAAACACTGGGTGGAAAGGCACTGGATAGTGTATTTTGTGGCTCTCTGCATATACTTAACTGGATCAGGAAGTCCTCCAGGTAAAAGTAGATGTGGATACCCTAAGTCCTAAGATGGCTAGTTATTACTAAATACTTTAGATTCTTCAGATTGACCAAAGGGAGAGAAACTGAAATGGAAATGCTGAATCCCCTGCTGTGAGATTCCTGAATTGCTTCTGATTCTTGTGGTTGGACATGTCCTTTTATGCATCTATGAGGACAGCTTGAGAATAAAGCAGTTGAACACTGCCTGGAGAATTATCTTTAATTTAGAAACTGTTATGAATGTACTCGGCCTGGAGAGATGTGGAATACACTTCCAAGGACCATCTATTTTCACAGCCATAAGAGCCTATAATAAACCTTTTATTTAGTTCTGCAGGGTAGCACAAACATTACGGCTCATCTCTGAAGGAGATGAGCTAAACCAGTTGAGTTAGTTCCTTGAGATCTGAGGAGATGGAAAGCATAACCAGGAAGGGAGAGAAAGCTTTAACTTCTATTTTGCATCTTGACAAAACAATCTGTCTCACTTATTTCCCAGCTATTAAAAAAATAAATAAACAACTGTACTGAAATGAGAAAGATGTTCTCCTATTCTTATGTTGCAATATTCTTGGTGTGGGATTTCCTGCCTTCAGGTGGCTCGTACGTCAGCTCCTATACAAAAACTTTAGCTTGGCTGTTGCAGCTGCATGGGACGTCACACGTGGGGCCATAAACCAAGGACCCTATGTGTGATGTCTGCATGCACAGTCCTCAGAACTTTTCAGCCGCAGATGACTTTGTATTGTACGATTGCTCTCCAGATGTCGATCAACTATAGATAGGGTTTTTTGCATTTATAATATTTTACCGATCTTTCACATTGTTTAGGCTTGGTTACGGTAGCTTTAAGCTGATGTCAGGGGAAAAAAGAAAGTGCCAATGTAGGCGCCAAATTCCCCATAAGGACGCCCATGAGAAATGTGTTTTCTGCTTAGGCCAGGAACATGACCATAACACCTGCCCTGTTTGTAAATATTTTGTTCCTAAGACCTTACATAGCCACCTAGCAGCTTTAAATCTTTGCTTAGAAAATCAGCGCCTCAAACAGCTGGCTCTCAGGATGTATCCTGCTTTGGAGGCCATCCAAGAACCTTCACGTAAAAAGGCCAAGATGGCTAGGCCTTTCTCACCTGTCAATTCGCACCTGGACGCCCTGCCAACTGCCAACATAGGAGTTGAAGAGCACTCAGCGGATCTATCGGCTCCATCAACCTCCCTCATGGAGGCTGCTGCACAGCCGATGACTGGCACATCCATGGAGCTTCCTCAGACACTGACGCTTGTCGATGTTGAGGGGGAATCAGAGTTGGTGGTTCCTTTGACCAGGATTCAGACCTCGGATACAGCCGCTACCAAACACGGCTCTAGACCAACTCCTAAGGCCACTCCAACCAAAAAGAAGCAGAAAACAAAGCACACTATTCTTGCTTCTGAAGCCCTCCAGACTGGGTGTCCTTCACCTCTTCTCTTATGCAGGCATTTATGGCCCTTAGGCCTTCTGGCTCACCCACAACTACATTGCCTCTGCTAAGCCCTAGGCCTCCCTCTGCTTCTTCCATCCCTATGGCTCCCCTACTTGAGGAAGAAGAACATGAATCTTCCTACTTTTCCTCGGATTAATCCATCTCTTATGCATCCCAGATTGCTTTTCCCAAGGAATATTATTCTCCTGATGAGGATTCTGTGGAAGGGGATTCTCCACCTGAAGACATTACATTTGGTGAAACCATCTCCAAAATGAAAGATTATTTCAAATGGGATATTTCCCAAATGACAGAAACCCAAAAAAGATAATTTGAACTGCTGAAAGTGGAGTCCCCCTCCCCTACATCTGTACCCCCTGTTCTTCCAGCATACTTGGATGCCTTTACTGCAGCTTCTAGAACACCTGACTCACAGCCTCCTGCACCTAGGCTCTGACTGCTTCTGCAAGGTGCCAGAGGAAAAAAAATTTCCTCATAAAGCCACCCTTAGCAGACCCAGCAGTGATTGCCACTAGGGTCCCTGATGTCTAGGTTGTTACCTTCTGTCTCCCTATTGCCCATGGATAAAGATAGCAAATCCATAGATAGGATAGGCAAGAAGGTGTACACTTCTTTCACTTTGGCCTTCAGAGCCATTAACTATCAAACACACATGACCAAGTATGCCCTGCACTTAGTATCCCAAGTCACCTCTATGCTGGCTTCAATCCCTGACAGCCCAATTAAGACGGATATCTCCTCCAAATTGTCCTTAGCCCTACAAGTGGCTAGACACTCCATTAGATGCAGCTACAATGCTGCAGAAGCTTCTGCTCGCTCTGCAGCATCAGCATCTGTCCTTAGGAGATATTCCTGGCTTTGACTACAGAATCTGCCAAAGGACTTCAAGTCCAAAATCTTGGACGCCCCCCTGGATCACAACTTCCTCTTTGGAAAGCAATCTGCAGACCTATTTAAGAATCTGCAAGAAAAAAAAGCAAAGAATTACAGGATGTAAAACATCCCCTATACCCAAATTTTATAGGAACTACCCAGCTAAGACTACCTTTGTTAGGCATAACGCACATTCTGCTGCCTCCTCCTCCAGACCCAGAAGAGGAACTAGAAGACATTCCTCATCCAGGCCTACTGGCCCAACTCCTCAGCCTAGACAACCCTTTCAGGACAGGAGAGGTCCTAATAATGTGTGACTGCCTTGCCCATCTGCCCCTCATAGTTTGCCTTACCCACTGTCTCCCCTTCTGGCAAAAAATCACTACAGACCAATGGGTATTGACCATTATTCAAAAAGGGTACTTTCTATCCTGGAAACAAATTCCCCCTTGGAAGGGCATTTCATTTCCCCCAAAAAACCAATGCCATTTCCTTCCACAAATTCTGTCAGACCTGCAACAACAAGGCACAATAGAGCCAGTTCCCACAGGACAAGAAGGAAAGGGATTATACTCCCGTCTGTTCCTGGTCCCTCAAAAGGACGGGCCCTGGAGACCCATTTTGGATCTCTCCTTCCTAAACTTTTACCTGCAGGTACCCACCTTCAAAATGTTGTCACTTCCCACCCTCTTACCCTCAAATGCTTTTATGGTCACCTTGGACCTAAACGATGCTTAACCTGCACATTCCCATCAGGGCCTCACAGACGTTTCCTGTGTTTCTCTGGCTCATCCTCGCACTTCCAATTTTTGGCCTTGCCCTTTGGTTTATCCACTGCCCCAAGAGTGTTTGCAAAGTGCCTAGCTCCAGCCATTACCTTCTGTACATCCAAGGAATCCAGATTTACCCATATCTGGATGACATCTTTATCCTAGCACAGTCCGAAGATTCCCTCTTAAGGCATCTACACTTCACTATGTCCTTTCTACAATGTCTAGGGTTCACCCCAAACCTCAAGAAGTCCTCCTTGAACCCAGACAAGGACAAGATAGTCCTAGGTTGCAGAATCAATACAGAATGAATGAAAGCCAAGGTTCTATCCCTAACGTCCTACTCCCAGGAAGTCTTGTTCTCACAGGCAGTCACTGCAAGGCAATTCCTTCAACTCCTGGGATTGATGGCAGCAACCATTCCCATGCTACCATTGGCCAGAATGCATATGTGAAAACTGCAATGGTACCTCAAAAACATCTGGTTACAACACCAGAGTCACTTGGAACAAGTTATTCCTCTTCTTTCCTGTTTAAAGAAGGAAATCATTTGGTGGATCCAACAAGTACAACTCAACCCAGGGCTTCCACTGCAGCCCCCTCAACCCACACAAATATTGCATACAGATGCCTCAGACTCCAGTTGGGGAGCCACCTTGTACTCTTACAGAGTCCAGGCCCAGTGGCAACCTCCCATGAAAACTAAACACATCAATATAAAGAGATGACAGCAGTTCTTTTAGCTCTACAGACCTTCATACCCCTACTGCTACCAGGTCCTCTTCTGATAGTGACAGACAATACCATTGTAATGTGATACATCAACAAACAGGTAGGTACCAAGGCATACCAATTGTGCAGGCTAGCCCTATTAATTTGGGACCTAGCATTCCAGCACAACCTATCCCTGCAAGTCAGTCACATCCCTTCGCAGGACAATAAGCAAGCAGACCTCCTGCGCAGAACATCCTCTCCACAACATGAATAGATGCTTGACAGGACGGTCTTCCTAGACATAGTTCATTGGTGGGGCACTCTAGAAATAGACCTGTTTGCCTCCCCCCAGAACAGGCAGCTGCAGACCTTCTGCACAAAGACATACTCCCCACAAGCCTGGAGAGTAGACACCTTCAGTTTCACCTGGGAAGGAAAGTTTCTGTATGCCCCCCCCCTTCCCTCCAATTCAGAAAGTCCTTCTGAAAATCAGGAAGGACAAATCAACAATCTTGCTAGTGACTCCCTATTGGCCAAGGGACCACTGGTTCCCCCTTCTGTACAATTTAGCCAAGGGCAATCATTGCAAGTTACCCCACAAGGTGGACCTCTCCTACACCCACACTTGCAAGTGCTATCCCTGACTCTGTGGGTGATACATTACTAACACCATTCAGGCACCACTATTCAGAGGATGTGCTATCAGTCCTGAGGGAGGCCAGGAAACCCACTACACATTATCAGCCTGCTTACCTCTAGATCCTCCCTTGTTAGCCAGGCTACATGTGAAACTTTTCCTTAAAGGGGTCTTACACATCAGACCACCTACGAAGCCTATTCCTCCTCCATGGGACCTGAACTTCATCCTGGAAAAAACTCACCCAGCTCCCCTTTGAACTGGCTAATACAGCACCTCTACAGTTTTGTACTTGGAAAATAGTACTGTTAGTGGCTATTAGCTCTGCCAGAAGGGTTTCCAAGCTACAAGCCTTAATGGCATGCTCACCTTACACCATTTTTCATAGGGACAGGGTCACACTGAGAACTAACCCTTCCTTCATGCCCAAGGTAGTCAATGACTTATCTCCAAATCAATCCATTCACCTACCCACTTTTATCCCCTATCCCACTAACTAAGGAGAGAGGATATTCCACTCCCTAGATGTCCACAGGCAACTGAAATTTTACCTGGACAAGACTAAAGACATTAGGAAATCCAAACAACTCTTTGTATCTTTCCACCACAGGGCATTGGGCAAGGCAGTCACCAAACAGACCATTGCATCCTGGCAAAAAAAAGGCAATCAGTTTCTGCTACTCACACCACAGAAAACCCCCTCCAGTTGGGGTTAAGGCACACTCCACAAAAGCAGTGGCCACTTCCAAGGCCTTCCAAAAAGGCATGGACACAGCTTCTATTATGGAAGCAGCTACACGGTCCACTATCCACACTTTAATCAAACATTACAAATTGGACCAAATCTCCAAAGCACGCACAGGATTTGCCATGGCAATCCTACAAGGCTTTGTGGAATCTCCTTTTGCATCTGCCACCCTTTCATCAAACTAAGCTATGGTATTCTCCCACACCAAGAATACTGCAACATAGGAATAGAAGGACATAGAATCTTACCATAACCATAGATGTCCTTCCCTTCCATGTTGCAGTATTCCGTCCCACCCACCATTGCCCCTCACTGATTCTACCAGTCTAACTGCTCCCTGATGCCTGTCTCCATTACAGAAGAGACCCATGGCTTTATACATGTCACCTTTGGCAGTCTATCCTGTTGGGCTATCTACTTTTCCTGCTTAGCTTCAAGTTCTGAGAATTGTGCAAGCAGACGTCACACATAGGGTCCCTGGTTTAGGGCCCTACGTGTGACGTCCCATGCAGCTGCAACCACCAAGCTGAAGCTTTTGTATAGGAGCCAACATACAAGTCACCTGAAGGCAGGAAATCCCACACCAAGAATACTGCAACATGGAAAAGAAGGACATCTATGGTTATGGTAAGATTTTACACAACTATTCTTTTGTCCTATAATGTGGGTTGGAAAAGGAGAGAGAGAGAAAACACTATGAAGTAGGGAGGAAGGAAAGAGGAGTTGTAAATAGAGTTCCCTAACTGATTGCAAAGATAGATTTTTTTTGGCTCACCATTTATAGCAAATTGAAAATGGCGAGTAGGAAAAAATATAAAAAAATGCAAAAATATTTTTTGCATGAAGGTAAGCCCCTCACCCCCCAAAGTTATATATGTGACGTCCCTCCTCTGAGCCACTCACCACTGACACTGAAGGATGGTAACTTGGAAAAATAATGCATACGCATAGTATTTTCAGATGCAGCTCTCTGCACCAAGCACAGTTTCTCTTAAGAACACACAGGAAACACACTCCTGTTCTGGGGCTGGACTTCCTGTCTCTCTCCAGGCCCCACATAAGACTTCACACTGACCACAGCTGCAGAGTTGAGTCATCAGCCAAGTGTTCCAAGCCAAATTCTCCACCACCCTCTCTATTAAACCAGTGCTCTGTGTCCCTGCTCCAAATAGCTGACACACCCACTCTGAGATTTGATTTTCAGACAGACAGACAGACAGACACACACACACTCCTTGGAAAGGCTGGCACAGATTTTCCAGCTATGACCCTGTGTCCAGACTATAAGGTAGAAACTACCACCAGAGCACTCCAAAGCCAGCTACTCTAAGGCTGTTACCAAGGTATCTAATTATACTTAGTAAAAGTAAAATTAACACTTATACAAATGGTAGCTTTTTGACCAAACACAAGGCTTTCAGGAGCAGCCACAGTGTCACCAAATAAATATAAGTACTCTCAAAGGTTAAAATTTTCCCTAAAATACCAGCCACAATGAATAATTTAAATATATTTAATAATAAAAAGAACATGAAAATACTGAATATCTGTTTACAATAAACACCAGAGTTTCAATCACAGGAAATATTAAAAATAACACAGATGGACATGTTCACACAGATACAGAAAACAATACTTAACTAATTTCACTATATTTTCCTGACTGATCTAACGAATTGCTGTCCCCCTAGTTTATTTACTAGAGCAAGGCAAGATGATAAAGGTGAGTAGTCCTTCTTTGTCAGGTTTCACAAACAGACTGCTCTGAGACTTCTTTCTCATCTAGTATTAAAGCATAATTTCAGTGCTGACTTACAGAATGACATCATACACATCTGGTCATCTGCCTTCTGGTTCCCACCCTACCCCCTTTACTAGCAGCTGAGGCAGAATCTTGCAAATATGTTTCATCACACACACACCCCTTTGCTAAGATGTGTTAAAGCATCTGGAAGCTATAAAACCATTTAAAAAGCTTCCACCCTTCCAGGGTAGCAATTAGTTCCCCTAAAGACAATACAGTAGGATTCCTAGTCCTGGTTTTCACAGACATTTCATCTCTGGCTGCAGTCAGAACTGTAAGATACAATCTTTATGACCTAAACCAGGTAAATTAATTTCAGACTATATTTCAAAGCTAGCTGGACTGAGATTAACCTCTTCTCTTCCCGTATCCTCTGTTATAGTATATTAATTTCAACAGTTACAATACAGTCTGACATACAGGTGTATTTTTTTCTGTCCGGCAAGACCCACTGTTGGTACATTTTTAACACAAGCAACTTTACAAATACATTTTCAACACAAACACCTGTAGAAATCAGTTTGATATACAAATGACATATAATTCTTTACAAAATTCCAGCCAACTATGCTGGCACTACCTTACAACATCACACAATATACATCAACTCTACAGTCACACCACAGTGAAGAAAAGGGAGAAGCAAATAAAGAAAAATGCACCACCAGCTTGCACAATACAATGCAATACATTGTGGCAAAACTCAGAGTGACACTAAAATTTTGAAACTTATTCCTGTCAGTGGTGTGGTGTAAATGCATAAGGATGTACATAGTCAGTACTACCCTCTGGCATCTTAAGAAGGAGGCATCTTCTTACCCACCCCATCTTGTCTAGCTTTGCCTCTGCCACCTCCATTGGCATATTTCTTTGCATAATCCATTTTTTTGACTGAGTTGGTCTATGGATTCATAGACTCATAGGTACTTCCTAGGTGACTGATCCTTGAAGATCTTCAGAAAATAAAGAAAATAAGATTTCCCTTGGAAAATTTCAGCCCTTATATTTTGTATAAAAGTAAACGAGATACATTTAGTTGTCGCTGTTTTGGACTGTTTCCTAAAAGGACATTTGTGTACTATGCTAATTCTATCTATAGATGGATAGAATAATTTTGATATAAATAATGGTCTTCCCTTCTTAAACCATTGGCAGTGTGCTTGGACATTACTGCCATAATCAGCACAGGGTTTTTGTACAGATATTTACAGTATTCTTCTATCCTGTAAAATCTGTCAGGCTTCCTGAGTGCCAGAGGCTGTGAATTCTGCTCTATGTAAGCTCAGTCAATGACATCCCTGAATGCCTGGAATACTGGAAGTACAGCTGTGGGATTTTGTTCCTCAGTCCTAAAGATATCCAATTACCCTCTGTGGGAGTCAGATACCTCCTTGGCATTCCTCCACTGCTAAGGCTTCTTCATTAAAATCAGCAACATACCAAATGAGGCATCCTCAGTGGGCCTGATGAGATGACCCTCACGTTTTCTGTACAGTAACCAAGAGAAGAGAAGATCTGGACTAAATAGGCCAAAATTTCCTAATCTAACTCTGTGCCCAAGGTGTCAAAAGGGAAGAGTCTGGTTCCTGTTCAATTAAGTTGTTGTCTCTGAGGTCAAACGCTAGTCCAGCTGTAGTCCAATGCTATACCAGGTGGTCACTTATTTCTGGGCAAACTGGTGGTAATTAATGGTGGTGCCTGGTCTTCATGTATTAACAAACTGTTTGACCTACAGCACCAATGACATTATAAATGCTAACTCCCTTGTACAAATAGTTAACCATCCAATATCCTTGATCTTGTTCTCTTAAATATGGCCACATCTTGCACAGCTTCATATATATCATCCTCTGTTGTTTAATCAGACAAGTGCCATTTTACTTTAAAACTAGTGGCACTTCCCCAGCAAATATCTTGCTGTTTAGGGACCTCTGAAAAACAAACCTTCAGTTACTTAACAACCTACATACATTCCACTGTAGTCATCCTCCTCCTGCTCTTGTGACTTATGCCCTTGACTTCTACTCAGACTTTATGTTTATAATGCAGTCTATGCCAGTGCCAAATATAACAGAAATTTTAAAAACAACCCCCAATGGTGGAATGTATGTATAAATAAGCTATGTAACAAGAGAAATAAATTAATTAATGCTTGTAAGAGGTCTCATTCTACCTACTGTAACATTTAAGCAAACTGATAAAGAGCCTAAGGAAACTGAAAGATGAGTATGAAATTAAAAGAACCACAAAATCAAAGATAGCTACAGATCTTTCTTTATATCAAGAAGTTACAAACAATATTCACAGCTAATCCGTAATAATACTGCACACTCTGATGCAAAGGAAATAACTAATATCCCAGCTAACAAATTTAGTGTAAGTTTTACTCCACTCCTAGATATAACCATTGCATACATTTCTCATTCCCAGCCACCCCGTTTAGTTACCATGGAACAAGTCAACTCAGCCCTCTCAAAAGCTAAGATCGCCTCATCCATGGGCCCTGAAAATATACCACGTTGACTAAATATCAGTATCAAATATGACTTATCTGAGCCATCATTTGACCTCTTAAATCTAAGTTTCTCCACTGGTTACATTCCTGTAGCCTGTAAAACAACCACTGAAATGTTCTTACACAAGGGTGTCCCAGCCATGGATGGTGATAGCTAAGGAAAGTACTGCATTTTAACATTATTAATTTCTTTCAAAAATCAACAAGGCAGTGGATAGTGGTTATGCAGTACATAGAGTATATCTGTACCTGGACAAGGCCTTTTGACACTTCCTTTGCAGGCATTAGTGACAGTCTTGTAATTCTCAATACAGTGCATAGCTGATCTGATGTCTGACAGAGGTTATGTGGTAAGAGTCACAGGTACATGTTTTGCTCTTAGTTATGTTTGCTTTGTTTGTGTTTTTTTTTTTGCATACTAGTTATCAGGGGTGTACTACAGGGCTCAGTGTTGGCCCCTCTCCTAGCTGGCATCTGTTTCTCAGACCATCAAGCCAACTGTCCTGGCCTATGGTTATCTGTGTTTGCAGGTGACTATAAACTGGGTGTTATTTGATCCTCTTCTGACTCCCAACTGCTTCCAATATAGAATAGACCATTGTTAACAGTTTGGCCAAGGATAATGGTCTCAAATTAAGTGTGAAAAAATGTAGTACATTTCATTCTGGTAAATAAAACATTTTCAGATGGCATGGGGGTGACATGCACCTCCAATCAAACATTGTTGATAGGGACCTAATTACTTCTGTTGATAATTCCTTGTGACAGTCATGTTTTGGTATTGCAAAGTGATTTCAGTGTCTGTCCAGAAGTAGTTATGGGGTGTGTGTACTGGGTACCTTGTACTGAGAAGTTCAGAGGTAGCAACAGGGAGACTTTGGAGCTAAATTTGTCAACAAGGCTATATCCTCAGTTTGTGTGTGTGTGTGTGTGTGTGTGTTGCTATTGGAGATACACTCTGTGTAATGCTGTGCATTATTTTTGAGGTTCCTTACATAACTGAGGAATGTCTTGTGGTTATCCTGTGCTGACAGTAATTTTTGTTCATAATTAGCTCGGCATGATTTGATCTTGCTCCTGAAATCTTTAACCCTTTTGTATTTATTTTTCAATTCTTTAAGTCTATGAGATTTTTCCTTTTATTGTAGAGTTTCTTCATAGTAGATTTGCCCCAGAGGGTTTATTAAACTTGCCATTACATTTCTAGAAAATAAGACCAAGCACCTGTTTAATTTCTCCAAGTCCTTTGGATTACTAATACCATGATGGGAATGGACCCAATTCCTAAGTCAAAGTATGATTAAAGTCTGTGAAATTAATATTGTTTCAGTCTTTGTTGTTAGCCAAAAATGCTCATTGCAGCACCTGAAATGTGCCCAAAAATGACTCCTTCTGCAATGCATACAAAGTTACATTTATCAGTAGCATATCTAAATAAGACTGTAAATTCTTTTTTAAGAGACCCATTCCTCATACTACTATTGAAACTGTCCGGGTATCCTTCTTCCATATTGCACTCATTTCTGCATGCAAAGCCTGGTGTTTTATACCTCTGTGTCTGTCTGCACATAAGATGCTGTAATCATTGGGTGTATCAATTTCAATGATCAATGCTACTTTGTTTTCTTGTTATGGACTACTATATCTTTTTTTTTGTTTATTTCACATGTTTTTTTTTAACTGTAGGTAATGGGTGATCTCGTTATCATTCTCTGTAATGTTTTGTGGCTCATGTTTCCAATGCTTCTCAGCTACTTCAACATTACAATGTTTGCACAATCCACAATGAAACAGTCTCGACACATTATTGTGCCTTTCATTCACAGGCCTCCTGCTATTAGTGTATCACACCCAAACAACAAGATGTGCGACCATTTCCTGTTCTGTTTTACAGAACCAGCATTTGTCTGTTTCTCCCGTATATTCAATGGATTTTGTAACCCAACTTGTATGTAGTCCACTATCCTGTGCTGCCAATATTAACCTTTCATCTTTTGGTTTAAATTCATCTGTTCTTAACCATTCCTATATCAGATCCTGATTGACATGAGCTTGTCATTGGAGTTTTCTGTACTTGCAACTATATTTATGCCTTTTCCACATTTCTTGCCTTCTTATTTACTCCTTCTCCTTAGATTCTTTTTTTTTTGGCACATTCAGTTGCTGTCTGATTTTTGTCACGTTCTGGGTTGTGTTCCATTCCAATGTGACACCAATGTGCTTCTGCTAAACTATGTTCTCTTCATGTTTTAAAACTTTCAGAGTTGCCACTGTTTACTGCTCCTTCCCTTGCTGTGCAACTCCAACTGAACTTTTGTAGTGGTTTTCTACTGATGGCTACAAAGTAGCCTCATATGGCAATTGATCAGATTCTTCCCATTCCACTGGTTTCTCCTTAGTTTAGGGACTCCCTGTTCTCTCATGCTGTGACATTACCAGAGTTGGATTTTCTATACTAAATCATTCACTTCACAGATAAGCCATAACTTCAGTTTCTATTTCTTTAACTTCTCCATTAATCATCCTCTTTTTTACTTTCTCCCTTTGTTTTCTTATTTTTTTTTTTTGTATTGTAAAATTGTCTATCTGGATGCTTTTCACTGTATTTCTCTTCAAATATCTTTGGTGCTGCTTTTTTGCATTGATTAGTTTTGTGTTAAACTTTGCATAAATATTGCACCATTAAATCTCTTCTTTCTTTTCCATGTCCATATGTCTTCTTCAGATGTCTACTGCTCATCCTGTTCCTCCTTACTTTGGGGAGTCATTGTTCCATCATGCTCTGACATAACCTATTGCTGAAGTTCAGGTTCTATTTTTTTAACTTCTGCTTTACCAATCTTCTATTCCACATACCCCCTTCATGATCTTAAATGTTCCATATCTGGATTTTGTTCATTATATTTTCGCACATTTTCAGTTGCTCCTTTTTCCAAACAGCTCAATATTTCTTGGTGTATAATGTTTTCACGAATCTGTTGTATTGATGATCACAATTTTCATTTGAAGCTTTTGACAGTTTTTTCTTGATTTAAGTATTTTTTTTCCTCTAATTTCTCTCTTAATCTTTTTGAATATTTTCTATCCTGAAATTCTCAGGACTGTGCACTTTTTTTTATTCTGGGTCTTGTGCGCCCAGTTATCTTTTTCATTTTTTAACCTAATTCTGTCCATGATATATGCTATATAAAATACAGTCTATATATATCAGTGTCACCTTGGTGAGATTTTGTGAAAAACAGGGCCCACCTTGTTAAAGAACTCACCAAGAATGAGGGTGAATTCAGTTCCAGCAATACTACTGTCCTTTGCTTGCTGATTTTATCATCTCTCCATTCGGTCCCTGTTTAAGAGTTGAGATGAGAGTATAAATTTTGGGTATGTGTGGCAATATTTGCTATCGGGTCATTGTGGGGTGCAGGACTATTGAACAATCTGAAGTCCTCATAAAATGAAGGCAGTCGAGCCTTGGAAAAGTGTATAAGCATGGTTGGATTTGCTTGGGATCTATACTGGATTTTTATGGTGAGTAACATAGGGATGTGATATGATTTGTTCAGTCAGATTATGGCAGTGGCTGAGGATCAGACATGCTGTGGGAGATTATGATTTGACTGAGGGAGTCTGCAATTCTAAAGTCAAGGAAATGTTGTTCACATTTATTTGTAGAGCTTTAGGTGTGACAATTTATGCAGGGATAACTGAAGTCCCTAAAAAGACGGTATTCTAATTTATAGAGAGCCTTCAGCTTAAACCATCATCAACCCCCTTTTTTCTGTTTTCTACATGATGTTGGGGTGTTGTCAACTGTTACCATCTCTCATGACTGAATGACACTGTCCTACTTTCTAAGGCAGGTCTCTCACATAATTCACCCATATCTTTGCTGGATGACCATGTTTCCTCTTACCTTTCTGTCTGTCCTAAATATTCTTCACTAGATTGTCTTCTGCTTTTATGCACACGTGCCCAAAACCATAGTAACCTGTTCTCTTTGACCTTCTCTGCAATTAGAGCTACTTTGGCTCCTGATCTGATGTCTTGAGTTTTTCATCTCTCCCACAGTGTGCATCCTACCACAGTCTCAGGCATTTCATCTCCATCAATTCTAGCTTCTTCAACTGCTCTGCCTTTACTGCAAAGGTTTCTGTACCATACGGTAGTACTGGACACACCACTGTTTTGTACACATTGCTTTTCATTCTTCTCTCATACACTACGCTGATACTCTCTGATTCTATCTTTCACTTCCTCATTCAGACTTCCCTTCTCCTTAACCACCCCCTCCCAGATACCTGAAGCTGTTAACCTGGTCCACCATTTCCCCTTCTACTACAGTTTTCAGCTTCTTCTGATTTCCCCCATTTGCTGCCATTACAGCTGTATTATCTGTATTCAGTTTCATCCCATGTGCCTTCAGTTTGGTATTCCATTCCCCTATCATTTGCTTTAAGTCCTTCCTCAGAGTCTGCCTGTAATATCACATTGTCTGCATACAACTTTGTTGATCTTTCCCATCTATTCTGTTTGCTGATGTAGTCCATCACTAGTATGAACAGCAATGGGTTCACAGCTGAACATCTGATGAACACCTATTCCCACTGGAAACCAGTCTGTGAGACTGAACTCTGTCCATACTTGAGTCATTAAGACATGTTAATAGTTTGCAGCTGCAATGGATAGGGTTCTGCATTAGGCCTAGATGGAGTACACAGTCTTGTTTACATATACTGAAGGAATTCAAGGTCATTGTTCTGCTTGATTAATCTTTTAAATCTTCTGTCTGTTCTGCATCTTTGTTATGTTCAGTAGGGTCTTCATAAATGCTTCTCCAAAACATACCTATTTCTTCTTTTTGTAATGTTTCTGTTGGTTTTGCTTCATTTTCTAATTCTCCATAAAAACCTTTTTGGGTCGTCAGTGAATTGCCTGTTTGTACTGGCAGTACATGTAGAGGTTAAATTTGCGAGCTGTACTTCCTGCGATACAGGGTTTGATTCCTTCAACCCTAATTTACGTACTGTATGACCTTGGCATCCTGGGTAAAAACTATACAATGGCAAATATCTTCAAATTTTAAGCAAAAAATGTTTTTCTAACTTTCTGTAAATATTAGAGGTAGGATTTAACCATTTGTTGTTTCCTTTATTGATTAAGAGACAGTTTTAAAAAGAAACAAGTTCTTCCATATCCACATTGTTTTTTGACATTAAAACATTAAAAAATAACAAGCGGTAGCACCTGGAGAGTTATTACACCGAGGGCAGACAGACTGGTTTACATGAAGGTGATATACGCATTTATGTTACATACAAAAATGACAAAACAGCATGCAGTTACCCAATTTCAAAGTTAAGTGATACCCTCTAGGGTAGACATCTACTGGGGAATAATGACACTTCCAGAGGCATTGAAGGTCTGTACCTGCAGCCTCTTGGTAGTCTGTTATTCCCTAACAATCAGGTAATACTACTTGTATAAAAATATGCAGTTACAAAGCCTTCACTTTTGTGGGAAAAACAGAAAGAAACCAATGATGATCTACCAGCAAGTACATGAGTTTTAGATAGATCCATGACATACAGTCAGTGACAACACATAATAATCTTTCACCACTTAGAAGCTTGTGAAATGCCAACACGAGCAGAATGTTTCTTCTGATAAATTCATACCTCAGTCGCTGCAAATTATAGCCTTTCAGCTTTCACACAAACATTAATAAAAACAAAGGCCCTAGTGAAAGAAATTGCCTGGATTCCAGATATTGACAGGTGTATAGAGACGGTGGTTCATAGCTATGTGACACATTTATTTTATATATTTTATTTTAATTTTACTAACTGTGGTAGAGAACTGCTCCCATTGGACATATTTCAGTCTCAGCCTGGGAATAAATGCAACAAATACATAACATTATATACAAATTAAAAGACATAATGCAATAAACACATGTACTATGTACAAAGTGAATATCAGAGTTGGCTTAAGGGTATAAATGACATTATATACAGACTGACAAAACACAACGTATAGATGCATTATACACAGAGGGAGTATCAGAGTTGGCTTCCTGAATGAATAACAATGAAAAGCCGAGTCGGAGCAAATTATGTGGGGTGAAGAAGGGAATGAAGGCAGCAGATGCATTTTCCTAGAGACTCAGAATGTGATTTTAATTGTGATCAGGAAATGGGGTAAGAAGAATGATCTTTAAGAATATAAGGGAGAGATTCTTACAGTTTGGAACTAAAGACTGAGAAACCATGGTCTGCACAGTGAATTCTACGTTTTTTTTTTTTTTGGGGGGGGGGGGGGCGTGGAGGAGAGGCCTGGAGTTGTAAAGGTTTCTAAAGCTGTATGTTGGTGTGTCTCTGAATAGTCTCATTCTTAAGTTTAAACAGCTAAGAGGCAAGTAGAACATCAGCACCTACCATAGGTAGCCAGCTAGCCTTTTTAGTGGTTTTATAGTGGTGGTCATTTCTTGAGGAGAGAGTAATGGATCTGCAAATGGCATTTGGATGGTGGATACTTTTCATTTAGTGGCTGCAGTAGTCAGAGACTAAATTCTATCTAAGCCAGAAAGACACCATTGCCTGTGGCATCTCTATATATGCTGGAAGGAAAAGGGGAGATCCTTATGTAAACTACGGTGAGGTGCAGTATGGCATTCTTGGAAAAGGGAATGGATACAAGTAGCCAGTTAGAATAAGTATCAGTATTACTGTTTCCCTGAGCAAATAGCTGAATGTTTAAGTGTGATTTGAACAGAAGAGTTCCACCTCCTTGTATGGACTGGACATTAAGTCGCTCTGCAAAAAAAAGCAATAGCACCCATACCAAAGTTAAAACTACTAGCACAACTATAAACGTAACTTAGTACAGATTTATATAGGCCTCTACCCAGTTGTAAAGTATTGTTAATTATAACTGTTGACCATAATGCCTAACTAGTTAGATAGACAGTAAGTAAGTACTCTCATTCTATTTAAGGGCAAAATGTTTGCACCTTTTGATGTTTTAAGAAATAATAATGAACTCCCATTCAATGAACAGTAATTTGATGATTTTTTTTCTCAAAAATATGAGATTCAGGCGTATGAAAGTAGCACCTTTATGGCCATAAAAGAATGGACTTTTTTGAAAAGTTTATGCAAATGTGAGGAAAAACCATAAGAAAGGCAGGTGCAAAATGAGGACATCCTCTGTAAATTATATATGTATTTATTTATCCTTTGTTGAGTGGGTTAGCCCCACTAGGCTAGGAACCTCTCTTCAAGGGAGACCCCAGGTGTTATTTATTCTGCTAGGGGAAATTTGGCCAAGGCGTCGGAGAACTTCTCCTATTCTTTTGAGTAGTGCTGTGTTTTTTTTTTACATCCACCTAAACGTTCACCAATTCAAGCAGAGAGGGCCTCAGTTAAACATCTCATCAGAAGGACAGCATGCTCAGGAGTGCAGTACCTCTGTTATTCTGTATTGTAGTGTCAGCAATCAATCTGCCTGATGTGGAACTAGAACCCGCAGCCTTCTGTACCAAAGGTGACCATGCTACCTGCTAAATCATCTTTTTGAAATACTATGGGACATCTTCACATAGTACTACAGGACTGTTTCATGTCTAAATAATGCTGAAGACTACTTTTAAAGCCAAATAGCCTTACATCCTTTAGATACCAGACAAAGACAAACAACGATCATATACGCGATAACACTGTAAGGAAAACAACAATAAAGAAATAGTTCTTAGAATAATTTAAAATAACTTCAGCATTGGGGATTATTACATGCCGTTGAAGCAACCATGTACAACAAGAAACAGCCCCTAGCTTTTAAAGAACTATTTTGTGAAAGTGACTTCAGTAATTACTGTTAATAAGAATGGACATAAAGTTACCCGGCAGTGCTTAAAAGATTGATGTTGACAGCTGCAGAAAACTAGATTTTGAATTTGAGCAAGATTCTGATAAAACTGCTATTACTTTTTCTGTAGTCAGACTTGGATCTAGCAGAATAAATTTCCACCCATGT
This sequence comes from Protopterus annectens, assembly GCF_019279795.1. Lineage (NCBI taxonomy): Eukaryota > Metazoa > Chordata > Ceratodontiformes > Protopteridae > Protopterus > Protopterus annectens. The sequence continues at coordinate 1,499,408,341 of NC_056746.1, forward strand.
GTATTAGTATGTTAATTACTTAGTTTTTTATGCAGACTAATACATATGGATGGATATTTACTAGATGATATTATTAGACGGATGTATTTTTATATTTATAGTGTTCTAGTTAGATTATGTTTATGGTTAGATAGCTATGTGTATTTCTTGATTTTAGTTCTTGTCACAGACCCGATGAAGGCTTTGTTGCATTAGGTAGATGAAAGCGATTTTAGTCAAGTCTTTTTCTGTGTATTTTATGCTTTTCTTAATACCTGATTTTGGAATGTGGGTTGCAAATAGGTAGTGTTTTTATTAACTAGGATTTAGTTTGATCTAATCAGTAGTAGTGTGTGGGGGTGGGTACTTGTAAAATGTACATTTATGGCCCTGTTTATACTGTTTGCCTTGAATAGGATGGTTTAAAATTAAACAATACGTGCAGTTTCCATTCCTACTTTTAAGTATATAAAAGCTGATACGTTTAACATTGTTAAAATATTTCTAATTTTTTGTTCCTGAGGAAATCGCTTGTCTGTGACAAAGGCTTGCTGCTTTGGAACACTACCTGGGTTTTATGATTTTTAGAAAATATTGTGACTGGGCTCATCACTAAAATGTTAAGAGCATTAGTTTCTTTATTTTTTTTATTTAAGTAAAAACTCCTGTCAGAAATGTGATACAGTAGAGGTGAGTTAACACTCACCCACTGTAGTGTCACATGTTATCTTTTGCTAACTTAGTGATTTCAGTAGGAAATAAAAATTAGAGCCTAGGGTATAACACCTTGACTGCTGCTTTTTTATCTAAGTAGAAAGATCAGATCTCAGCGATTGCTCTTCTGTAGTCTGATTTAGAAAGGGCCACTGGCAGTCTATGGATTCGTATATAAAACTGATTTACTTTTGGACTCTGAAATAATTAAATGTAGGTTCTCTCAGTCATGCACTGAGGATCTTTCATGTTGAATTGTGGACAGTCCTATTTTTACTGGATATGTCAAACTATAGCAGATTTAAAATTATGAATTTAAAATCATTCTACATTTTTGGCAAATTAGACATACAAAGTAAGCTTTGCGGATAATTGAGTATACTAAAACTTCAAAGACACTGTCAGAGACACATGATTTTCTAACCCTGGGATTAGAAAATCTGTCTGACCTTTTCATCAGGCTCTGCATATTAACAGCAACACACAGTTCAAAGCAGAATTTGAAAGCATGTTTTGTGTTGGTAACAAAAGTTCTGCAACCTTAATTAGTATCTTCAGCTCTAACATTACTGCACCTCAGAAGATGGAGGAATGGTCTGTAAAAAATGAAAAAAGTCTTAACTATTTCAAAACTTTTTCCCACATTCAATTTTTACAAATCTTTTCTTGGAAATGACTGTGGTATCATCCACCACATTATATTGTTGACTTTTAGGGGGGATGAACACATTTCTCCAAAATAAACACCCTCAGTAGACATCTCTTCATGTTTTTATCATTCTGTGCATTCTTAAAAACTGTACAAATTTCCATGTATGCTTTCTGATGCATTTACTTTTTCCTCCTTATTCTTTGGTAAGCTTATGCATTGTATAGCCAGTTTTACTACTTTATAACCAATATACATTTTTTTGACATTGTGTGTAACTCAGCATCCTGTAAGCAATCTCTGGCATGGATAACTGCTTTTCATATCAGGTATGTAATTGTTTTCAAACTGATAGGACAGGGCGGTAGTTCATTTTAGTCTCAAGGTATTTCTGCATCACTTTCCAAGTCTAGGAAAGATCCCAAGAGAAGCCCAACAAGTCAGCATGTTTCCATATTAGCTGTAAATTTTGAAAGCAAAGTACGGCCGAAGTGTTAGTACAAGGTTCAGAATGCAGCAGGAAGGGCAGCAGGTGCTGTGGCATACATTCTCAATTTTAAACAGCAGGTATTGTCTGAAGCATGCATGAGGACAATGCATTTGAAGTACTGCAACCCTCCTTTCCGGAGATTTGGCTCTTGTGAATGCATTAAAATTTATTGCTCTAAGTCAAAGGAGGCACAATAAAGGCTTATTATTGAAAATCCAAAGAAAACCATAACCTTAGCCCATTTAGCTTTGCAATTAAAAACAAAATACACAAGCACCTTATGTTGCCTTTATCCAAGACTGACAGTGCACACAGCCCCTCCAGTAAGCAGGATTAAAATAAAACAAATGGCACAGACTCTAGCAATGGAAGAATACAGCAATGGGGTGCATTCCAGGAGTTAGTTCCCATTCTGATCTCCTCTTCCACACTTTAATTATTTACTGACATTTGATTTTTTGGGAAGTCCAACTAGGTAGGAGCCCATTTTCAGCAGAGACCTAGGAGAAAAGCTCCAAAGTATTACAAAAACATTTAAAGAACAATAATTTTACAATCTTCAAAAATAATACAAAAACATTGAAAGTTTAAATAATTATACAAAATTAGACATAACGTGAAAACATTGGTTAAGAATATCAACGTAAATAGTCCAAGCTGTTCAGCCAACGAACACAACCTTCCGTCTGAATTAAAAGTCACTTCTCATGTAAACATCTCATAAAATCATCAATCTGCTCCAGCTGCACTCCAAAAAGTAAAACGAGACTTCTATATGTACACTGGTTTATTAAACACGTTAGCGCTTTCACCCGCAGGCTTCATCAGATGTACAAATACATATAAATTCAAAGGGATTTAAATACATATTGTGTGAACCTTATTGGTTACAACAAACTCAATTAAACCTTAATTAACCATACAGCATCTAAATCTGCATAAATTTAAAATACACATGTTTAGAACAAAATTCTTCAACAGTCAATAAAATATGCAATGTATTGTCTTAACTGCATAGTCATAAAAAGTTATTTACGCTCTTATAAGCCAAGCTTCAAACAGCATAAGCTACGAGCTAAACCAACTATACTGTGTAGTGAGACATCTAGTGTCCATAGCCATGTATTGCGAGAACACTAACGATCGTCTCTGCTCATAATACTAATAGCACTAATGCTTCATAACTAATGTGTTCTTCTAACAAATGCACAGAGGCTGATAAAATATGCAATATATTGTCTTAACTAAATAGTCATAAAAAAAGTTATTTGCGCTCTTATAAGCCAAGCTTCAAACAGCATAAGCTTATGTGTATTTTAAACTCATGCATATTATGCGTGTCTCACTACACAGCATAGCTGGTTTAGCTCGTAGCTTATGATGTTTGAAGTTTGGCTTATAAGAGCGTTAATAACTTTCTTTATGACTATGCAGTTAAGACAATACATTGCATATTTTATCGACTGTTGATGGATTTTGTTTTAAACAAGTGTATTTTAAATTTATGCATATCATGAGTATATTCATTGTCTTTTTAATTTTTTTAAGGAATAGCAAAGCCCTTTGCACTTTAAGCAGATTTAGATGCTGTATGGTTAATTAAGGTTTAATTGAATTTGTTGTAACCAATAAGGTTTACACAATATGTATTTAAATCCCTCTGAATTTATATGTATTTGTACGTCTGATGAAGCCTGTGGGTGAAAGCGCTAACGTGTTTAATAAACCGGTGTACATATAGAAGTTTTGTTTTACTTTTCTGAGTGCAGCTGGAGCAGATTGATGATTTTATGAGATGTTTACATGAGAAGTGACTTTTAATTCAGAAGGAAAGTTGTGTTCGTTGGCTGAACAGCCTGGACTATTTACGTTGGTGTTGGAGTTTTACTGCCAGCGACCCTGCATACAATTGTGTGCTCAGTGTTCATTATTATTTTTTATTGTGCGGGGTCAGAGCTCCGTTGGCTTGGTGCAACAACATACTTGGTTTTCGTATTGGTTAAGAATATGTAGAACTGATATGACAATGATTTTAATATTTAGAGACATTGTTGCCACTTTATAAAGACATTAAAGATAAGTTAGTATAATACAAACAGGAATTGCAATATGAAATGGGAGAAAAAAACAGGGTTATGGTATATTGAGACAGAGAGTCAGGGGAGCAAAACTGATTGATGTTAGGAAGTTAGTGAAGAAGGGGAAGCAGTGAGGTGTAAGGCATATATAAGTAGCTGCTCATATTTAAGGATATAGTTTACCCCGAGGATGAGCAAGAACAGAGCCACATTTTGACTAGGAATTATTTCAGAATGTTTTAAAGGACTTGGGGGGGCATAATGCCCTAATGGATACAGGTTGAAGATCTAGACCTTAACAACATGATATGAGTACAGACCATGCTCAGCAGATTTCATAGGTTTTTGGACAGGGGGGAGTTTTTGGTTACTGGGATTTTCAAATGTTCCTCCAGGTGGGGAACCAACTTCCTAGTTTGCTGCTTTAAGGCAATCTCCTTACATACAACCTTGATTGTCAATTAAAAACTTGTTATCTTGGTAACTACTGTCAGAAAATTCCTACACTTCATATTCACACATTTTCCAATCAACATGTTAGAACTACACCCACCCCCATAAAAAAAAAACACGGGATTGGGAATCATAAGAAGGGGGTTGTAGGTCCTGCTCATCAGCATTCCCGTTAGCTAGGCCAAATCTGTGGGTCATTGTGTACTGAAACATTTGGGGGTTAGTGCCAACTGGCATGACTTAGTATTACTTAACCACTGCAAAGGGTCATGATCTGTTAGCACACTGAAGTGCCTACTTCACAAATACTACCTCAAGGCATATAAGGCCCATTTTATTGCTAGATCCTCAATTGCTGAGTATCTCCTTTCTGCATTGCTCAGCTTCCTACTGATATAGCACCCTGGGTGCTCCTTACCTTGAATATCCTGGTGTAACACTACCCCCTAACCTAACTTCTGTGGATGGGTATAAAAGATAAACTCTTTAGTAAAATCAGGAGTTATTGTCATAAAACAGAATATCATGTCGAGTTCATTAAGTACTCTATCTGCCCCAAGAGACCATTGCACTTGACAGGAGACTTCTCTAATTGCAAAATGTGTCACACTAAAAGCAATATTCACAAAAACAGGCAAACTTTCTGTAGAACCCAACTATTTCAAGAAAGGCCTTCACCTGTCTGATGGTGGAGAAAGCAGGCCAATTTTTTTACGTCTTGGACTACTACTCATATGGGGGGTACTTGGCTTTCAGTATAAAAAAAATTAGTTTTGTCAGGATTTACAGTCATGTCTCCTTGCCCATCTTATAGATTGAAAACAGTATGCACATAAAATAAGTGAGACTTTCAGTCTCCTGAATGAGTGACATGTGATCCAGGTATGCAGCAGTGGGGTGAATATTTTTTTTAATCCATTAGCCTCTGAAGGTAGCAGGAGCTCCATGTAAGCCAAAAGGTAGCACTGTATTTTAAAGTAAATCCCTAGGGAACAAAAGTTTTTTTTTTCCTTTGGCAAATGTGGTAAGAGGTTTCTTCCAGTACACTTTTATCAGGTGTAGTGTTCTCCCTAATTTCTGTATCAGCTCATCAGCTCTGAGAAGGGGATAGTTATCAAACCTTAGATGCTCTTCAGTTTCCTGAAATCTTTACAGACGCTAATACTTCCATTAGGTTTAAGGATTAGTACTTCTGGTCTGCTGCAGTCATTCTCGGATTCCTCTCATGTCTAGTTTGAGCAGTTTTATACTTCATCTCTCACTGAATTGGGTCTAACCATAACGTCTACCATGCATCTTTGAAAAACACTTTTATTTCTTAAAAAAAAAATGTCACCTACTGCTTCTGTACTTTTGATTCCTCTATGTGCACTTCAGGTAGAGCTTCTCTTGCCTCTCTTAAATAAACTTCAGCTTGTAAGTGCTCTACATAATTCTCTACTTCTTTCCATGGCTTTAGCATATTAATGTGACAAATGCAGTCTTTCTTGGCTGTCCAAACTTATAGTTAACCACATTTGTTCTTTCTGTCATCTCAAATGGCTTATGCCTTTTAGCCAAAAGTATGTTTTGCATCAGTATATGGTCATCTGGTTTAAAGCACTAAGTTGAATATTTTTATTATAAACATGTTGCATTTCTCGAGCTATCTGTATGTATTCCCTTACAATTAGCATTGCCAGCTTTAATCTAGCCTGCAAACTATCACAGAGTTCTTTCACATTTTAAATATTGTCCTTTCCTCTTTCCAAGTTTCTTTACCAATATCAAGAGGCATCTTAGATGCTTGTCTTGCAGAAGTGAAAATGCAGATAAAACCAGTTGAAGCTTGTGGCCCCTCTCTGACTGAAAACAGTAAATATGGTAATATCTGGTCCCACGTTTTCCATCTGCATCAGTAACTTTCCTCAGCATGGATTTCAGTGGTCCGGATTCACGAAGCCTCCGTGTAAGAGTTACAAGGCTTACACGGAGGCTGCAGTTAAACGGTGTGACGTCAGCATGTCATGCATATGCATGAGGGCATGCTGAATCACATCTAAGGCTAACACGGTCCGTGTAAGACAGTAGGGGGCGTGTCTGTAGGGTGAGCCCTGCAAACGGATACGCCCCCAGAAGAGTAAAAGTCCCAAAAGTAAACCCCCACGACAGAGTCTGTGTAAATGTGAATAAACACAACACAACACAACACATGCCCCCACAGACTATGAACATAAAATGTATAAATGAACATCATATATTTTTTTATAAGTTGTAAAGATGTTTGCCCGTGAGTGCACTCGTCTGCGCGGGCGTGCCCGGCACTTAGCCACAGTTAGCAGTCAGTGGAAAAGCATATAAGAACTAAATATGCAAAGTAAGCCAAGAAGCAATAGTGTAGCGGTAGAGACATCGGTTGAAGAGGAGGCAGTCATGGTTCGAGTCCCCACAACATCAATTTTTATTTTTAGTGAAATAAGCACGAAACAAGTCCCTGACATATATGTACATATATAAAATTATATTTTATGTAAAATGTAATGAAATGGGCCATGTATTTTGAAGAAATGTGAGATAATAAAAAAAAAAAAAAAATGTCAGATGTGCCTATAGCTGAGCTACAGTCTAACAAGTTGAGGATATCTGCCTGTAGATGAGCAGTGTTGTAACAGGTGTAAAATGAGTGCACGTAGGTGAGCAGTGTTTTAACAGGTGTACAATGAGTGCCCGTAGGTGAGCAGTGGTTTAACAGGTGTAAAATGAGTGCCCGTAGGTGAGCAGTGGTTTATCAGGTGTAAAATGAGTGCCCAGGGTTGAGCAACATTTTAACAAGCTGAAACTGTGTGCCCATAGCTGAGCTGAGTGTAATATGCATGCTGACAGCCAAATGACACATAAGCCAGCGTAACCCATTTGCGCGGAGCTGCACACCGTGCCAACAAGCTAACCGGCGGGCAACGTTGAGCAAGCTGTATCAAAACTGTCTTTACACAGACACACCTCCTAGCCTGTGTAGACAGTCATAAAATATAAAAAGCAATGGCCAGGTTCGAACCCAAGATACCATGCACCATAGTCAAAGTACTGAACCACTAAGCCATGACAGTTGCACTTAGAAATGCAGTAATAGCATATATATAGGAATGAATAGAAAGAGAAGCATGACAAAGCAGGTTTTGTGAAGCTGATATAATTCCAAAATGGCCAATCACAGATAAGTGCGGTAAAAATGGCATATATAAGCCCCATAGGCGGGAATACACAGCATAACTGATTGTGGAACCGACTTGCAGCCAGGATGTCAGGTGAAGGAGAAGGCAGTTGTTTCCGAGCACAGAGGTGGGGCATTGAGGAGTCCAAATATATGGTTTGGCTCCTCGTCCATGATCATGAGGCCCAACTCATGCAGGGCCAGGTCCTGTGGGGAGCATATAGGGCTGAGGCATGGGACCGGTTGGCACATGATCTCACCAGTGCCACAGGAATACCAAGGACTGGTGAACAGGTCTGTCACCACCATGCGGACCTGAAGAGATGGAAGCAGGACCAACTGAACCGTTGGATCCAGGAGGCCCGGCAAATGCCCAACGCCCCACTACTGAGTAAGTTACATGTAATTATTTATGTAAGAAATTAACCTAGCTGATATTATGGAGATGTGTATTCCAATATTACTTCATTTATATTACAGCTGCAGGTGTCCGTTTCATGAACCGTCGAGCCTATGCCGATAGGCTGGTGCGGTTGCGCCACCAGGCAGGTCAGTAATTCTCTCCCTGTAACTGTAAAAAAATATATAAGTATGACAGTTAGCAAAAGAGTGCAGTGTAGTCACTAATAATAAAATGTGCAAGTAACAGTGTAAGATTGTTTGCAAGTATTGCTTGATTACAAAAGTGTGATGCAGCCTGTAATCCAAACATAAAAATGAAACAAGTCTGAAATAAAGATGTCCCACCTGTAATATAATAGTACATAACCTGCAGCAGGCTGAAAAGTACAGCTGCAGAAGCTGAGTAAAGCACGTGTGAAATATATCCCTGTTGAAATTCTGAAACATGACATAAGTGAGACTGTTGGAAAGGATTGTTATAACTAAAGGTAAAACATGTCAATAAAGCCTAGAATTAAGTACCATCCTGAATTGTAAAAATAAAACAAGTGAGAGAGTGTGAGAAAGAGGTATGAATCCACCAATAAAGTAGCAATAACTCCTGAATAAAGCATACTGCAGTCAGTACAGAATGAAATGAATGTGACAGGCAGAACCAAACAGCAACATGTGTTGAAAAAAGTACTGAAGCTGGAATGTGTGTCCCAAAATCTGGATATGTTGCTCTCAGTTTGCAATATGCAGATAGTATGGTTGTCTGAAATACCAAATATCCACAGTTGTCTATAGCCATATAAAGCAAATGTAGCAGGATGATGTAGCTGAACAGAGCCAGATATGAATGTGTATGAATAAATATGAAATATATATTGATGTAGCAGTAACATTCCTATCACCAACCTGAAGTAGTTATCACATAGGAAATTGTAGTCAGACCTGTAGTGTGTATATATCTGCACCTAGTAGAAATGTACAGCATATGTATAGGTATTTGAAGTTGTTAATTAAATATTTCTTCACCCTACCCAATAACCACAAATAATCCATTCCACGTGAAATGGGTATGTGCATTCACAATTAACACCCCTGGACATCTGTCCTGTTGGTTCATACATATTTGCATGTACGTTGATGCATGTGCCCTGTTCATACATCCAAACCTGATGGCCTGTTGCCATCAATCAACCCTGCATGTTGTTGGATTGTGTATTGTTGTTCAAATTATGCATGTGTTATGCTTGCTGTTCAATGGCTTGAATTTATGGGTGTTTGGTTAATGGGAATACTAATGCATGCTGTTACAACTAATTGTGAATGGTATTGTACGTTACTAACCCAAACTGTCATAACATAATGCAAAACATAGGACGACAGGGAAGGCAGGTTCCAGCGGACCCACCTCTCCCACCTCAGCTGGCGAATGCACCTGGCAGTAGTGCCCAGGCCGGACCCTCCTCCAGTGGCCCTGTGCCACCTGCGGGTGGAAGCACTGCAGGGGATGGGGCTCGTCCCCCCTCTGCAAGCATGGCCGGAGGAGAACATCCACTCTCCCTCCATAGTGTCCGGACTGTGGTGCGTAAGGAGATCCGGCATGCTGTGCTTGGGCCCCTAGGCCAGCTTGAGGCATGGGTCGCACAACTCATGGGCGTGCCTGCTGCCCGGCCTACACAGCCCCCATCACAGCCCCGTCCTGGGCAGTGAAGGCACAGTGGAAACTGCCCATGGGTGGGGATCTCAGTTCCACTGTTGCCATCTGTGGGCTCATGGGCTCGAGATATCCAAACATCCATCCCCGTCAATTGTGTAACCCCCCCACATGTGTCATACACCACCCCTGTATGAGTCTTGTTTGTCTTGTCTGTTAACCTCCCCTACCTACCTCCCCATCTATACCGACTTCCTGTACCTGACATACCACTTTCACCTGAAAAAAAAAAAAAAAGGGCACTCTGTACCCACAAAAAAATTATGCCCCATACATAGCTGCCCATTTTGCACACATGTCTGCTGGACATGTAAACTGGCAATTACAATTGGCTGTACAACAAATATTATTGTTGTCCTCACGCCTCTCTCAGGGTGGAAGGTTTCAAATTTCACACCAAATTACAAACATATGCACAGCTGTTGCTGACGAAGAAATGGGCAGCTATGGGCCTTTCCTACATCCCTCCTGCAAAACTCAAGCTTGTTTTCCTACTGTCCTACCCTCTTTGTGCCCCCCTTTTTCATCACTGTCCTATCTCCCCATTTTCTTTTCTTTAAAAGAAAATAGCGCGGGTGTGCGCGACAGTAAGCACTTTTAAGCAGTAGTAAGCAGGTGTGCACAAAGCTAAGCGGCAGTGCGCATGCGTGAGCTCCGCGCAAACCAGCACTAACCCGCTTACAACTGTTTAAAAGTGCCTTAGTCACTCTGAATGACAAGGCCTGTAGTTTACTCAGCAGCAAAATAAAATACCTCCCTCAGTCTCGAACCCAGGACCTTGGAAACACTAGTCTGCATGACTTACCACTAAGCCATGAGTGCTATATGAGAGCATTGTGCTGAAAGAAATATATCATAAAATAGTAGGAATTAATGTAAAGGGAATATAGCAAGTCTAATACACAAAGCATGTCATGTATATTTACTGTCAAATCTAGTGGATTTGTAAAATAGTACTGTGTGCTGAGAAACAGTCATGCTAGTTGGTAGCTACTAGGTAATAATGTCACATTAGCATCTGGCAAGCCACACACATACTCAGAGCAGGATAAACACTGCCATAGTTGAATAGTTAAGAGATTAGACATAGCAACTGTGACTGAGTTACAGGGATGTCCCTGATGTGAAAACAAATGAAAACTGTGCCCCACTGACACCCTGTCAAATGTACTAACAGTAGGCAGAAAGGTGTAACTACACATGCAATGGTAACTATGACTGACTGAAGGTATGCACCACCTGCACAGTGTACTAATACATATGCTTGAAATAACCCACAGTCACAACTGCAGAGTATCAGAATATGTCAATGGAGTAACCCACTGCTATGTACCATTCCATGAGGCTGATAAAAGATGCACCAAAGAGTATCTGAGGCCTGCTCAGCAGCATGATCAAATACCCCTGTAAGTGTCAAGGCTCACAACATGGCCAGACCACACTGCATGCAGTAACACCCTACCACAACAAACACATAGGGAATTGCTGGCCAAACAGATTTAGCAAGCATTGCAAGCTGTGAATGTAAATGGAAAATAGGAAAGCCATAGCAACACATTACAGGAAAGACACCTAGCAGGCATACAACGAGTGAATGTAAAGGCCAAATATTGAAGCCATAGCAACAGATTGCAAGAGCCACTGCTATATTCCAGTTACACCACAATCCCCACAGGAAAGCACACACACCTATATACACAGTATTACTAGTCGTAGGTGTCCATTTACATACACACGGAGAACAGGACACTGGAGGAAGGAATACTCAGCTTACAGAACAACATGCATTGTAGTGTCTACAACACAGCCTGAAATATGAGAGACATACCAACCCTCACACTCACAGAACAGTGTCCACAGCAAACCAGCATGGTCCCCACCCTGATAATCTGAAAGGGCTATGCCTACCTAACAGACCTTTTTATAGCACAGTCCTGTAATCACAGTGAGAACTGCAATCACTACACAACAGGCTGCATGCAATTAGTAAATGCTGGCTAACAATTGGTGCAGAGGTCATCACATGGACATGTGCAGATACCTACAAAAGCATCCTGTACTCACAGTCCACACATGCAATACTGTCATTGCACCCGTTGGAGGTAGAGAGAGAGAGAGAGAGAGAGAGAGAGAAAGAAAAAGAAAGAAAGAGAAAAAAAAAACCTGAAACAACAAAGCAAAGAGGCTGACAGCAGGCCAAGCAACTGCAAGCCTACACAAACAGCTTCAACAAACACAGGTAATGTAAAGTACTACTATAATACTCTACATACTGTGAACCTCCAGATGTGTTATTGGTCTGCATCTATGTATATGAAGATGTGCATAGGGACGGGGACATACTGAAACTGTCACTGAAGGCTCCACATATGTATGTGACGGTAGCTATGTGCACATAGCAATGTTGGTTGTAGTGCAATGTACAAGTAGGTTGTACAGTAATGGATGTTCATCAGTACGTTACTGTGTGTATACATATGTGGAACTAAAAAGGAGTATATATATATATATATATATATATATATATATAAAACGTGTGTATACGTATGTATATCGAGATATGTATGTATATATATATATATATATATATATATATATATATATATAATATGCATATGTGTATACATAGATAGAGAGGGATGTAGAAATACATAGACATATATAGTTTCACAGTGTCATAGTTTAGTACTAGGCTATCTGCAGACAGTGTATAGAATTGATTTAGAAACTTGCGCCTCTGTATAGTAGTGACACAGTGAAGACCCCCCTACATAATAGCATTAGTTTACTGTGCCTCTGTCTAGTAGTGACACAGAGAAGACCCCTGCTGTAAACCTATGATCTCCCATCCACTTGTCAAGAATGCACATGAAGAGTGTCAGTGACGGTCTCTGCCTAACATGAACTGGGATCCGGTTCCACAGTATGGGAAGCCTCTTAGTGATGAATCTGTCCCTACAGTATGTCCTGTTCATATGTGTGCTGAGGTTTAAATCCATAGCTGTCGTGCTTCTGATGGATTTGGATTGTATGAGGTAGAACATGTCCATCACTACCAGATTGGACATGGCCTACTACATCAGGCACAGATCACCCCTACGTAGGCAGTATGCTATGGAATAGAGCACGAGTTACGTTAGTCTGGCATATGACAGTTGTTGCAGACCCTTGATCCTCCTGGTGATGTACTCATGGGGTCCCCCTAGCTGTTGCAAGTGCCAGGTGAGGTACATACCAAATGGAGCATAGTACACAGTCATGGGCCTGATAAGGGAGGAGTATAGGGGTACAATGACCCCTTTTGATGTCGATGTGAATCCCTTCATGATAAGGTGGGCAAGGTAGGAAGTCCATCCAACCACTTTGGCAATGTGGGTGTCAAATGAGAGGTCAGCATTGAACAGTGTCACCAGGTCTCCAATTACTTTGTCTGTACTCAGTGGGTTATTGTCTATGTGATAATATGTAGGTGCCTTGTCCGTCCAAAAGGGTATGAGTATACATTACATGGCATGCAATGTCAGGCCATGACTCCAGCACCACTTGTTGGTGTCCATGAGGCCTGTCAATAGGATGTATGTGTCAGCAGGTGTATCGCCTATGGCGCCTAGTATGCAGTCATCTTTGAACATTGTCAGCCACTACCCTCCCATGTCTGCTTCCACATCTGAGAATGATATGCCGAACATGAGCAGTCCCAGGACAGAGCCCTGTGGCACACCACATGTGACTGGCTCTGAGTCTGACATGGCACCAGTGAGGTTGACTACAGGGTTTCTATCCGTTAGCCGGTTTGCAACCCATCATGTGACATATGGATTTACATTTCAGCTGTTGATCATGTCTATGATGGCAGAGTGCGGTATTGTGTCGAATGCCGTAGGCAAGTCCAGGTAGGCTGTATGGACTGCTGTGCCCTCAGCAATGGCTCTAGTGACTGATTTGAAAAGGTCAACCAGGTTCATAAGGCAGGATCTGCCCTCTACAAAGCCAAACCGGGTGGGATCAAGTGTCTAAGTCCCCAATGTCTGTGTGTATGGGTACCATAATGATCCTTTCCATAGTGTTACAGACCAGGCTGGTTAAGGTTATGGGGCAGTGGTTACCAGGGTCTATAGAGGTGCCTCCTGTGTGGAGTGGGACTACTTTTGCTCTATGCCAGTGTCCAGGTACATATGCTGTAGTAAGGCTACGGCTGAATAGCATGTAATGTGCATGTGTAGCTCCTCTTGCAGTTCACGTAGCATGCAACCTGCAATACCGTTGGGTCCCATTGATGCTGTGTTTACAGCTCTGCTGAGGGTGGTTCTCAGCTGGACATCTGAGATGACAGGGAGGTTACAGTCAGCTGGGATAAGTAATTCCGCATGTGTGGGTGAGGGAGGGGAGAAACCTGCACTGAACCTGTCTGCCAGACTGTTGGCATTATCTGTGTGTTCAGTGTAGCGTATGTCACTGTGAACTAACTGTGAACACAACTGAGGGTTCCCACCAGGTGTGTAACATAGCAGAGAAAGGCCTTGTGGTTATCTGTAGTGACCATAGCGATGTCCCTCTCATTGTTGGCCTTGCATGTTTGTACAACAAAACATATCTTTCTACTACTGCTGATCAGAGATGCCGTAGCTCTATGGAAGTATGCTCTGCCATGCAGTAGCTACCTTCTGTTGTTATACAATTTGTTCAATGCTGGGGTCCACCAGACAAGACGCCTGCCCTTGGTGGAGAGGGTCATGGTTTCATTTGTGATTGCATGATCCATGCATTATTGGAGATGTCTGTAGAAGCATATGTGAAGGTGTCTGCATTGTGGGAAGTGGATTACACTGGCCCAGTGGGCATTAAGGATACCAACTCAGTTATAAGAAGTGTAAAGTCGGCATGTGAGAGGTTTCCCACTGTAGTCTTTTGTGTTGTGGGGGAGGTGGGATATGTATATACAGGGGGATTAGTCTGTGGTCAGTTGTGACTAGTGAGGGGTATACTTCCAGTGTGTAGCACATTGTCCCCATGTTTGTGATGATCAGGTCTAGTATATTATCTCCTGTTGTGGGAGAGGTGACTAGCTGTTCCATTGCATTTGACATAGTGAATTCCGGGAACCTTTGGGCTAGGGTGTTTGGGGCAGAATAATGCACCCAGTGTATGTTAGGGTAGTTGCAGTATCCCAATATGATGGTGTGTAGTGGGACATTCATATCCTCCAATGTCTACAGGAAGGCTGACTGTGGTCCCTGAGATTGGGAGGGTGGTCTGTAACATGCTACCAGTTGTATAGCAAGTTTGCCTACGGTTATCTGCACCTGGATGGTCTGTGATGCTTCATGTGTTGCCACTAACCTGGAGGTGTGTGTGTCCTCCATGAATATGGACACACCCCCTCCCTTTTTGTTTTGTCCCGAGTCCTGGGGCCAAAACGTATGACACGGGGTATAGCCTGGTACCACTGGTGTGCTCTCAGGAGCCTTGAACCAGGTTCTCACTTACTGCACAGACATCGAGATTGGTAGAATATGTACGCACAGATATATGTAATACACACATACATATATAGATATCTGTAGAGACTTATACATATACAGATAGATCTGAATGACAATAGATATGTCTGTATATGACTCTCTCTCACTCTCTGTCCCACCCCCTCACACTCACACTCACCCTGTGTCTCTCTCTCACTCTCTCCCCCTCTCTCCCCACGTCTATATGTATATATCTACATCTATATATACATATTATATATACATATATACAAACAGATATATATCCATATACAGATATAAATATATCAATATATATATATATATATATATATATATATATACATATATAGACTGTGTGAGGCACATATGTGCAGATGTCTTGCAACAGTTACCTGGTGTCACAGGCATGGAGTGAACACCAGTGTGGATACTGGAGTACCATACCCCATTCAAAAACACTGACACCAGTAACCACCACATATGTACATGCCTGCCCACCACTGCATGTGTCAGGGGGGAACAGGGTCAACAAGTGTACAATAGGCTCCACATCGATATACACAGTGGCACACTAGTCCTGTAATACCTGTACATGGAATGTGTCAGCGGACATGGTGTGTCAGCTATGGACATGTAGGTCACTGTACCCCTCCACACCCCACAATGTCCTACACGGTATGTACCTCCCATGACAGCTACAGATATGAAGAAGGACACAGACATATGCAATTAACTATGTCAATGCACTCAAACACCACAGAGCACACACAGACTACCTACATAGAGGTTACCACTGCTGGATATACATAGTTCGGTCACACCCATGACAGTTGTCCACCAACCATGGTAACACCTCCAACATCCACAACACAAATTACCTATGTCTGTCATCCTTGTTACTGCAGTATAGAGCACATGGTGGAGGTATGGGACCCTACCCACAGATATGACATACCCTGTAGTAGACCACACAGAATTAAGAAGCAAGGCTCCCCATGAGTAGATGTCAGACATACCCCTGCTGAATGTTATGCAGATAGGTAATATGCCATATGAGTCACCCTGTTTAACTGTTTGTAAGGAGCAGGTACGATCATAACACATGTTACAAGGGGCAGGGTAGCATAACAGTATGCTGCTGTAGGACCAGGGCCAAAAGCACACTACCTACCTAGGACACAATGCACACCCATGAACACATTGCAAACGGAATATGTGAGGTGTAATGAGTGTGCTAGTTACTGGGTGCATGGTGTGTACTGGTGTGATTGCTCACCATGACTGTCTGTCTGTCATGGTAGTGTGTGTCCTTGGTGTGAGGCCAGAGACAGGTGTGTGAGGTATTGCGATAAACACATACTACATTGCCATATGTTGTGCTGTGTTACCCTGTATGTCACTGTGGTGTAGGTAGGGTTATGGCAAGTAAGAGTAGTGTGCATTACCAGTGAAATATGTAGCGTGCATTCTGTGCAGTGCATGGGCTGATAATGTTCCCCATACAGTACCTTGATACAAACCCCCAGTGTGAGGTTGTGTATTGTACCTGAAACAGTGTGTTGACTGCTGCAGTATACTAGTCTATTGTATGGAGTGTGCCAGGTACTGTTGCACAGTTGTCGGATGAGCACTGATATCTGGTCATGTACATGTGTATCCCCCAATAGACAGACAGATGCTATATATGGTGCCTAAGTTATATCACTGCAGTCAAGTATTATGTGTATTATGTGTGCTATAGTTTGCTGACAGATATTGCTGACATATTTTCCTTCTCCTTTTCAGGGCTATGGTTCACCAGCAGAACCCAGTCTACTCCGCTGCAGAGGAGGAGGAGATATACCAGAGCATGGTGCGGGATTTCACTGTACTCTTTTCCCGCACCAGCCAGAACCAGCAGGAGAGGGCTGCACTGTGGCAAGACCTGGTCCATCGGGTAAATGACATAGGCACACATAACCGGACATATGAGCAGGTACGCCATCACTGCAGTGATTTAATTAGAAATGTCCATCAGCGTGCGTCGGATATCCACAGGCAGCAGTTTGCTACAGGTGGTGGGATGGCTAGACATCCCCCCCTCACCAGACTGGAGGGACTACTCCTGAGTGTTGTGGCTCCAGCACAGCAGCAACAACAACAGCATACATGTGTAATGATGGAGGCTGGAGCCACACAGCAGCAGGACACAGAGCGTGCAGGTAACATGCCATGTGTATAGTTGACCATTCTGTACACTGTTAGGTTATGCATGTGTGAGGTGTGTCCTCGTTTTGTAGCTGTAATCTTGGTAATTATTGTGCATTAGTGATATCCTCATTATCTGCAGTACACCTGTGGAAGCTAACTGTTGCACTACTGAACTGTATCATGCCCACAGTATCAATGGCACAGTTGTGCCCACTGACGATAAATGTCTCTTTTCTGAAGGTCCCTCTGGTGTAACAGCAAGGCAGCCTATCCATGCTGGTAAGTGTGTAATACCATTATCTTCAATACTCTGTATACTAATAGTAATAATAGGCTGAAGCAGTAGTGCTATGTGTTTGATTGCAGGTGTGTTTGTGTCTGTGGGTTGATATCTCATATACTGAGGTGTGTGCATGTGTGCATGTGCCATGTGTAATACCATTATCTTCAATACTCTGTATACTAATAGTAATAATAGGCTGAAGCAGTAGTGCTATGTGTTTGATTGCAGGTGTGTTTGTGTCTGTGGGTTGATATCTCATATACTGAGGTGTGTGCATGTGTGCATGTGCCCATGTGTGCATGTGCCCATGTGTGCATGTGTCCATGTGTGCATGTGCCCATGTGTGCATGTGTGCATCAGTGGGGGCATTGTGTACACATTGTAAACTGTTTCCTGTCTTACTCCCACAGGTTCTGGTGCTGCTCTGGTGTCGTGCAGCAGGGAACCTGAATCAGCTGCTGTGGATAGTGATAATGATGATACCTGTGTAATGGCACAGGTAGGTGTGCCAGGGTCCATCATTGGTCAGCCAATTGACACTACACAGCTGTTGACCCCATCAATGTGCACAGTCACCCTGCCAATACATCCTTTGACACCAATGTCCCTAGGTGATGGACAGGATACACTGGGCATTGACCAGTGTAATGTGGTACCGGTGGCACATGCATCCCCACACTACAGCCATGGCCAGGGCCCTGACCCGGTACCACACAGGCAGATGTCCATGGGTTCTCGTGGGAGCATCCGTGGGCATACCACCCCTGTCAGACGTGCCCACAGAGGTCTTTCAACCCCATCTATGTTTCAGGCTGTAATGCAGGCACAGTCATGTATGGAACGGTACACCAGACAGGGTCTGAGGGAGCTGAGAGCATGTCGCACAACCATGAGTGACAGTATGCATGATGTTTCGGCTGCCATCCGCAACTTCACCAAGGTCATTGACAGATTTTGGGGGGACACATTAGATCTTTTCCACAACTATATGTCCATGAGCCAGGGCAATGGTGGATGGTTGAGGCGTTGATGTGGCTGTATGCCAGCAACAGCAGCAGCTGGCAGCCATCGCAGACAACAACAGGGCCGTGGCCACTCACATAGTGCCAGCAGCAGCCCCAGCAATGCTGGGTCTGTGCTGTCATCGTACCGCCCCAGGAGACCACGTGCACGTGGCGCTGGACAGTCCCAACAGGGACCTGTCTCCAGTCAACAAAGACCTGCTTCTGATGAAAGTACCCAGTCTGGCTTAGTACCTGATACGGTTCGTAGCACCCCTGCCAGGCGCAGGTACCGTGTCCGTGGCCACAGACAGATCTGTATGACCTGGCAGGTACAGTCTGTGGCTGTCCACAAACACCTGTATATGGCAGCCATGAGGTGGGACTGTGTGCATTCATACACACATGCAAAGTGATAACACCTAGGGCTACCGCATACATGCACACACTGCATCAACATTGCCCCATCTTGTACTGCTGTCCCTCACCAACACACACACACAGACATGTCAATTGGTTGTATCAGTGGCAGACTCAGGCATACCAGGTACACACCCTGTGCATATGATGAAACTGTGCCACCTCCTGCAATCTGTAAAATCGGTGCAGGAACAGGTTAACATGGTGCTGATGCACAGGGTGACTACATAGACGTATTGTAATAGCATGATGTTGACAACAGTACAGTGTAATGATAGCATTGTGGGTATATACCAGCATGCCTGATGCAGTTACAGTATGAATGTCATTGTATTGTTTTGTACACCCATAGTAATTATCACAGTGTTCTGTCTGCACATCTTTGCATACTGGTGGTGAGGCTGTGAAGGGATGGCCACCTACATAGGTAGCACAGGGGATACAACAATGTACATATTGATACTCAATTATGGCCATGTCAACTGCGAGTTGCATGCTGTCCACACACGACTCTGCAATGCAGATGTTTCAGCATGTTGATATCTGTGCAGTACTACACAACAGGTTCAAGGCTCACAAGAGCACACTAGCACTACAAGGTCACACCTCATACCATGCATAACAGCACCAAAACTCAGAACTAACTATGACAGGAGAGAGAGTGTCCATACATGTCAAGGATACTGTGGTGCCAGGACAGGTAGCATACATCATACTAAGTCTGGAACTGCTGAGTGAGGGCTCAGTGTCTGTTATTTGACATGTGTATAATTACAGGTATGAGCACTTGGGCATCAGGCCAGTTATTCAACATTACGAAGGTACGTAGTCTATACACTTGTGGGGGGTGCGGCTGGACCCAGCCTGTCTGACCTGGGAATGTCTGGGTACTGGCTTAGAGTGCCTGCATATATGCACTGTTACATACTGGAAGTCGTACACCTTGTTTGTTGTAGCATAGTCTACATACAGGCCTGCTGACTGTAGCTTTGTTTGTATGCATGTTTGCCTGTTATGTTCCTGAAACACAGAGGCACTTGACAGAACGTCACTGTTTGTCCTGTTTGCATGGAGCTTGCCTGTAACACATTGCATATGACTTACCTCACATTTGCTCAAGACAGCATTCATATATGCCAGCACTAACAAATTAGGAGCACTACACCCTTGCATAGTCACTTTGAGTACCTTGTTCCCCATTGGCCCTATGTGTCGTTACTTAGTATGGGAGTCACAATGCTATGGTAGCATGTGCAAAGGTCACCTGTCAATCTACTCTCAGGTCCAGTTGGTGAATCTGTGAGTCATGTGGCAATGTTACAGCTGCCTCATGTACACAGACAACCCTCTCCCCTTCCCATACACGTACAACACATGTGAGAGATGCAACCACATAGCCAAACTGGGGGCTAAGCTCTGTTTACACAGCACTGGCATTCCCTGTCAGGTGGAGTGGGATACTACAGTGAATACAGTACCAGTCTCCCATATACCTGCCATGACCACAATACAAACACAGAAACACACAGGTACATTATTGGGCTCTCAGAATACCATCCTGCCTGAGCAGCTGACACATGCAAAGCAGACACACAAGCAAACATTACGCCAGAGCAAAGCACATGCAACACATAGCTCACAAAGCCTGTGTGCCAAACAGTCTCAGGCCATACGGCTAGACAACACACCTGCTACAGTTGTATGAGGCACCTCTATCATCACATACACGGTGGTCCTGCCCCCAGGCTGAACAAGGTGATAGTCATGCTGAGCTGCCCATCGGGCACTATAATCTACCACATAACACAAGCATACCAGTCACTCCAAGGCATGTAGAAATATGACTCAGTCATTGTCTGTGCCAGTGTGTATGACCTCTGACGCACCTCCCTGGACTACATGTTAGGGGACATAGAGGGGATCTCTGAGCTTGTGGCACAGGCTGGTATGACCCTGGCCTTGAGTAGCATCTCACCCTCACCACGAATGCTGCCACAATATGTAGACAGGATCAGTTTCTGCGATTGACGTATCTTTCAGTGACATCCAAAGAGGATCCAATGCCTGTCAGTGTGGGATTACATGCTGGACATGCCACATTGCTTTGCTTGGGACAGCTTGCACCTGTCACCCATGGGCCATTGTATATTGGCAGAGGCTGTTGCTACACACATAGTGCCTTTGTATGCAAGGCTGACATTACATAGCCACCTACACAGGTATCACACGGGATGGGATACTAATAGCAATGCTACTCAACAGCAGCAGTGTAAACCTCAAGATGCATGCAGTGGAAACTGTCCTTAGCATGGGGTACAGCAATATCAGTGCAGTAACAGACTCCTGGTGCAAGGCTCCCAGGTGCACACCATCAGTGCCAAGTCATTCCTGATACCATGCTTGTCATCCCCTACACATGCACCAAACCAGAACAGGGGGGATGTATCCAAAAGCACCTCAGATACACACACCCCCAGGTTGGTGGCACTGCTCAAAGCATCAGAGCCTCTCCATGTGCAACACAGTGGGTTAGACTGTCTTCAGGTTCATAGCCTGGCACACACCACACTCCCTACCCAGGAAACCCACTTGGCCTTCCTGACAACACTGGGAATATGACTGTCTCTACACACACCATTATATGGTTGTACTGCGACTACCCAAACATACAGTGTGAGCATTATTCTAGCTGCAAGACCCTATCTGAAGGGTTCTTATCATTCATTCCCTGCATTGCTATGGAACAACTTGTTATCACTCCCACAAGTGGTGACAACATGCTGCACCTGTTCATCACCAACATGTGGACTATATGCTCCAGACCAATCATGTATCCCTCGCTGGTGGGATGACACCATCTACAACCCGCACTGTATAGTCACATACCACATGCAGCCCCTGCACAGAACACCACAGTCATACAGTTGTCTGATGCATATTCTATGTATTCACATGAGGCAGGCTTCGGACATGGGAACTCTTGCAGTTCACAGGTACATATGTGTAGGTGGCACACACATACATCATGTGTGCATTGACATTACTGATATAATGTATGTCGTGCAATATTGGGAACAACACCCCACACACATGGACAAACTGTGTGACAAAAATACACAGGGCATTTGTAGGATACAAACCCCTACCTAACTATGTTAGATCACTTGTGAGAGTCGCAGTAGCAGAGTGTGCTATTTGCATTACTGGGAGGATTGCTTTCTCCTGCTGTACTTACAGGGTGCTGACATCATCAGTGTTTAGACAGTGGAATATGCAGCATGTGTTGTGTAGTAATAGTTGCCAAAAGGGACATTTCTCATACACATGGAATTGCACACACATTCACACACACACTGGGCACTTGCAGGATTCAAACCCCTACCTAACTATGTAATGACACTTGTGAGAGATGCATTAGCAGAGCACGCTATTTGCATTACTGGGGGGATTGCTTTCTCCTGCTGTACTTATAGGGTGCTGACATCATCAGTGTTTAGACAGTGGAATATGCAGCATGTGTTGTGTAGTAATAGTTGCCAAAAGGGACATTTCTCATACACATGGAATTGCACACACTACTCCCCCACACACATTCACACACACACTGAGCACTTGCAGGATTCAAACCCCTACCTAACTATGTTATGACACTTGTTAAGAGACGCAGTAGCGGAGCGCGCTATTCACATTACTGGGTATAATTTTTGCTCCTGACATATGTATAGTGTGCTGACATCATTATGGATGAAGAGGTATGTACATCTGTGACTATCCATCAGTACAGGGGAGAGCATATCTATGCATTAACTTTGCACAGGCACAGTGGCCTACTGTACTGTGGAGGCAGATGCCAAATACACTGTGGATAGCCTTCTGTATTCCCTAGGGACAACAGTCAGGTATTGCACTCTATGGCCATATGTTTACCTGTCAGATGCAAGTATCTGTTGCTCATATACTGTTTGTGGGTCTTTTTTGCCATAGCCTTCCCTATCTCTATAAACAAAGTGTGTACTGTGGGAGATGTTTGCATATGAGTGGGATCCAGTACTTTACTTATGTCTCTGTTGTAACTTCACTGTGTGCACTGGGCAGATGTCTGTATTGTGGGAGGTTCCTGTGTTAACACATAGAAATGCCAGATATGTGTGTGCAACTGCTGAACTGTGACATGGCTTAAGTGTGTGAGCATGCCCAGTTCGCAGTTTGTATGGCTTCTTGACTGCCACATCTCATTTATCTAAGTGTGCGAGCTTGCCCAGTGTGACCTTTCCTTATGTTGAGATCTGTGGACCACCATATTTCTGTTTGTGTGTGGACGCCATCTATATATCACATGTACAGTTGAGTGTTGGACATCAGGTTGTGTTCTTACTGCCCAACTGCTTTGTGTCTGAACCTAACAGGCATTATGCTGCACCTGCAGGGTCACCATGGGATAGTTTGCATACAGTTGTCATCATCCTTTCCTGCTGACCAAACAGTTGTATTGTCGTATAGTGTACTGGTGCAGAACTTTCACTGTGGTGGACAGTATAATCGGTTTCAGTCCTATCACTGCTTGTAATGTTTATAGTGAGCACACCAGACTGGTTGAGGGCCAGTTGTGCAGATATGACCATGTTGCATTTTGTTCAGATATGGACAGCTTAGTACATGATTGTCCGACATTGTTAATGTATTCCACAACTTGTGTGGACAGTGACAAACAATGGCCATGTGCTCTAGTCCATTTGTAATGCTAGCCAGAGAGTGTTTGTCCTTCAACACACATTTACTGGTGTTTGCCATGACATATGTCACGGTTAGTGTGCTGTGCCTCTGTCTACCCGTGACATACAGGTGATATCCAGGGTACACCTACCATCTCCCATCCAGTCATCATGATTCCTCTGGATGACACATCCAATATGATTTCTTGCACGTAAGGAGTTGCACGGCTATGAAAATGACAAAAACAAAAGAAAAACGCCAGCAACTGGTGAACTGCTGAAAAAGTAGTTTAATAATAAACTACCAAAGCAACATAAAAGCTCAATAACATACCGGTTTCGGCCCGGGTTTAAACCTGGCCTTCTTCAGTGTATTACAGTAGAGCCAATCATAGAGTGCTTTTATATAATTCAAAGTCATGTGATTGGTTAAACAAAAGATGTCATGTTCATAAATATTTAGCAAAATTGTATATCTTCCAAATATATTAAATAACCCACAGTGAGTCATAAGTAGAAGATATAACCAAAATGCATAAAAATAATATACTATACTCAAAAATATGCAACAAATTTAATTAGTTATACATATATGTTTATAAACATTAATTAAGCCCTGGGTTAAATAAAGCACCAAGTTTGGTGATCCATTTCTTTTCTTTTAGATCAAGTTTTTTATGCCAGCCACCTTTATTGGTTCTATCGCCAATAATTTTATCAATAACTGTAAAATGAAATTGTGCCTTGTTATGTATAAGTGTGTGTTTATATAGTGCATTAGATGTTTTTTTACATCTAATGTCACTCAAATGTTCCGATATCCGTAACCTGACCGGTCGAGAAGTCTGCCCAACATAAAATGAGTGACAGGTGCAACTTGCCATATAGATGGCCCAATCAGTATTGCAATTGGCAAAAAATTTTATATCAAAAACTTTATTACTATTTCTGCTGGTAAATTCTTTTGCTTTTGTCATAGATTTACAGTTGACACAGTGACCACAGGGAAAACAGCCAATAAGTTTATCCCCCAAAATGGTTGTTTGATATACATTGGGTGAAGATTCAAAATGATGTTTGTAATGGTTAAAGTATCCCGCTAGGTTCCTGCCTTTCTAAGAAAATAAACATTTATTAGGAATAATAGCTTTAGTTTTAGCATCCGCTTCCAGTATATTCCAATTGCCCTTGATGATATTCATAAAATTGGTAGTATTTCTACCATATGTTGTTGTGAAACGCAATATATTTGTCTTTGTAGGTTTCTTTTTGTACGTCAGCAGATTTGATCTATGTAGACCTAAGGCATGATTATGAGCCATTGTAACATACCCTGAACTGTAACCCCTATCCATAAATCTATTATGCAGATCTTGAGCATGATGACCAAAACTGACATTATCAGAACAATTTCGTCTCATTCTAACAAATTGTGATTTTGGAATGTTTTTGGCGATATGTTTTGGATGAAAGCTGGAGGCGTGGAGAATAGTATCATACTGGGGAAATTTCCTATAGGTTTCAGTTTTTAAAGTATTGTCCATATTCCTAGTTATCAAAACATCCAAAAAAGTTATGGATTTTTGATCATAGGTAATGGTAAATTGTATTCTCCATTTGTTGTCATTCAGGTATTCCATAAATTCTTGAAGATATGAAACATCTGATCTCCACACCATCCAGCAGTCATCCAAATATCTTCGCCAGATGTCAATATCAGGTAAAAACAGATTATGAGTATCATCATAAATCATAATATGTTCTATATAAGCCATAAATAGATCAGCATATATAGGGGCGAAGGATGCCCCCATAGCTGTACCTCTGATCTGTAAAAAACATTCCTGATTGTAGAAAAAAACGTTTTTGGTCAATATATGCTCAGTTAGATTTAACAAAAAAGTATTGAATCCTGGTTGATACATGTTGGATTGATGTAACCAAAATTCAATAGCATCAAGTCCGGCCCAGTGTGGAATATTGGTATATAATGAACACACATCCAAAGTACAGAGCCACCAGTTCGGATCTAGCTGCATATCATTGACAATACCCAAAAATTGAGTAGTGTCCTGTATGCGTGATCTCACAAAAGATAGCAAAGGTTTTAAGTACATGGTTAGAAATTCCGAAAGGGGTTCAGTAAGTGAGCCCATTCCCGACACAATGGGCCTACCTGGCAGATGTAAGAGATCTTTATGTATTTTCGGTAGAAAATAGATATATTGTCTAGTGGGGTCAGAGATTGTTAAATGGTTTAATGTTTTTTAAATATAATGCCATTATCAAGAGCAGAGTATAGAAAATCATCTATTTGTTTCTTAAATACTGGGGTAGGGTCAAGTGGCATTTTTGTGTAATACCGAGCATCATCCAATTGTTTGTGTGCTTCAATATCATAATAACTCCAATCCAACACTATCACTGCCCCTCCCTTGTCCGCATTGATAATCACCAAATCCTTATTACGTACTAATTCTTCCAAACAAGATGTTTCAACATCAGTCATATTATTGGACATTGGTAAACAATGATTATACTGAAAGTGTAGCTCATTCAGTACACTACGCAAAAATAGATTAACAGTTGGATGCATGGGAGGTGTAAATGATGAGATATGATATTTAAAAGAATCCAATTGTGATTGTTCAACATCTTCTTTATCCTGAAAAAATAATTTAAGATTCATAAGTCTGCAAAATGAAAATAAATCTTGTGTAAAGTTGTCCTCAGACACAAAAAAGTACAGTATTTGAAATGTTGTATACATTATTTACTTGTTCGACAGTATTTGCATCAAATTTTGTAGACTTGTAACTTTTCCTGTGCTTCCTACCACCCCGCCTCCCTCTGTGTTTCCTAAAGGGGATATATAGTTTTTCCGTTTGGGGGTTGGGGAATCCAACGTGGACTGTGTCTCCGTGTCTGTCCCTGATGAAGTATCATAGTCAGTAGATTCAACATTACTGCCACATCCTTTGAGTATAGAACGCGGGTGTTTCCTTTTGAAATTAGATGAATTTTTGTTTTTATTATGCCCATCTTGGAATCTAACATGTCTGATATTTTTGAACGGTTGCCCCTTCTCATAATCCAAAAGGTCACGAGAATTTTTTTTAATTTTTCGCTCCTTCAAAACAGTATCAAAACTTAATAGTTCTGTACTAAGCTTGGATAATAAGGCAGGAAAAAAAGTTTCATTTTGATAATGATTACATTCCTCAATGGATTTTAAAACTTGACTAGTTTCTTTATCAATAGTTCTAGTATAGTAATCGGATAAAGAGCTGACAAACTTCATTGAACATTCTTGTTGGATTGAAGCCCATTCTGTAGTTAAATTTTCATCAGGGTCTCCCACCAAGGGTTGAATTTTAACCCTGAGACCCCTAGGACAAATGCCCTTAGCCAAATAAGCTTTAAGTAATTTGTGGTGCCAAACACAAGATCTGAGTGTTTTCATGTTTTTATTAAGTTCAGCAAAATGTTTTTCACATTTTTGTTCAGGCTTCATGGAAGTAATATTCCCTAAGGCCATAGATTCATCACCAATACCAAAAGGTGCAAGATCATCCTTGTCTGCTGATAGATCCAAAAGTATTTTATTTAAATCCATAATTAGTATATATTATTCGAATTATAACATGGGGGGAATACAATTTACCATTACCTATGATCAAAAATCCATAACTTTTTTGGATGTTTTGATAACTAGGAATATGGACAATACTTTAAAAACTGAAACCTATAGGAAATTTCCCCAGTATAATACTATTCTCCACGCCTCCAGCTTTCATCCAAAACATATCGCCAAAAACATTCCAAAATCACAATTTATTAGAATGAGACGAAATTGTTCTGATAATGTCAGTTTTGGTCATCATGCTCAAGATCTGCATAATAGATTTATGGATAGGGGTTACAGTTCAGGGTATGTTACAATGGCTCATAATCATGCCTTAGGTCTACATAGATCAAATCTGCTGACGTACAAAAAGAAACCTACAAAGACAAATATATTGCGTTTCACAACAACATATGGTAGAAATACTACCAATTTTATGAATATCATCAAGGGCAATTGGAATATACTGGAAGCGGATGCTAAAACTAAAGCTATTATTCCTAATAAATGTTTATTTTCTTTTCGCAAAGGCAGGAACCTAGCGGGATACTTTAACCATTACAAACATCATTTTGAATCTTCTCTACCCAATGTATATCAAACAACCATTTTGGGGGATAAACTTATTGGCTGTTTTCCCTGTGGTCACTGTGTCAACTGTAAATCTATGACAAAAACAAAAGAATTTACCAGCAGAAATAGTAATAAAGTTTTTGATATAAAATTTTTTGCCAATTGCAATACTGATTGGGCCATCTATATGGCAAGTTGCACCTGTCACTCATTTTATGTTGGGCAGACTTCTCGACCGGTCAGGTTACGGATATCGGAACATTTGAGTGACATTAGATGTAAAAAAACATCTAATGCACTATATAAACACACACTTATACATAACATGGCACAATTTCATTTTACAGTTATTGATAAAATTATTGGCGATAGAACCAATAAAGGTGGCTGGCATAAAAAACTTGATCTAAAAGAAAATAAATGGATCACCAAACTTGGTGCTTTATTTAACCCAGGGCTTAATGAATGTTTATAAACATATATGTATAACTAATTAAATTTGTTGCATATTTTTGAGTATAGTATATTATTTTTATGCATTTTGGTTATATCTTCTACTTATGACTCACTGTGGGTTATTTAATATATTTGGAAGATATACAATTTTGCTAAATATTTATGAACATGACATCTTTTGTTTAACCAATCACATGACTTTGAATTATATAAAAGCACTCTATGATTGGCTCTACTGTAATACACTGAAGAAGGCCAGGTTTAAACCCGGGCCGAAACCGGTATGTTATTGAGCTTTTATGTTGCTTTGGTAGTTTATTATTAAACTACTTTTTCAGCAGTTCACCAGTTGCTGGCGTTTTTCTTTTGTTTTTGTCATTTTCATAGCCGTGCAACTCCTTACGTGCAAGAAATCGTATTGGAGGCTTCACGTTGTCTTACTTCCTGCTGGGGGAATCGTGTTGGACTGTGTCGGCGTGTTTGTCTAACCGTCGGATCCTTTTTGGTTTATTTTGTCAATGCTCATTTTGGAATTTAACTTGGAATTCAACTTGTAGGACTTTTGGATATACTATGCTATACATGCCCATCTGACTGAGCTAAATACCTGTTCTTTGTACCAAGTTGGTTATGAGATTCAACGATCCATGTACCATGCCATCTTAACTAGCACCAACTACACCGGGGCTGATGCTAACCATGGAAGGGCCTATACACGCTATGTGGTGAGATGATATCTATCTGCACTTTACATTACTAGTTCTGGTGCAGAATTCATCACACTTAAAAGAAAATTATTGCAAGTTATTAATGTGAACTTTTCTCGTGGGCAGCTGTTGTATCATCACTCTGCATCGGGACTGTTATTTCTTTTGCTTAGCGGTTAATTGTGACCAGCGTTACCAACGGCTTTTACGTATTTATCATTCAGATTGCATTAAGTTGGTTACTTGATTTAACGATCCACGCACTATGCCACATTATTATCAGCGTCATTTACATAGTGGCTGTTGGTAATCATAGAAGGGCCCCTAAACGTAATGTGGTGAGACGCCATTCATTTGTATTCAATATTTTTGGAATGGAACTTATCATATTTAAACGATAATTCTTCTCATGGGCAGGTGCTTTATTATTATTCTGCATTGGGACTAATGGTGAATTGTGACCAGTGTGACTAACGGTTCCTGCGCAGTTATTACCTTAGACATTTTCATATGCATGTGGGCATTGATTTCATCTACAATGATTACAACTATCGGCTCCTCTTTTTGTGAACCGTTTTGTTTGATGTTATCCACAGAAGGGCGTTGATACGCTATGTAGTGAGTCGTCATTTTTGGTGCGAAACCTACTCTGTGAAAAAGAAAATCACTGCATCTAACATTGGGACTGTTACTTTTTCCATAGTGGTGTATTTTATCAGCGCTTGGTGTGTATCCACTATGATTTGACTTCCTTCAATATACTAGAATAACATTTGGCGGCCTATGTTTTGTATTAGTCCGTTTGGAAATACAGTTATAAGTGACAAAAATCTTGTTTAGGAACTGAGCTTTATATTGGCCCCTTGGACATTTTATTACATCGATATTGATATAGTAATAAATGCAATTATATTAGTGCATGTTAAATAAGAATAACTGGATGATTTTCATCTTTTCTGATTAATAACAACTGATGCTGATTATTGTGCTTTTGTTGCTGTTATCAGTATTATAGTACTAACAATCTCTTAACAAAAACAATGAGATTATTTTGTTTGCTTCCCTTTGGTGCAAATATTATTTAGTTAACATTAGGGCCAATATACCATGCTTCTTTAGCGGTTAAATGGAATACAGACCAACTGTTTTCACATAAACAAATAATTTTTGTTCAATTTTGGTTAAAGATTATGGTTATTATACTATATAAATGTTTAGTGAATGACAGTAACCCTATTTTTTGGATGATACAATAATATCTTGTATAAATTTACTCCTATTTGCACATTATAGCATCAATAATTGAAATAGCAACTATTTGGTCCACATGATCATTCGGTTTATGTGCTCTATGAATGCTAACATTGTTTGAAGTATCATAAATATGTTAATTGTATTTTGAGTATAGACTTGCTGCTAAGTATACCATCTTCAAAAAAATTTTTTCCTCTAAACCAGCTGTTAGGGGGTCTGCTAGATTATCTTAATAATTATATATGGGATTGATTTTCCAAAGTGGGCTGTTTATTTCCATCATAGGCCCATCAGGGCAACCATAGTGATATATTTATCACTTTATTATTTACCCTAGATATAATTCTAACTGTGAATTTATAAGCTGTTATTAGTAGTGGATAACTCTTAAGGACTTCATTGAATTATTTTGACTCTGTAGTAGGGCCCCTCTTTTTGACTCTGGGACCACCAAAATAAATCTTGTTTTATATTTACATTAATTTAGGAATTTGGGTGCCAAGCAATTGACTTCATTTTATTTTTTGTTGATCTTATTGTACCATTATTGTCCTGTATATGACGTGGCTATAGGGTGCATCACTTAGGCATCGATAGTATATGGCCATTATTGTCTGTTTATTATTTGACTTATTTACAGGACGTGGTAATAATTCGAATAATATATACTAATTATGGATTTAAATAAAATACTTTTGGATCTATCAGCAGACAAGGATGATCTTGCACCTTTTGGTATTGGTGATGAATCTATGGCCTCAGGGAATATTACTTCCATGAAGCCTGAACAAAAATGTGAAAAACATTTTGCTGAACTTAATAAAAACATGAAAACACTCAGATCTTGTGTTTGGCACCACAAATTACTTAAAGCTTATTTGGCTAAGGGCATTTGTCCTAGGGGTCTCAGGGTTAAAATTCAACCCTTGGTGGGAGACCCTGATGAAAATTTAACTACAGAATGGGCTTCAATCCAACAAGAATGTTCAGTGAAGTTTGTCAGCTCTTTATCCGATTACTATACTAGAACTATTGATAAAGAAACTAGTCAAGTTTTAAAATCCATTGAGGAATGTAATCATTATCAAAATGAAACTTTTTTTCCTGCCTTATTATCCAAGCTTAGTACAGAACTATTAAGTTTTGATACTGTTTTGAAGGAGCGAAAAATTAAAAAATTTTCTCGTGACCTTTTGGATTATGAGAAGGGGCAACCGTTCAAAAATATCAGACATGTTAGATTCCAAGATGGGCATAATAAAAACAAAAATTCATCTAATTTCAAAAGGAAACGCCCGCGTTCTATACTCAAAGGACGTGGCAGTAATGTTGAATCTACTGACTATGATACTTCATCAGGGACAGACACGGAGACACAGTCCACGTTGGATTCCCCAACCCCCAAACGGAAAAACTATATATCCCCTTTAGGAAACACAGAGGGAGGAGGGGTGGTAGGAAGCACAGGAAAAGTTACAAGTCTACAAAATTTGATGCAAATACTGTCGAACAACTAAATAATGTATACAACATTTCAAATACTGTACTAACAGCTGAACAAATATCACTACTTAATAAAGGATTATCTTTTATTCTGGGTTTTTTTGTGTCTGAGGACAACTTTACACAAGATTTATTTTCATTTTGCAGACTTATGAATCTTAAATTATTTTTTCAGGATAAAGAAGATGTTGAACAATCACAATTGGATTCTTTTAAATATCATATCTCATCATTTACACCTCCCATGCATCCAACTGTTAATCTATTTTTGCGTAGTGTACTGAATGAGCTACACTTTCAGTATAATCATTGTTTACCAATGTCCAATAATATGACTGATGTTGAAACATCTTGTTTGGAAGAATTAGTACGTAATAAGGATTTGGTGATTATCAATGCGGACAAGGGAGGGGCAGTGGTAGTGTTGGATTGGAGTTATTATGATATTGAAGCACACAAACAATTGGATGATGCTCGGTATTACACAAAAATGCCACTTGACCCTA
The DNA here is from genome assembly GCF_019279795.1 of Protopterus annectens. Taxonomy (NCBI): domain Eukaryota; kingdom Metazoa; phylum Chordata; order Ceratodontiformes; family Protopteridae; genus Protopterus; species Protopterus annectens. The sequence goes on from NC_056746.1 coordinate 1,499,440,714, forward strand.
CCCTAGTATTTAAGAAACAAATAGATGATTTTCTATACTCTGCTCTTGATAATGGCATTATATCTAAAAAAACATTAAACCATTTAACAATCTCTGACCCCACTAGACAATATATCTATTTTCTACCGAAAATACATAAAGATCTCTTACATCCGCCAGGTAGGCCCATTGTGTTGGGAATGGGCTCACTTACTGAACCCCTTTCGGAATTTCTAACCATGTACTTAAAACCTTTGCTATCTTTTGTGAGATCACGCATACAGGACACTACTCAATTTTTGGGTATTGTCAATGATATGCAGCTAGATCCGAACTGGTGGCTCTGTACTTTGGATGTGTGTTCATTATATACCAATATTCCACACTGGGCCGGACTTGATGCTATTGAATTTTGGTTACATCAATCCAACATGTATCAACCAGGATTCAATACTTTTTTGTTAAATCTAACTGAGCATGTATTGACCAAAAACGTTTTTTTCTACAATCAGGAATATTTTTTACAGATCAGAGGTACAGCTATGGGGGCATCCTTCGCCCCTATATATGCTGATCTATTTATGGCTTATATAGAACATATTATGATTTATGATGATACTCATAATCTGTTTTTACCTGATATTGACATCTGGCGAAGATATTTGGATGACTGCTGGATGGTGTGGAGATCAGATGTTTCATATCTTCAAGAATTTATGGAATACCTGAATGACAACAAATGGGGAATACAATTTACCATTACCTATGATCAAAAATCCATAACTTTTTTGGATGTTTTGATAACTAGGAATATGGACAATACTTTAAAAACTGAAACCTATAGGAAATTTCCCCAGTATAATACTATTCTCCACGCCTCCAGCTTTCATCCAAAACATATCGCCAAAAACATTCCAAAATCACAATTTATTAGAATGAGACGAAATTGTTCTGATAATGTCAGTTTTGGTCATCATGCTCAAGATCTGCATAATAGATTTATGGATAGGGGTTACAGTTCAGGGTATGTTACAATGGCTCATAATCATGCCTTAGGTCTACATAGATCAAATCTGCTGACGTACAAAAAGAAACCTACTAAGACAAATATATTGCGTTTCACAACAACATATGGTAGAAATACTACCAATTGTATGAATATCATCAAGGGCAATTGGAATATACTGGAAGCGGATGCTAAAACTAAAGCTATTATTCCTAATAAATGTTTATTTTCTTTTCGCAAAGGCAGGAACCTAGCGGGATACTTTAACCATTACAAACATCATTTTGAATCTTCTCTACCCAATGTATATCAAACAACCATTTTGGGGGATAAACTTATTGGCTGTTTTCCCTGTGGTCACTGTGTCAACTGTAAATCTATGACAAAAACAAAAGAATTTACCAGCAGAAATAGTAATAAAGTTTTTGATATAAATTTTTTGCCAATTGCAATACTGATTGGGCCATCTATATGGCAAGTTGCACCTGTCACTCATTTTATGTTGGGCAGACTTCTCGACCGGTCAGGTTACGGATATCGGAACATTTGAGTGACATTAGATGTAAAAAAACATCTAATGCACTATATAAACACACACTTATACATAACAAGGCACAATTTCATTTTACAGTTATTGATAAAATTATTGGCGATAGAACCAATAAAGGTGGCTGGCATAAAAAACTTGATCTAAAAGAAAAGAAATGGATCACCAAACTTGGTGCTTTATTTAACCCAGGGCTTAATGAATGTTTATAAACATATATGTATAACTAATTAAATTTGTTGCATATTTTTGAGTATAGTATATTATTTTTATGCATTTTGGTTATATCTTCTACTTATGACTCACTGTGGGTTATTTAATATATTTGGAAGATATACAATTTTGCTAAATATTTATGAGCATGACATCTTTTGTTTAACCAATCACATGACTTTGAATTATATAAAAGCACTCTATGATTGGCTCTACTGTAATACACTGAAGAAGGCCAGGTTTAAACCCGGGCCGAAACCGGTATGTTATTGAGCTTTTATGTTGCTTTGGTAGTTTATTATTAAACTACTTTTTCAGCAGTTCAGCAGTTGCTGGCGTTTTTCTTTTGTTTTCCTCTGGATGACAGTCACTGAGGGACTCCCTGGATATCCTGTAGTGGGAGTTTAGTCGTGAGTGGAGTGAGCTTCTGGGTTATGGACCAATCAGTACAGCATGTCCTGTTTATGTCTGTGCTGGGGTTCAGGCCTGTCAGCTGCATAGGTCACCAGCATTCAGTGTTTACATGGTGCCAAATGTCCACTGATACCAGGTTGGTCATGGCTCTATACATCAGGCACAGTACACCTCCAGCCAGGCAGTATGGCACTGTGTAGAGCTGCAGTTTCTTTACTCAGGTGACACATGGCATCTGTTACAGCTCTGCGATCCTCCTGGTGGGGTATTTGTGTGGTCTTTCCAGTTGCTGCAGATGTCTGCTACGGTACATCCCTGAAGGGCCATTGTACACAATTGTGAGGCTGCTGATGGATGACTGGAGAGGCACATTGACCTACCCTGACCTAGCTGTGCTTACCTTCATGATTAGGTGGGTATATGGTATGTTTCTGTAACCAGTACAGACACATGGTTGTCACATTCAGGATATCTATCACCTTGTGTCCCCAGGTCTCTTATTGCTCCTGATGTACTTACTGGGTTAACACCTATGTGGTAATTTCTGGCCATGTGCTGTGTTTCCACAGGGGATGACTATACACTATTCTGCATTTAGCTTGTTGACATGGCTGTGGCACCACTTGTGTGTTTCTATGTGTGCCTTTTGTAGGTTGCTTGTGTCAGCTGGAGGGTCCGATATGGTGGCCAGTTTGTAGTCCTCTGCAAACCAGTTCAGACAGAGTCCTTCCATGTTGGCCTGTACCTATGTGACATATATAGCATACAAGAGAGGTCCCAGGACCATGCCTTGTGGGATGCCAGTTGTACCTGGTTTGCAGTCTGCCATGGCTACAGCATGTCTGCCAGGTCAGTTCTGTCCTTGAGCTGGTTTGCAACCCATCTACTTGCATAGGGGTTTATAGTTAGGCTGGTGAGCTTATCTGTACCGCCAACTAGGGTATTGTATGGAAGGGTTTAGCAAGGTCCAGATAGGCTGTGTGATCAACATTCCCCACATCACTGGGTTTGGTGCATGTTTCACATGAGTCAGACATGTGTATGGGGCAGGATCTGCCCTATGACAGCCACACTGGGTAGGGTCCAATGTCTGTAGGTACCCAGTCTCGTTATTCATGGGATCCATGATCATCCTCTCCATTACATTGCCAACCTAGATAGTCGGGTTGAGGGGTGATAGTTTGCAGTATCCATTCAGGCACCCCCTTTGTGGTGTGGGACCACTGTTGCTGTACACTGCTCTTTGGGTACATATCCTATGGTAGGACTGATAGTGCACAGTAATGATATTTACTGTTCCATTCTTCTTACAGTACTTGTTGGACACAACCCAGGACACCATCTGGTACCATTGATGTTGTGTGCTGTGCTTTGTGGATGCTGGCTGTTACCTCAGCATCTGCAATGTCGGGGGGCCAGCACTCTCCTGGGATAGATATTTGGCAGTTAGGTGCTGGTGGGGAGGTTGGAAGGAATCTGTTTCATAGGCTGTTGGCAATGTGTGTGGGTTTGGTGTATTGTTTGTGATATTAGAGTGCTGCAGAGCATATCTGTGGATTATCACCATGGTTCCTACCATCAGGTAGGACAGCTGTGTGATAATCCTTTGTGTTCTGCACAATTTCTATCATCATAGGTTCATAGGTTCATACTAGGCTATCTGCCCTGGCCTTGTTTGAGCACGGACAGACTGTGTGTGGGTCTCAACACCCCTTGCAATGTGCATATTATGCCCACGTAGGGTTTACTTTCCTAGATGTGACACAGGGACGGCCCCCAGTGTACACCTACTATCTCCCATACACTTCACCGGATTTCTCTTGTTGAGTTTGTGTGTGGAGCTCAGCCTATCATGGACTGGGATTCTGTTCCAGAGTGTCCTGAGCCTCTGGGTTATGGATCTGTCCCTCCAGCACATCCTATTCATCTATGTGTAGAGGTTCATATATCTCACTGTGGTGTGTCTGCTGGATTTGGGGTTTCTGCAGTGGAGCATGTCCATTCATTCTGGATTGGACATGGCCTTGTACATCAGGCATACATCACCTCTGACTGTGCAGTATGCTTCTGAATTGGGCTGTGGTTTCTTCAGCCAGGCTGCAGATGTCCAATGTTTGGACCCTTTATCCTGTTGGTGGGGTACATTTGGGGTCTTTCTGACTGCTGCATGTGTAAGGTAAGGTACATCCGAACTGGGGCATAGTTGTCACGTATGGGCCTGATAGGGGAAGGGTATGGGGGCACAGTGACCTCTGTAGCTCTACATGTGCATCCTTTCATATTAAGGTGGACAATATAGCAGGTCTTCCTGGCCACCTTGGCAATGTGAGTGTCACATGACAGGTTACCATCCACTTGTGTCCGTATGTCCATGATTACTTCTTCCATACATAATGGATTGCCACCTATGTCATACTTTGTGTGTGCCTTGTTTGGTATTTGTTGGGACATTCATACTCTGAAGTGTCTTCAGGAAGGCTGGCTGGGGTACTGGGTTTGTGTGTGGGGTCTGTAGCAGGCTTCAAACAGGTACACAGTTTGAGACAGTGTTACTTGCCCGTGGATAGTCCATGCTGCTTCTTGCTGTGGTACCAACCTGGGGTTGTGGTTATTCTTGATAATTACTGGTAGCCACACTCCTATTGTCATGTGTTCCATGTTTTGGAGCTGTAGAGCATGGTATGAGGCATAACCTGGTAGTATTAGGGTGCTCTTCTGGGCCTTGCCCAGGTTTCTGTTACAGAACACATATTACCATTCTCCATGCTGTGGTGGGTTTGGTCTGCATGCACCTTGCAGGTTAGACTTCTGGCATTGGGTAGCATTACGTCCAGGTTATTATCCCTTGTGCTACCTATGTTGGTGGGTTTGTGTTTCCAGACTTAACTATTCCAGGCACAGTGGGGGTGACAGCAGCCTTTGCCAGTATCTACACAGCCAGGTGTGCTGGGTGTGTGCCATCCCTAGCAGGTGGGGCATCATGTCTTGCTCGGCATGTCAGCCCAGGCTGTCAGCCATGTATTCCCCCTTGCTAACAGCAATACCTCAGCCAATTATTGTACTTGATCTTGTTGTCTTCATAGTGTGGCATCATGCTTGGTGAGGGTGAGATGTTAGGTTGGGTCTTCATGTTTGCATATACTAGATGGTGTTACATTGCTTAACACATGGAAATCATGCCTCAGGTGGTGCTGCAGGGCTGCCTCTGTCAGATGCACATACTACACTCCCTGTACATGTTTGAGAGTAGGTTATGTCATGTTAGGCATCCCTGTTACTATATGAGTAAGTCAGAGAGGGGTATCATTCCCAAGGTTCCTACTGAGCCAGTGTATGTGCTATGCGTTGCCTCTTTGCCAAGGCCAGGGCATACTGGGCACGCCTCCTTCTGCCTACTGGGGCAGGCTCAGGTTGTTCCTCCTCCGAGTCACACTCTGCCTGTGATGGCCTTGGCAATGGTGGGGGGCTGTTTGTCCCGGCCCTATGCTGGTTCTGCTGCAGCTGTTTTCGCAGGATCATATTATGTAGCATAGCACATACCATGACAATTTGGGTACATGTAGTTGGTGAGTGCTGCAAGGCTCCACCAGATGTGTCCAGGCACCGGAACCGTGACTTGAGCAGCCCAAACACATGCTCTATTACATTACGTGTTTGTGCGTGTGCCTCATTATGGCATTCCTCTTCAGGTGTGTGTGCGTTTCTGATGGGTGTCATCAGCCACGGCTCCAGTGCATAACCTGCATTCCCCACAAGGTGACCATGTGGGATGTCCCCATTGGCAAATGTCTGGTACAGCTGCGTCAAATGCCAGATATGGGAATCATGGTAGCTCGCAGGGCAGCCAGCACACACATTCATTATTATGCCCTGGGCATCACACATGACCTGGCAGTTGATGGAGGGGAAGCCCTTGCAGTTAATGTAGGCCCTACCCCACTCACCGGCTGGTGCTTTGATGCGTATGTGAGTGCAGTCTATTGCACCCACTACTTCAGGGTACTCTGCTATTTGCTGGAAGACACGCATATTGCTGGCCAATACCTCACGGGCATTGGTGAAATATACATGATCACTGACATGTGCTGACATGGCATCCAGGAACTGGTGCAGTACCCTGGAGGCTGATGCCTGTGATATCCCCATCATATCACCAGTTGGTCTCTGGAAGGTATCTGTTGCTAGTATTCTTAGGCCAACACATACCGTGGTTTCCACTGGGATGGGTTCCCCTCTGTTGGTTCTGTGTGTGAGGCGTGGCCTGCACAGCTCAACAATTTGCAGCAGGAGGTCTCTGTCCACTCTATAGCGCTCCACTATCTCCAGCTCATGTAACCCCTGGTAGGTGACCCTGGGCCTGTACACTCTTCTCCGTCTCCTCACTGTGGGTTGTCTGGCAGCATTTCCATTGTCACTACCCACAGCAAGTCTCCTATGTCTCCTTATGACAGTCCCTAGCGCGTTTGGTCTGAGTGCAGCTTTTTCAGTTTTCACTTCTACTAGCTTACTCCTGTCTTGCAGTGTCTCTTGAGAGAAACATACTGCAATGCTGTTTGCAGTGTTTTAAGTGCTGGGCTGGGCTTGTATTCTGCCTGTGTAATTGCCTGCTTCTAATTGTTTTCACCTGCTACCTCTACAGGTATTCCCTGCTAGTTTCCTACTATTTCTTCTGCTTCCTTTTGCTCTCTGTTTCCTCAGGGGGGAGCAGCGCGCATACCAGCGAATACACGCTCACAGTGGCTACCACGCGCACACACATGCTTACATGGACTAGAATCTGCTTATTCAGGTTAAAACGTGCGCACACCAGTGCAAACAGGTTTACAAATCTTTAAACAGGCTCCTACATGCGTACTCTGCCTTACACGTGCGCGCTCTGTCTTACTCGCACCTCCCAGCACGCACACGCACGCATTCATGCACAGCAAGAAACTTTGTTGTTGGCCACAGTGTACACCTTCCATTTCTTGACTTTCCCATGCTTATCTGTTGACACTCCTCTGTTTCTGCTGTGTGATTGATATGTTTCACATACCACTTTGCTTCAATGAGCTTGATTTCTTCCTGACATTCCCCCCTGTGATGTCACCTATCTCCTACTCTGTTACTCCCCCTTATCTAACTCTTACACTACATGGACTGTCTCATTTGCTATGTGACAGTGTGATTCACTATCCTGCCACTCATTTACATAGGATTGCCTACTAATGCTTAGTTACATGTCTTACACTCAGCTTCCCCCTTTAGCAAGCACTAGACGGTGGCCATGTTGTTTTTGGTCTGCTAGTCCCTGCATTGCAAATCCATGCATTACATAAAACCCTTCATTTTTTCAGTTTTATATAGTGCAGCCCATTTGTGCAGGGCTGCGCTGCGCTTAAACATCACCGATCTCTGAAAAAAAAATTTTTTTTTTCATGTTTGCATCGGGTTACCATGCCAATGGCCACATATTTGGTCATTGGCATGCTGACTGCAACATTTGCACACTTTATTTGGAGCTGTCATGGCTCCATTGTGTTATTTGCAGTAACGTACTCAGTTGTCAACTGAGTACATTTCTGCAACTAACACGACTCTTACATGGGCTGGTTTCAGCTTCGTGGATCGCTAATCTACCTCATTTGCATGCCTTTCGGCTGCAAGTGGGGTGATTAGCATATCCACGCCCTGCCCATGTAAGAGTCGTTTTAGCTGTCTCTTACATGGGATTTCAAGCTGTTCCTGGATCGTGATGGCTGCATGGAGTCTTGCATGACTATTAGACTCCGTGCAAGCCATCGTGAATCCTGCCCAGTGTTTTTTAAATATTTCTACTAATCAGGTTGTCTATGGATTGTAGGTAGATGTCTTCAACTGGATGAATTTAAAAAACTGATAAAACTGATGCAGTAGTACTACTAACATAAAAGGAATGTATTGGAGGGTGAGTATCTCATAAGAGATAGCCACTCTGGAAAACTACTTCCTTAGTGTTTACATCAGCTGTGCCTAATGCCATTGTTTCTGAAAATGTATTAGCATAGCCCATTATGACTTGTATGTACTGATTCCCAGTGCTAGTTTTTACTAATAGTCCTATAATTTCCATATATTGAAAGGGTACTTCTATAAAAGGTATGGGAATAAAGTGATCTTTACATACAGGATGGGTGCAGTTTTCTGGCTTCTGGACAAGAAACACAGATGTTCTGAATCTCTTCAATTATGTCTGGCCAGTCATTAAAACAAAAGTGCAAGGTTGCAGGCCTCCCACAGGCCAACTTCCAGCTCTGCAAGCAAGTACTTCCATACAAGGTACATTCCACAAGATATCCCTGCCTGGGCTATTCCACTGGATGCTTCCATGGTCTTCCTTCAAATGATCCTCCAGATGAGGAGCTAACTTACTAGTTTGCTGCTTTCAGGCAACCTCTTTACTTACACACCAGCAGTAAATTAAAACCTTATTATCTAGCTAACAACTGAGAGATTATTCCCACATTCAGTATAGCAGTAGACTTAAAAGCACATTACACATTTTCCAATCAGTTGTTGTACAGCAGTTATAAGAAGACAATGACACTGATTAAATCCAGAAGCACTTTCTATCCTTTACTTATTTGTTAAAAAAAAGTTCTGTCCTTTGCATAGTTAAAAAATCGGAAAGCATACCTCTCAAATGTCCAGTGCTAAAAGGTTATCTAGAATATCTCCTCTTATTATCGTATATCCTCCTGGCACAATTGTACCTTTTACTGGTTCATAGGTAGGTACTAGGCTATCAGCCCAAGGGCCTACGTAAGCCCTGTGTACTCCACTTGTCACTGCTTTGAGGTCAGATTTGGAGTCTGCAACTTTTACAGTGTGGGTTCTGCCAGTGAGCCAGTTGGCAACCCATCTTGTGACGTAGGGGTTTATATCTGGTTTAGCTATAATTCCAGAATGGGGAATTGTGTCAAAAGCCTTGGTGAGGTCAAGATAGGGTGTGTGAACCACCTTACCCTCATCCACAGCTTTGGTGACTGCCTCAAAGAAGTCAATCAGGTTCAGGAGGCATGATCTGCCTTTCACAAACCCGAACTGGGTGGGATCCAGAGTTTGGAGGTTACCAATGTCTTTGTTTATGAGTTCCATGATGATACGTTCCATGGCCTTGCAGACCAGGCTCGTCAGGCTAATAGTTCGATAGTTCCCAGGATCAGTGGTGACTCCCCCTTTGTGGAGTGGGATAACTGTTGCTGTGTGCCATTCAGTGGGCACAAAGCCTGATGTGAGACTATTATTGAAAATGAGGCTTAAGTGGGGAGCCAGTTTGTTCTGAAGTGCATGTAAAACGCAGCCTGGGATGTTGTCCGGTCCCATGGATGCTGTGTTTTTGGCTTTAGAGAGTGCAGCTTTTACCTGCGTAGTTGTGATTACAGGGACTCAGCATTCTTCCTGTATAGATATGGGCCCTTTAGGGGGTGAGAGGGGGGTAAAGTTAGCACTGAACCTATCTGCCAGGATGTTGGCAATATCAGTTGGTGCTGTAATTTTTGTGCCTTTGTGCTGTAACTCAGAGAAGATCTGGGTGTTGCTATCTAGATTCTTGACATAGCTATAAAATGCTTTGTGGTTGTCCCTGGATTTAGTGGCAATTTTGTTTTCGTAGCTAGCTTTGGAGGATCTTATAAGGAATCTCAGCTTCTTACTGAGGCTGATTTGGGAGCTCCTCCACTGCATGACAAAATGTATTGATATTTTACTAGATGAAAGCCTTTCTTTTCATAGTCATGTAGAGCTACAGCAGCTAATGGTGACGTACAGTATTTCCCGTCTTCTAACTCAAGAAATAAGAAGGGCTCTGTCCATTAAGGTATTAATCCCAAGAACTGAATATACTTTGTCCATTACCACCTCTCTGTCTGGACATAATACTAAAACAAAAATACTACAGTTTATTGACATGTCTAATCATACAGAGCATCACTCTGTCACTATTAAACACATCAAGGGGCTTCCTGTCTCAGTCAAGGCTATCTGCGTTCTAAACACACCTAACCTTTAAACTGAAAAATGAAGGGTTTTCTCCTCTCCTTGCCAATACATTAATGGTGCTTAAACCTACCTATGATATTAGAAGTAATTGTTTACTGAAACTTTACAGACTTCCTTTGTCATTATCTTCCTGGGGAAAGTACTTCTACAAGCTTGCCACTGCAGCATGCAACAGTCTACCATCACGCATTTCTGCTTTAAATAAGCTCTTGTTTTAAGAAAAAACTAAAAGCTATTTTTAAGTGCATATGTTTTAAAGATGCTGGTTAGTTTACGCCACAGTTTGGAAAATGAAACGGTTCTACTTTCTAATTTAATCTGACTGTTGCCAATGTCTTACCCTATTGATGAGGCCTCTGTTGTACATTGGCTCACGTATCCTCTCTGTTTTCCATTCCCTTCTCTGCTATCATGCTTCATACACTTTATTTGATTTAAATAAGTGATCATTGATTACTTCATATTGTTTTTAATAACAGTATTCTGCAACTGTTTCACACTGCATAGCATTTCCTACAGATTGTCATTTTACTAGTAATAAGTAGACTTCAGTATAGTGACAGGGCAGTATTCATAATCTCAGCCTATGCCCCACAGCAGGGCTGTGGTAGTGAGGAAAAGACGGCATTCATACTGCAGTTACAGGACCTACTAGAAAATGTAGGACAACATGAATTGGTGTTAATAATGAGTGACCTGAATGCATATATTAGGACAGACAGAACAGGATACGAGGACTGCCTGGGTCCACATGGGTAGGGGAACAGGAATAATGAAGGAGAGGCCGTTGTAGATTTCTGCAGGGTAAATGGCTTGATAATAGCCAGTATATGGCTCAAAAAAACAGTCACAAGATCACATACAAGAGTGGCCAGCACACAACTCAGGTAGACTTCCTCCTACTAAGGAAAGAGCACTGGGGTAGAATCAGTGATTGCAAAGTCATTCCCTGTGAAAGAGTCAGTCCACAGCATAAACCACTGTTTGCCACAGTCCGCTGCAAGCAGAGGTCATAGAAACTTCTAAGGTAAACAGACACCAGGCTGAAGATCTGGAAACTGACTGTAGGGAAAGCACAACCGTTCTAGGAATTACTCAGGGCTGTAGCACCTCAAGAAGAGGAAATAGGTGAGTTGAAGATGAGTGGCAGCACCTCAAAACAGCATGTGTGAGGACTACAAAACAGATATGTGGCCAAGCCAGATATGAAATATGGTACTAAGAAAAGCTGGGGGTGGAATGCAGAAGTCCGGGAAGTCATCAAAAGAAAGATGGGGGGCAGAAAAAAGTGGTAGACAAGGATAGGAAGGAATATTGGTTGGCTAAGAAAGGAGTTGCAATAGCAAAGAATGGGCATCAGAGGTACTCTACCAACTTCTGGAAAGTGACTCATTAGGTGGCACAAACAAACTGTAAGAGGTTACAAGGCAAAGACAGAAAGATAAAGAGGTAGTCAGATGGCTTTCATAAGGAATGTCAGCAGATACCTGCTCACCAGCCCACAGGACATTGAAGGCAGATGGTAGGAGTATTTCCATCAGTTTCTGAATGAAGAAAACCCCATAGAAGCTGCACTGCATCAAACGCAGCCAACAATAAGAAAAGAAGAGGAGCCCACCCTAGAAGAAGTAAGAATAGTACTAAGGAAAATGAAGTCAGGGAAAGCAACAGGCTCAGATGAAGTCACAACAGATATGATAAAGATGCTAGGTGCGATAGGGAGAAATGGTTCCTGAGGATACTCATAGCAGTGTGGAGAGAAAGGTGTACCCCAGATGACTGGAAAATAAGTATACTTATGCCAGTGTACAAGAACAAAGAGGACATTCATAACTGTGAGAAGTACAGAGATATCCAACTCCTGTCACATTGCATGAAAGTTTTGGAGAGGGTGATTGATAAATGGATATGCGCAGTAGTAGAAAGTAGGATGGGAGATGAGCAGTTCAGATTCAGATCAGGATGTAGCACAACTGACCCGATATTTGCAGTGAGACAGATTGTTAAGAAGAAGCTAGAGATGAGGAAAGAGTCCAACTGGGCATTTCTAGACTTGGATAAAGCATATGATTTGAAGTCCCAGAAACATTGATAGAATTATTGCAGGCTATATACAAGGACCCAGTGACTCAACTACAAATTAGTGTTTGGTCTCACAAAAGGGTTCCCAGTGGGAGTACTTCTACATCAGAGTTCAGATCTCAACCCACTACTGTTCATACTAGTCAGGATGTAATAGACGAGTCTTTGTGGGTTCTATTCAAGCAGCTTTATTGTGTACAAACACATCACGATCAAAGCTTATTAACTTCAGCTTAGGTAACTTATATACAAACTAGCTACATTCATTCTTACATGCTCCCTCTCTGGCTGCACTTTCAAAATGGCACTGGGAATAGCACATGCTTGCTATTTATATAAGCACGTTTAGTCCTTGATATGCTTCTTAAAGACAGCACACACACTCTGTTCTACAGACTACATTAGCAAAGAGGTCAGAAGGGATAGATCAGCACAGTTGCTGAATTGCTGTATGTAGATGATGTGGCATTACAGGTAGACTGTGAGCAAGAACTTCAGCAAAGGATACGGGAATGGAAGACACATAGGATGAAACTAAGTACGTATAATACATTGGCAATGGCAGCATATTGGGGAAATCAGAGGAAGATGAGAATTGAGACTGAAGCGAAGACAGTGGAACATGTTAACAGCTTCAAGTATCTGGGAGGGGTGGTTGAGCAGAAGGGAAGTCTGAATGAAGAGGTTAAAGCTAGAATCAGAGGGGCTGCAGCCAACTGGCATAGAGTGTCAGGTGTAATCTATTACAGAAGAATGCCAAAGAAACTGAAAAGTAAGATGTACAAAACAATGGTGTGACAGTACTACTGTATGGTACAGAAACTTGGGCAGTAAAGGCAGAGCATATGAGGAAGCTAGAGGTGATGGAAATGACATGTCTGAGATGGGTGGTAGGACCCACACTGTGGGACAGACAAAAAAAATGAAGGCATAAGAATAGAAGCCAAAGTAGCTCCAATTGCAGAAAAGATGAAAGAGAACAGATTACCTTGGTTTGGGCACATGTACAGAAAAGCAGAAGACAATCTGGTGAGGAAGATTTGGGACAGACAGGAAGAATGTAAGAGGAAGCAAGGACGTCCAGCAAAGAGGTGGATGGATTGTGTGAAAGAAGATCTGCGACAGTCAGGCATGAGTGTTGAAGAAGACAGGAATGTGGCACTGAATCGAGAGAGTTGGTGACAGTTAACACGCTACCCCGACCCCATGTAGGAAAATGGGAAAAGGGGGGATTGATGATAATCATCATCATAATAAGTAAAATAGCCATTTTACTTGTTACAGATTACAGTTTGTATAAATTAAATACGCTCAGTATGGTCATGTTTAAAACTAACTATACTATGTATGACTCCATCACTACTTGTGTTTGTTTCCTACATACCTCTCAACTGTCCCTGATTTTGACTCAAATTTTAGCTTTGTCCCTCTTAATCCCTCCTAAAACTAGTGACTTTTGAAGGAAAGGTGGTGAATTACACTTAATGAATAATGACAATAATTAAGAATTATAGACTTCTTTTACTTCAGAAAATGTGTATTAATTCATATGCTCTGATTCTGTCAATGTTTCAAGTTAATAGCACTAATATTTTAAAAGTGTCCTTGATTGTCCCTGATTTTTTTCTTGACTTGTCCCTGATTCTGTTGAAATTTGTCCCCAATTGGTTGAGAGGTCTGGTTTGCTACTGTCTTGCTTCTTTCTTATGCATTTACTACTATATTGAATGCTTATTATTCATGATATGGTCATTGTGTATGTGCCTCATGGCCGGGGTAGTAGCTGAAAAAGTTCTTCTAGTAGTCCATCATCTTGGTTATCAGATAAACAGACAGATAAATAAAAAGTCACTTGATCTGTGTGTAGTATGCTCTCATCAGATGAATATAACTGATTTATTTACACATTGGTCTTAAATGTCTAGCTGTCTATCTTCAGGCACTTTCCAGGCAATAACAATGTGACTTACAACTTATACATGAGCTGGCACATTCAGAATCATTATATACACAACAGTACAAGTAAATGTGAACAAGTATGTGGTGAAATTACAGTAATTACCCTTGTAAAGCCTTATGTAGTAGATCAACTTAATGCTCTCTTACAGGCTCCTACCTATTTCCTCCCATGTCTTGGTACTGAGGGGCAAACACATTTATGTCTAAGTAAGCACCTTTTTGTTTGTTTTTTTTTAAATTGCTAGTGCTCACGAATAATGTTTAATGTGGAAGAAGGAGAAAGTGTTTCAGACAACCAGTATAGTGGAAAAGAAGGCTTTATCTGTTGTACAGATTTTACAGGAGACACATAATGAACAGTGGCTCATCAGAGGTTACGGTTCATGCCACACCCCATTTGAATTTTTATTAAGATAGGTGCTTAAAAGTTAAAAGGTATAGAAAATGATTTGAATTGTATTGGGGGTAATGTCAGAGTATAAATGCATAAACATTGTTTGCTCAATGGAAGATTTTCAGTTGCACTATAGTATTTAAGCACACCACCAAAATATATGCACATAGAAAATATCCTTAAATAGTTAGTGGAATGCTATGGTCTCCAAAGGTCCACTATTTTTATACTAGAACTCTGAGCTGAGCATCAGTGGAGCACAGAAGCAATGAAAACCAGAACACAGAAATGAAAACAATTTGATGTAATAATAATAATAACCATGTCCTAGGGTAGAATGAAACACTTAACATGCCACCACATTTACAGGAAAAAGAAAAGCACTGCAGAACTCATTATACAGCCTAGAGTCACATAATACAGGATTTGGGACTTGGCATAATGACCAAGCTGTTTACCTCACAGACATGGGGTACAGAGTTTGATTCTGACCTTTGAGGGAAATTAACTAGTCTTAAAATGGCAAACAAGGGCAGCTAGCCTAGCACTTACCTATGAACACAGCCACGTCACATGTATGCAGTCTTGTCACTGCTCATTTTTGGTAGACTGCATACCACACAGTTTACAATGCTCAATCACCACATATTTGCTGACACTGAATTACAGGGTACAAGATTCTCACACCATACATTCACTGACACAAGATTGCAGTATAGAACAGTTACTCACAACAAATTTTCTGACACCGGTCTACAGTGTACAATACTTTCTCAGCACACATTCTGTGATATCAGATCACAGTGCGTGATACTCAGCACACATTTCTTGACATCAAACAACAGTGTGGGACAATTGCTCAGCACACATTCTCTGACATCAGATGACAGTGTGCGACACTTGCTCAGCAAACATTCTTTGACATCAGACAACAGTGTGCGACATTTGCTCAGCACACATTCTCTGACATCAGACAGTGCAGGACACTTGCTCAGCACACATTCTCCGACATCAGACGACAGTGTCTGACACTTGTTCAGTGCACATTCCCTGACATCAGATGACAGTGTGGGACACTTACTCAGCACACATTCTCTGACATCAGATGACAGTGTGAGACACTTGCTCAGCAAACATTCTCTGACATCAGATCACAAGTGTGCAACACTTGCTCAGCAAACATTCTCTGACATCAAATGACGGTGTGCAACATTTGCTTAGCACACATTCTCGGACATCAGACCACAGTTTGCAGCACTTGCTCAGCACACAATCTCATTTGCTCCGCACACATTGTCTGACATCAGATCATAGTGTGTGGCACTTGCTCAGCACATATTCGCTGAAACGAGATGATAGCATGTGACATTCGCTCACCACACTTTTCAGTCATAGGACCACAGTATACATTTCTGCCTCAGCACATTTTATCAGCAGACTAAGTGCAGTAATGGCAACAGCATGGACAGTACAACAGTGGTTAGGAGATGGTTAAAGAAAGATCCACATTGAGTAGAAAACTGGTCATATATACAGCCACACCATTTCAGAAAACAGAGAGAGACACTGTCAGTCGAAAACAGCTTATCACAGTAGCATTCACAAAGTAGCATAACTGAGAATCAGTAAAAAAAATGAGTCAATAAGGGTTGCTGTGTACTTATTTTTTTATTTATTTTTGATAGCTGGTTAAAACTTTATTTAATCAGAAGCCCCTTTATGGGGTGATAAAAGTTCCATTCAGATCACAGAAATCTGTAAATATGTATATCAGAATAATTAGGATAATACCAAGTTAAAACAGTTGCACCAGAATGATCTCACATAAGAATACATGAATGAGATCCTTGCACCTTTACAAGAAATATGACGTATGTGTAACATTACGAGTATAAAGCATGTTTTGAATTACGCATTATTCTGATAATTATAAAAATTATCTTTTATTTTGCCTTTTTCCCTGCAGTTGTGTGACCTGGATTATGTCATTATAGGTTGTGGAAGTGCGGTGATTCAACTTGTCACTACACCTAGGGCCAACTCTTTTAAATAAAATATTGCTTTGATAATTAGCAAGTGCAGTAGGTTTGCACTTAATTCATTAAGTAGTCCCATAATTAAAAAATGAAGGAAAATGCATTAGGAATGCTTAATGTATTTTGACTAGGTGTGATGTTTCTCATGATAAACAAATGCATATTTCTAATGGATATTGTAGTTTCCTTCAATAATAGAAGAAAC
Organism: Protopterus annectens; assembly: GCF_019279795.1. NCBI lineage: Eukaryota > Metazoa > Chordata > Ceratodontiformes > Protopteridae > Protopterus > Protopterus annectens. Next base: position 1,499,457,568 of record NC_056746.1, read on the forward strand.
AGAATATAGGGCACACTTTAGTACCTATAATAAGTTGTATTTCTTATTGTGGGGGGGCATTGTTACAGAGTAGAACTACTTGATTAAGAGGATGATGATGTTTTTAAGTTTCAATGAATGCACAATGCAGGGCACAGACATATAAAATACCATATTAACTCACAGTAGTCAAATGGTGGTTAGTGAGTCACTCACTTCTCTGTAAAAAAATGGTTATAAATCTTTGAACCTCTGCATCAATGTCTGAGCAAAAATGTGAGATCTACAGAAGACAAAAATGTAAGAGAGTTAATACACTCCAGTGGATAGGCAGTGATCAGTAATGTTGGTGCTGATAGCAATGGTGGAAAGTGTATAAAAATCAAAGGCCACAGAGGAGATGATGAGTCATGGAGGGTAAAATGATAAGGTCCTTGGTCTAGTGAAGATTTAGTTATAGATTTCAATTCCCTGCAGTACCAAGTATATGTCTAGTAGGAGGTAATAACTTGAAATGAAAAAATCAACTAAGCCACAAAAAAAAGTACAATGGGTGGCAGAAATTAGGCATGAGCAGCATTTGGCTCTGATGGAAGCCCAGAAAGAGAGAAACTGGAGTACTTGTGCAGGAAGCTCCATGATATGGTGAGTCAAGTACAAAGAAAACATATGAGGATTGTGTGTGTGCCAGAAGTATTGGAAGGAGAGCCAATGTGAGGAATTCCTGAAGGAGGAACTGGAGAGGTGGGTGAGGGTCCCAGAGAGCAGAACAGCAATTATGGGTAATGCTGATATAGTGGACCATGTGAGGAGTTCAGTGGGGGAGGCCAAAGCTACATACTCTGTTGGTTCCTGTCATAAAAGGCATTGTATATGCCATGGGTGAAATTCTGAGGGTCCTCCCCATAGGCAATGTCCAAATCAAGGCAGTGCAGCTTTTTTTTTGAGAAAGTGATTTAATGATATTGAAGTAGAGATGACATGTGAGATTAACATGGACAGGAAATTAGCCTGTCTCCGAACCACTTTACATGTAGAAGAATACAGGTATCCAGGAAGCTGTGGTCTGTGATAGACGGTGACTGTGAACTTGAGAAGTAAAGTGTGGTGATTGGAGAAATAGAGATAATGGTCTATAAGATATACAGCTCAAATAAGGGGTGAGCAACCTAAATTTCCTCTCCACTAACCCTGTCGAGTGAGAAGGTGAACTGTTAAGGGGAACAATGTCAGCTGTGGAAGGACTGGGATAGGACCTTACTCAGAAAAAATGATGACAGTGGACAAGAAATAATAACCAAATGATCCTTGGCTTATCTGAGGTAATAAGTGGTACAGAACTGGGAAATTAAGATTTGATTGTCATAGAAGCTATGCAGGTGCTGCCCATGAATACAGCAAATGGGGACGAAGGGTGGAGAAAATCAGGTCTAGTACCACTATGAGAGTTATGGACAGCAATGACAGTAGTGCATATCAAAGCTGGAGACACACTGAACAGTGAAATGAAAAGCACAACATAAAGCAGTAACTGTTCTTGTATGTAGCAGTTCCAGTTGTATCAGCACTGTGGGGGGGGTGGTATTGAATGAAGTTAAAAAGATTTTTTCAGGGTACCAAGCCACCTGCACCCCCCCCCCCCCCGTATGGAGGTTTGTCCCGACAATACCTTTGTTATGTATGCTAATTCCATGGTGGCATAACTCAGAATAAATAAGAAAAGCCAAAAAAGTTTGAATCTCTGTTGGTTCACACACAAAAACTGCACCAACAGTGATTCACCATACAAAATAATGATCAGGGAGTTTCACATCAGGAAAGAGTACTCATTGAAATACATAACTGCACACACCTTAGTGCAGCCAAGGACAGGGAATCCGAGGAGTACAGAAGAGTAGGGCAGTGCAGCGTGAGGTGAAGGGAGGAAGTAGAAAACACATCTACAGAAACAAGGGAGAGGACAGAAAAGACAAGTGCAGATATCGGTGACAAGTGATCCTGGGGGAGTTGAAAGTTAGAGCCAGTCATGCAGAAGCTGGCATCTCAAAAAGGGCAGAAGGAAAATAGGCAATGAAGGACACACAGCCAGATGAGATGGGCAGAGGAAAAAAGAGACATAATAGTAGAGGGGCTTGAAAGAAAAATATATGAGAGATCAGAAAGGGTTCAAGTTCACCTTAGGCAAGCAGGCAGCCAGCTCAGAGAGAGAGAGAAGGGCTGAGGGTGATAGATGTGGAGGTGGGAGGGTTACATGTAAGAGATATAGTCTCACAGGAAGGAGGTAAGAGATGGGGAAAACCAGGGTTGGGAGAGCAGACTGTTTTGGTGATTTGGGGCTCAATCACTAAGTAGATTAATAATATTTTCAATGCTGACACACAGACCAGATTACAGTGAAATTTGCCATGGTGGGTAGATGTTGTATAACAAAGAAGGAGGTGGCAGCTAAAATGGGTATCAAAGGGAAGGGAAGGGATAAACAAATATTGTACAGCATGTAGGCACTGATCACTAGACAAAATGCGGCTGGAGTGGTGGCGAAAAGGACTAGGCGGGATGGCAGCTTTGTAAGTTGGGCATTTAGGAGATGATCAGTTGTAGTAGCTGTGTGATGTGATCAGATAATACAATTTGAAACCACTGTTTGTGCAAGCTGCCCTACACATAGCTGATGTTTGCATGTAGGAGATAGTGAGTGGTAGTGTTCACTGATCAGAAGCCTTGTAGTCTAAACTAAGGGTGAGTGCACTGCTGTTTGGCAGGCAGGTTAAACAAACTTTCAACTTTCAGCTCTGCAGGTTGATGCATCTTCTGCTCTTCTGTCATGTGTACTTCCACCCGTACCTCTCAACCTCTCAGTACAAGAAATCTGGACAAAGCCTAAAAATAATGTAGAGACAAAGGCCCAAAAATAGGGACATACTTGAAATACTGCTCTTAAAGACTTAGAAATTGTCATAATAACATGTCTTGTGTTAGCACACATTTTCTGAAGGATATGAAGTCAGAAACTCAAATTCTTGTCATTATTTAGTGAATTCTGTCTTAGGTGAATTGCCAAAAAAACACAAATTTTATAAGGAATAGACCAAAAATACGAACCAAATGTGTGGACATTCTCAGGGAATATGTGCAGCTGGGAGCTGTGCTTCCACCACCCAGCAATGCTGCAATCTCATTTACACCTTCTTCTCTCAATTCTTTCCTCATCTTCCTACACTGGTTGATTTTTTTTTCTTTCTTTTGCTTAGGGTGATGTTTTTAAGAGGTATAAGCATAGCATTTGAATAAGTAAGAGGTTGAACGGTCTTCCTTAGGAAGAGGACACATTCAGTACTATTCTGGAAGTAAAATAACATGGACTGTGCTATAATTCATTACTTCATACAATCCATTGTGTTAGTTGAGGTGATTTGTAACTTTTATCTGACCAGACTAGAGCAAGTCAAGAAGGAAATGTGTATTTAAAAGCAACTGCACTATACAGCAACACTATTAAATACTAAAGCTAAATGTTGGTTAAATTGTACACTGAGTTATAGCTAGAGCATAAACCAAACCTAGTGGCAAAATTAATCAACCTGTTTCAGCTAATTCAATCTTCTCTTGTACTACAGTATAAATATGGTGCTTACAACATCTATAATTGTCTTCTAGTACTTCATTTTAAACATTGACAGCATATTGGTTGACTACTAGATTATAGATGGCCTTTTATTTATTTGACATTTGTTGACTGGATATGCCTGACTGGGCTTGAGCCCTTTTCCAGCAGAGGCCCGAGGAGAAACTCTCCAGGGTTAACAAAAAACAGCAATTTAAGCAATAAGTAATACAATATGTAGATATCAGAGTAACAAATAGTGCAAGATTAACATTAGCAAAATCAGTGTCAAATAGTGCTCCAGCTGACAAGTAAAGAAACATAAAACAAAAGGGGCTTCCTAGTACAGACAGAGCAAGGGAGGATGTTCTAAGTACGGATGAATAAGTTAGTACTTTTCTTTGCAAAACAGCAGAATTGGACCTCTCATTAAGCAAACTTCAATGTACCTTTAGTAAAGAGTTTATATTTTCATGTCTGTGAATAATGCATGCCACAGGGGTGACTGATGACTTCAAAACATGGTGGTGCAACTGTGGTTACTGGGTATCTGGTATTGTATGCAGCCTTTAGGTGTTATGATTGGAAACAAAGTGAAGAATATTTTAATGGGCACTGTATTTTGTTGGTTATTGTAATGGTTTCTGATTTTATGTGCTCTTGGAAATAAGCATGCATATTATAATGGGCAATAATATTTGCATTTGGTTGTGGTTACTGGGAGGTGAAAGAAGTTGTTTTTGCATGCATTAGTGCTGGAAAATGCTGAAGCAATTTATTGTAGCCAGTATGTTTTATAAGCATCTCCATATGTCCTTAAAGTGTTAACAGTCTAGGTCCAAAGAGGTCATTATCCCACTGTAGTTCATCCTTATCAGACCAATCACAGAGTACAGTGCTCCCTTCGGTATGCACTTAACTAGGCATATGCAGCAACTAGAGTGACCTCAAAGGTTCCTTACCAAAAGAATACAAGGTGTAACAAACCTGCCTTTTGCAGAGTGCCATAAAACCCCTTCCCTCACTTCAGTCTCCGATAGATTGCTGAGGAGTGATCTATGCTTGGCTTACAAGGCATCCACAAACCCCACACTTATGAAACTCCTACATATTCATAAGTTAAAGAATATCAGAAATGCAAGGTCTAGGAACCCGATTATTGTTTGTGACATAAGCAGAATGTGCCAGAGACACAGATATGTGTCCCAGAGACTACTTCTCCTGTGTAACAGGCTTCCCATCCACGTGAATCTGAGATTGTCTTTTACCCATATTAGGCACAAGGACCTAGACCAGTAGATGGGGAATAGGAAATTTACACCGGGACTGGCAGCCATGTCCCTTATGGACAAAGGTTGCTTATAAATGCCTGGCCCTGGATGTCTTATTCAGATACAGGACATCATTATTCTTTCAGGAAAACTTGGCTAGGCTTAGAAAGACCCACCATAGTTGTTAGCTTAGTAACAGTCTATGAATGTATGAATCTCAGAAATCAATTACTAGTTTATGTTAGAGTGAAACAAGTGACTTCCAGAGACAGTTGTGCACTGTTTAGGAATTTCTCCCTTCCCCAGTGTTGTGTGATCACGAAGTTGGTATGTATAAGTTTGGGGGGCCTTATCCTGTGTGGTAGGGGTGCAGGGGGATTGCCTTTCTGCAAAAAATCAGTTCTTTTGTGCTGTCTCATGAATTTTTATGAAATAGGCAGCTTTCAAGGATTTGTGAGTGAGGAAGTATAGACTGACTGGGTTTCACTCTTACATAGCAAAAACTTTCTTGGATTTGGCCAGTCGTTGTCTTTATTGCAGATACAGTAACTAGGACAAGAGATCTGATGCCTTTGTATACCACTGGGAAAAATAACTTCACTACTTACCATGTGCATTGGTGTGTGTTCATTTATTTTACAATATAACTGTGGTTAAAGTTGAATTTGTCACAATGTACTTCTATCCCAATTGAATTAACCTCACCTACTCAATTGGTCACTAGATGCACCTAGAAGGGTGAGAACAAGGTCAGATCTTAGAATAAGTGCTCTAGCAGTTGAGTATTTAAGCAGATGAAAATGGGGGTGTTGATAGATCATTATCGCTGACCAGACACATCAAGGGAGGAAGATTAGGTTCATAGGTAGATACTAGGCTATCTGCCCTAGGGCATTTATAAGCCTAGCCAGAGTGTATTTGGCTTCCGCCTCCCTATTAGATTAGCCTACTGTGCCTCTGTAAAGTAGGTCACAGAAGGTACCCTTTTAAGATTAGTTTACTGTGCCTCTATCTAGCAGGGACACAGGAGAGATCCCAGGGGTGAATTTGCAATTTCCCATCCACGCGTCCAAGTTTCGTTTGAAGAGAGTCAGCAAGGGGCTATGTCTAACATGAATTGGGATTCTATTCCAGAGTGAGGGGAGCCTCTGGGAAATGAATCTGTCCCTCCAGCATGTCCCATTTATTTTTGTGCTGAGGTTTAGGTCCCTGGAGCATGTAGCTCTAAGAGACTTGGATTTTTTGAGGTGGAGCATGTCCATTAATTCTGGGTTTGACATGGCTTTGTATGTCAGGCATAGATCGCCTCTGAGTAGGTGGTAAGCAGCTGAGTAGAGCTGGAGTTTCTTTAGTCGAGCTGCATAGGACATCTGTTTGTAGCCCATGATCCTCTTGGTGAGGTACTTTTGGGGTCTCTCCAGTTGCTGCAGGTGTCGAGTAAGGTACATCCCAAAAGGGGCATTGTATTCATTTATGGGCCTGATGAGTAGAGGGGCACAATGACCTCTCTTGATCTAGATGCGAACCCTTTCGTGATAAGGTGGGCTATATAGAAGGTCTTTCTAACCACTTTGGCAACGTGATTATCAAAGGAGAGATTACTATCTACGTTGGTCCCCAAATCTCTAATTACTTCTTCTGTACTTAATGGATTACCACATATGTGGTAATTTGTGGACACCTTGTTTTTCCCAAAGGGGATGACTATGCACTTTTTAGCATTTAGCTTGAGGCCGTGGTTCTGGTACCAAGCATCCGTCTCTGTGAGACCCTTTTGGAGGATGCTTGTGTCAGCTGGAGGTTCGATTATGGCCCTCAGTTTGCAGTCATCTGCGAACTTTGTCAGCCATAATCCCCCCGTGTTAGCCTGAACCTCAGAGAAGTATATACCGAACAAGAGAGGTCCCAGAACTGAGCCCTGTGGGACGCCACTTGTAACTGGTTTGGATTTGGACAGGGCACCTGCGATTCTGACCATGTGGGTTCTATCTCTGAGCCAGTTTGCAACCCATATTGTGATATAGGGGTTGATATTTAAGTTGGTAAGCTTATTTATGATGCCCGAGTGGGGTATTGTGTCTAAGACTTTTGCGAGGTCCAGGTAGGCTGTGTGGACTACCTTGCCCTCATCTATGGGTTTGGTAACTGTTTCAAAGAAATCAACTAGGTTTAAGAGGCAAGATCTGCCCTTAACAAAACCGAATTGGGTAGGGTCCAGTGTCTGGAGGCTCCCAATGTCTTTGTTTATGAGTTCCATGATAATACGCTCCATAGCTTTACAGACCAGACTAGTCAGGCTTATGGGGCGATAGTTTCCGGGGTCCATTGTGGCACCACCTTTGTGGAGTGGGACCACTGTAGCTGTATGCCATTCTTTGGGTACATATCCTGTAGTAAGGCTAAGTTTGAACAGTGACTTAATGTGAGGGTTCAGTTCTTCTTGGAGCTCATGTGAGACACAGCCTGGGACACCGTCCGGTCCCATAGATGCTGTGTTTTTTGCTTTGGAGAGGGCAGCTTTCACCTGTGCATCTGTGATGTCAGGGAGGTTACATTCAGTTGGGATAGGCATTTGCTCCTTTGGGGGGGAGGGGGGAGAAGTTTGCGCTGAATCTGTCTGCCAGGATGTTGGCTATGTCTGTAGGTTCGGTATATTTTGTACTGTTATGCAACAATTCAGAGCATATCTGGGAGTTTCCGCCCATGTTTCTGACATAACTAAAGAAGGTCTTGTGATTATCTTTAGTGTCTAGGGCAATTTTTTTTTCGAAACTGGCCTTTGGTGATTTTATGAGGGATCGAAGTTTCTTGCTAATACTGATCAGAGATGCCTTCCCTTTTGGGATTTTGCTCTGTCATATAGTAGCTTCCTCCTGTTGTATAGCTTATTTATGGCCGGGGTCCACCAGACCGGTCTCCTGTTTTTGGAGCAGTGAGTCTTGGTTTTATTTGGGATAGCACGATCCATGTATTCCTGCAGGTGCTCATAGAATGCATTTGTAAAGGATTTTGCGGATTGGGCTGTATTATCCTCTGGCCCAGGGGCTTTGAAGGATTCCACCTCAGTCTTGAGAAGTGCAAAGTTGGCTTTGGAGAAATTCTTTACAGTGATTTCCTTGGCTGGGGGTGGGGACGGGATATGGATGTCCAGGGAAATTTGTTTATGGTCTGATCTTACCAATGAGGGGTTTACCTCTGGTGTGGAACATAGAGTCCCCATGTTGGTGATGACCAGGTCCAATATGTTGTTCCCTCTTGTGGGAGTGGTGACCAGTTGTTCCATTGCATTAGAGTTTATAAATTCAAGGAACCGTTGCAGGGGGGTGTTTGGGCTTGAGTAGTTTTCCCAGTCAATGTTTGGGTAGTTGAAGTCACCCAATAACATAGTGTTTGGAGACCTTCATATTCTCCAGTGTTCTCAGGAATGCCAAGTGGGGTTCCTGTAATAGGGAGGGTGTTCTGTAGCAGGCTACAAACTGAAAGGCAGTTTTGCCCACTGTTAGTTGCACATGGATGGTTTCCGATGCTTCGTGCAGTGCCACTAACCTGGAGGTGTAGGTATCTTTGAAGAATATAGATACTCCCCCTCCTTTTGTGCTTCGGTCTGAGTTTTGGGGCCGAAACGCATGGTATGAGTTATAACCTGGTAGTGCTGGGGTGCTCTCAGGAGCCTTGAACCAGGTTTCTGTTACTGCACAGACATCAATTTTCTCCATACTGAGGAGAGTCTCGAGTGCATGCATCTTGAGGTTTAGACTTCTGGCATTGAGTAGCATTACCTTTAGTTTTTTTATCTTTGGGTTGTCTATGGAGGTGGGTTTATCCTTTGAGCCTTGCCTAAAAAAGGCACTATGGGGGTGGCAAGAGCCTAGGCCAGTATACAAAATCCTAAGGGTGACAGGTGCAAGCCGTCCCTAGCAAAGCAACGTGGCTTGTCGAGCATGTCATCCCAGGCTGACAGACACTGAATCCCCTTTGAATGACACCAATACTTTAGCCAGTTGTTGAAACTGATCATTTTGTCTTTATACTGTGGCATCATTCTTGGTGAGGGCAAGATGCTACTCAAGGTCAGGGACATACCAGCCTGGGCTACATGGTCAGAGAGCTCCTCTATGTCTCTTTTCATGTAGTCCAGGGAGGTATGTCTCAGGTCATTCACACCAGCATGGACAATGACGGAGTCATACTTGTACTTGCTTTGGAGTGACCTGAGTGCTTGTGTTATGTGGCGGATCCTGGCACCTGACAGGCAGCTTACAGTGACCTTCTCCTTGTTCAGTCTGGTGAGTGGGACGTCAGTGTGCCGGACAATAGAGTCCCCTATAACAAGTGTATTTGGTGTGTTGTTTGGCCTTATGGGCTGTGACTGTGAGGCACACTGATTTTGTGAGATATGTGAGATATGTGATTTGTGGGTATTGTTGAGGGGTGGCTGTTGCTTGGATATCTGCTTAGGAGGTCTTTGCTGTTTAGGCAGATTTTTATTTAGAGCCTCCGAGTATGTTTTTGTGTGTTTATGTGTTGGGTATGCAGATGCAATAGGTCTGTGTGAGACTGGATTTCTGGTGTGGGTGGTTACCTTTTCCTTCTGACTGACTGTGCCAGTCTTGGGTTGAGAGAGCTCTGCCTCCAGTTTGGCTGTGTAACTGCATCTCTCACATGTATTAGAGTTTGTTGGAAGGAGGAGAGGGTTGTCTGTGTACATAAGGCAATTATAACATTGCGTCAAAATTCCCAGATTCACCAGCTGGACTGGAGAGTAACCTTGAAACTGACCCTTGGACATACCAGATTAGTATAGGGAACTGTTTTTTTTACTGATCAGATTAGGGAAGGGAACTGATTTTTCACTTGATCAGGAAGGACCAATTGGGAGTCTAATACTTATGAGAAGTCAAGGAGGGTGTAGTGCTTTAGTTAGTTGGTGTTTCCTTATAAGAACTGAGCAAGTGCAGGGCTTTAGAAAGAGAACAGAGTGATTACTTTGAGAGTTTGAACAGTTCTAAGGGAAAAAGTGAAGAGCAGACTTTGTGGAGCCTGGAATAGATGAGAGATTGAAGAGGGAATAAATGAGTAGGAGATGAGGAAGAGGGTAGTATTCATAGTGAATTGGCGTCTACTGGGAGGTTCTGATACCCATTGCAGAGTGGAAGTGGGAATTGACTGGGGCCTTGGATCACAAAGGGTTCAGTCAACTGGTGCAAGACTATAACAGAGAGGACCACTTTCATGATGAGGTCCTACGCAAGGCATAAAAAAGTCGTGGATGTTGAAATTAAGCCATCACTAGCCAATAGTGATCTTGTAGTGTGTGTGAGGAGAAGTATAAAAGTACAAAGACAATGATGTGGATTTTAGGGGAATGGCCTATGCTGACCTGGGATGGAGCAAAGGTCTGAGATGTGTCAGGGGAGTTGTCAGGGATGGAAGACTCAAAGTTTTAAACAATGGTTTGAGGAAGAGGCAAGGAAAAAATATGAGAAGACCAGTTTGGTTATGTAGGAATGTGAGGCAAGCGATTAGTTTAGGGTCACGTTCAAGTGTACTGTAGTACTTCATTTTAGGCAATTTATAACTTATTCCATACTATGTAATATAAAACATGAATTTTGTATCAGTAATATGAAGAAAGCTGAGAATTGTCCATCTGCTTCTTAAGCAGTCAAGCAGTAAACAAAAGCAGATGAACAATTTGCAAGTAAATTAGTGTATGAGGGTCAGTTCAACAAGCACAATGGACCATACTAAAACTAGATGTGAGCACAACAATCAAAACTTAAAAAGCAGTTTTTATTTGTTGAAATTATCGTTATTTTCTGGCTAGAAAAAAAGACTTCTTATAAGCAAATAAAAAAAAAAACTTCTTTTAAACAGGTCTATCATTTTTCTTTAATAAAAATTCAATTCCTTCAGCATGCCAACAAAATGCCCTGGTAGAAGAGATAAATCCTCAGAACTGAAAATGTTCAGTTTTTTTTTTATACAAGGCACCAAAAAAGAATCTTTCTGCTGTACTTCCAAAATCTGAATCAGAGAGTCAAAACACTTCTGAAGACAAGTATAGGTTGGGATTCATAAACATTCACAGCAAAGTTGTGCAAAGTCTGTATGGGAAGGTAAGTTTGACTAATATGAGAAGTAATAGTTATACACAAATGTCCACCCCCTAGTACTTCAGAGCACTCAGCCATACTTGGCTACAATGTGGCACTCAGTAACAATGGAAATGAGTAACTGTGGCAAACTTTCTGGATCTTCATATGCAGAAGAGCACAGAGCTCCTGAAATGTCACAGTAGTGCAAGATGACATCACATACAAAACAAGTAGTATTGTTTGCCAATCTGTAATGCTTGTGCCCCTAGTATGGCAAAATGCAGTGTACCTGTGAAGTGAAGAGTACATGAATATTGTCAATGAGGTGGCTTAAATCCCATAATCCCATGGCCACTATTGTCAGTAAAGAAATGAAGAAGAAAGGGTCTATATATGGTAGGAAAAGGGAGGAGAGCAAGCAGAGTCACATACCCGTGGAAACTAACACAACATCTTTTGTGGAATTGAACCCCTTTTATTTCTGCGAAGAGAGAAGGGATGAGGTATATGGTATGCAGGGCAAAACGTGCTATGAATAGAGGGTGTACAGCAATAAACAGATGAACAACCATGAAACACTACAGACAGACAAATGGGTGGTTTTGCAATCACAAAAGTGGGGTGACAGGGTTAGATACACATACAGAAGTTGGACAAATGGTGATGGGGTAGGTTCAACAGTATGCAAGGCATGGGGCATGACAAACATGGAAGGTGGTCACACCATGTAGCAGATAGGGTAAAGTGATTACCACAGGGGTAGCATCAGGACCGCTTGGAGGACAAACTACACATAAACAAAGCTACTGGATGGTTCCACGTTGGCATTTTTGGTTGGTGCTGGACCCTCCAGTGGCCCAATGATCAGGGTCTGCTGTTCCAGCAAGTTAGCCATCCATGCAAGATGGTCTCTGTGCAGCCAAGATGTTGGCTAAATTGGTGATCAATAGCATCTTCTACCAAAAGTTCACAGGTTCATTGGTTTCATAGGTTGATACATGGCTCATAGGTGTGTACTAGGCTAATGACCACTTTGGCCTTTAAAAGCCTAGCCGTGCAACCCAAATGTGACCCACAAATCTGATTTATATTTGATTTATAGGGGGTGATTTACTGATTGTCTCTGTCCATCAGAGACATACAGGCCAGACCAGGAGTGAATTTCCAATTACCCATCCACTGGTTCAAGTTGTGCTTAAATAGGGATAGGGAAGAATTCTGCTTCACTTGGATGGGAAGCCTGTTCCAGTGAATAGGAATTCACTGAGAAAAATATCTGTCTCTCTAACATGTCCTACTTATGCTGCAAGTAACATTTAGGTCCTGCAATCTAGTAGCTCTTATGGTGTTTGTTTTGTGGATGTGCAAAAGATTCATCAAAAGTGTCCATAGATGCCTTGTATGCCAGGCAAAGCTCACCTCTCAGAAGTCTGTATGATACTAAGTAAAGATTCAGGGCTTTGAGGCAATCATCTTAGGACAGTGTGTTTACTCACTGTATTCTTTTTCAAGAAACCTTTATGGACATTCCAGTTGCTGCATGTGCCTAGTCAGGTACATACTAAAGGGGACATTATACTCTATGATGGACCTGATGAGAGCCAAGTGCAGTGGTATGATGATCTCTGGACCTAGATGCCATGCCCTTGCTTATACATTGAGCAACATAGAAGGAGTTTTTACTACCTTGGACACATGTTGATCGAAGGCTAGGTTACTATCTACATAGGTTTCCAGATTCCCTGACTAATGAATCAACTTTAAATGGTATTTTATTGATGGCATAGTTACCCGGGGTAGCAAACTTCCCAAAAGGGACTTTAATGCATTTCATGGTATTGAGTTTTAAACCATGGCTTTTGCACCAATTTTTTTGTGTGTTAGACCATCCTGAAGGGTGCTCTCGGTTTGGGGGGGGGGGGATTCAATGATTGCTCCCAGTTTCCAATCATCTGCAAATTTGGTTAGCCAGAGTCCTTTGACATTGGCTTTGTCATCTGAGAAGTAGATCCCAAAGAGGAGTGGGCCTAGCACAGAACACTGAGGGAGACCATTTGTGACCGGCCACTTCGTGGAGGTGGCCTCACTGACTTTAATCTCCTGGGTCCTATCAGTGAGCCAGATAGCTATCCATTGTGTTATTAAGGGGGTTTATACCTAGTTCTGTAAGTTTGTTGACAATGTACAGGTGGGGTATTGTATCAAATGTCCTAGCCAAATATAGGTAGGCAGTATGCACAGTTTTTGACCCATCCATTGCATAAGTGATCTCTTCAAAGAAGTCTACCAGATTCAGTAAGCATGACCATCCTGTGACAAAGCCAAACTAGGATGCATCCAGTGTCTGAAGGTCTCCTATGTCCTTACTGATAATTTCCATTTGCAAATAAGACTAGTCAGACTAATGGGACTGTAGTTTCTAGGATCTGTTGAAGGTCCTTATGAACAGGGGTAAACATTACATTCCTAAATTCATGTGGCACAAAGCCTATAGTTAAATAATGACCCAGGAGTCCTGATAAGTCATATTTTAGACTGTTAAGGAAGCACCCTGGGATGTTATCAGGGTCCACTGAGGCACTGTTCTTGGCTTTAGTGAATGTAGTCAGTACATACTCCCTAGTGATAGCTGGAGGGGTTATGTTTGAAGGTATTATTGGGGATGGCTAGGGGTCAAGTTCGAACTGAATTTGTCCACTTGGAGGTTTGCCATTTCACCAGGCTTGGTGAATGTAGCACCATTAACCACCATTTCAGCACATTGCTATGCGCTTCCCTTGAGGTTTCTGACATAGCTGTAGAAGGCCCTTTGTCTATATTTCACCTGGGAAGATATCTTAACCACAAAACTGGCTTTGTTTGACCTAATTAGCCCACTCAGTTGCCTATTTACTTTGATGGGAGAGTTTATCTTTATGGGAATTACTCTTCCTGATTTTTGCCATATTTTTGTTTCCTTTTGTTGTATATCTTGTTTAATCCGGGATGCCATCAGGGTGGTTTGTTTCTGGGGCTAGTTCTGGGCTTATTTCTGGTAGGTACAACAGCCCCTACACGTTCATTGGCATGTTTGTTCAGAGTTTCTGAGAGCAATTCAGCATAGGCTGGTGTGTTCTCGTTGTTTGGCATGGCATTGAAATTTTTTTCATAGCTTCAATTAATAACAGATAATTTGCCTTGGAATAGTTACTAACTGTTATTGGTTTTAATGGGATTACAGAGTTGATTTTGAAGGAGACAGCTTTATGATCAGACCTTATCAGGGAGGGCAAGATATTGAGGGAGTGCAGCATTCTCCCATATTTATGAGCCCATTTAGAATTCCCAGTCTATAGAGGGGTAAATAAAGAACCCCATGAGTACGGTGTTAGGTTGGATGGTAAGTGTCTCCAGTAGGTCCCAGTATGCATTGTGAGCTTTTTGGTACATGGAGGGTGACCTATAGCTGGCTAGGATAAGGTATGTGATTTTGTCTATGGTCATCTGCACATCACATGGAGGAACTTCAGCTTGTCAGCCTGTTTGACCACCATAGAGGTATGCTTCTTATTGATGTATATTGAAACACCTCTGCCTTTAGTCTTTTTCTGTGCAGTTACTGGTCTAAAAGTGTGGAAGGCACTAAAAGCTCGCACTGCTAGAATACTCTCTGCCACTTTAAACCATGTTACGGTAACTGCACAGATATCTATAGTCTCAAATGTAAGGAGGGCTTGGTGGGAGTATATATATTTTTTTTTATGCTCCTGGCATTGAGCAGTAATACCTGAGGTTCTCATGAGTTGGTTTTGCTATGTTGGTAAGTTTGTCAATTTGGCATTGCCTAAAAAAGACACTATGGAGGTAGGCAAAGCCTTAGCCAGTATTTAAAATTCTAAAGGGGAAAGATGCAGATCATCCTTGGCAAAGCAATGTGAACTGTTGACCATGTTCCTCCAAGATGACAAATATTGGATCCCCTTAGAATGACACCAGAAAGATAGCCAGTTTTTGAAATCAATCATTTTTTGCTCATACTGTGGCATCATCCTTGGTGATAGTAATATGCTACTCAGTGGTAGGCTCATGCCAGCCTGAGACACATAGTCTGAAAGCTTCATAATGTCTCTCCTCATATAGTTCAGGGAGGTACATCTCAGGTCATTTACACCTACATGGACTATGATGGAATAATACTGGTACCTGCGTCGTTTGGTGGAATTTGGCTCCATATAAGCAACTAACAGTTGTCTTCTCTTTGTTCATCCTGGTTAGAGGGGCATCAGTATGTCTTGCAATGGAGTCCCCTGTGATGAGAGTCTTGGGAAGTGTGTTTTCTTGTCTTAGGGGCTTAGTGTTTGGGACTCCACTGTGAGTGGCAGTATGTGTGGAGTTAGGTGTATTTTCTGAGTGCCTTCGGGCTTGATAGGGCATAGATTTGACAGCAGATGGTCTAGGTGATCTTTGTTGCTTACAAAGATTGCTTTAAGTGCCTCAGCATACATTAGTGTATGTGTGTGGTGTGTGCTATGTGAGCTGGGTGCTATGTCTGTGGTTTTGACGACCTGATGTACATACATGCAAATATTTCAAGCACGGGCATTAAAGCCATTTTAGCCTGCCGATATACAAAAACACTTGTTCCCATAAGTGTCCAGGCTATTTTTAAATTATCTAAACTGGTACTTGCTTTGATGTAATTTGGTAGTATGTTCCATGTAGCAGCTGCTCTCTCCCTCAGAGAACTAATTAGCACACTTCTCATTCCTATAATTTCTCCAAATATTTTGGGTTTCTAATACCTTGATGGGAATGGACTCCATTCCTAAGTCAAAGTATGACAAAAATTCATGAAATTAGTATTATTTCAATCTTTGATGTCATCCAGAAGTGCTCTACGTAGCACCTATGTGCCCAGTAATGACTCCTCCTGCAATTTGTACAGTTATATGTATTGGCAACATATCTAAATACGCGTGTAGATTCTTTTTTATAAGACCTGTTGCTCCTACTACTATTGGAACTGTACTATTGGAACTGTCTGGGTATCTTTCTTCCAGATTGCTCTTGTCTCCACCTGCAAATCCTGATATTTTATGACTTTGTGCCTCTCTGTATGCAAGACACTGTAGTCACTGGGTGTGGCGATTTCAGTGATGAATGCTACTTTTGTCTTCTTTTCTTGGACCACTATATCCGGTTTTCTATCATCTATCTTTTGAACTGCTGGTAATGGGTGATCCCATATGATATAAACGTCATCATTTTCTATGGTGCTTTGTGGCTTATGTTTCCAGTGTTTTTCAGCCACTTTAATACATAATGTTTGCACAGTCCCCAGTGCAACAGTCTTGCCACATTATTATGCCTTTCAGTATATAACCCTGCCCATTAGTATGTCACAACCACCAACAAGATATGCGGCTGTTTCCAATTCTTTTACAAAACCTACTTTTGTCTGTTTCTCCCACATGTTCAATGGACTTTGTAAACCAACGTGTACATCGCCCACTATCTTGGGCCGCCAATATTAATGTTTCATCTCTTGGTTTGAATTCACCTCTCCTTAACCATTCCTGCATTCGATCCAGATCAACATGAGGTTCGTCCAGAAGTTTTCTGTACTTGCAACTATATTTTTCTTCTACATAGGTTGTCTGATGATTCTGTAGTATTTTTTGATAAGCATAAACATTCCCAGAGATAGTTATCTCTAAATGTCATATATAGCTGAATAAGATCTCCTCTTAGATATCTATTAGAGACACTGTACAATTTCAGATATTTTAGTCTTTCATAATAACTTAAATTTTCACATCCTTGGTATATTTCCACTGTATTCTTTTCAGTTTATTCATGTTTGTTTTCTTATAGGGTTTCCATATTTTTATTCCATACTCAAGTTTGGGTCTAATGTAACTTAACAAATAATGACTTCATAATTTCTGATTTCCTAGACATTATATATCTTTTATACAACATATAGTTCTATAACTGTCATTAACCAATTGGTTGATATGATTAGAACAACTCAAACGTGGATCTACCCATATACCCAGGTCCTTAAATGAATCTACAGTTTCAATCACTGTGTAGTGTATTAAATATCCACCTTTCAATTTATGTCTCCCAAATCTCATATGCTTAGTTTTCAGTGTATTTATCAGCATCATTGTGCCCAAATGGTCAATTTAGTCAAGTTATTTTGCAGACATGCCTTATCTGTTAACACATGTAATCAGTTTACCCAGTTACAGGTCATCTGCATATACACTGTATAATACCTCAAATGAAAAAATTAGGTCTGAAAGATGCAATGTAAACAAGTAAGGGCCTAGGACCGAGCCCTATGGAACACCCTGACTGACTGTAACCAAGAATTTTACCTGTCCAGTTGCTATATGATACTTGCCATGTCCTGTTTGTAAGTCATGCAGCTATCCATCTACTGAAGAGTACATTCATACCTACTTGTTCTAATTTATTGATCAGTGTTTTGTGTATGACTGTCAAATGCTGAAGTTAAATCTATATAAATTGCATCACAACACAAGTTTTTCATTCATAGCTGTTATTATATTGTTATAGAATATGATGTTACAGGTGGTAATAGATCTATTTTCAACATATGCATGTTGATATATGGTTTCAAGTCCCAACCTGTCCAGTTCTGACAATAATGTATCCAATATTACCTTATCTGTTAACACATGTAATCAGTTTACCCAGTTACAGGTCATCTGCATATACACTGTATAATACCTCAAATGAAAAAATTAGGTCTGAAAGATGCAATGTAAACAAGTAAGGGCCTAGGACCGAGCCCTATGGAACACCCTGACTGACTGTAACCAAGAATTTTACCTGTCCAGTTGCTATATGATACTTGCCATGTCCTGTTTGTAAGTCATGCAGCTATCCATCTACTGAAGAGTACATTCATACCTACTTGTTCTAATTTATTGATCAGTGTTTTGTGTATGACTGTCAAATGCTGAAGTTAAATCTATATAAATTGCATCACAACACAAGTTTTTCATTCATAGCTGTTATTATATTGTTATAGAATATGATGTTACAGGTGGTAATAGATCTATTTTCAACATATGCATGTTGATATATGGTTTCAAGTCCCAACCTGTCCAGTTCTGACAATAATGTATCCAATATTACCTTTTCCATTATTTTTACACAACATGTAAGGGTCTATATGACTCTGAGTTTGTCCTACTCCCCTTTCCCTTAAAGATAGGTTTAAAAAATGCATGTCTTCAATCTTGAGGAATCTCCCCATATTTATATGACTTAGTAAATAAAAGATATAATGGTACCCAATGGTAACCAAACTCCTCCTCTTCCTTCCTAAATCTCTCTCCCATCATAAATCCAGCTTTACCATCTCATCTCATCTCTTGATAACACTGTTATTAAGACTGACTCACATACAATGCTCCTGGGAATCACAGCTGATGACAATTAAAATTTGATTTACACACTCAACAGTGTATTAAAAAGACACGTCAGAAAATGGGACTCCTGTATAGAAACAAAACATTATTATCTTCAAAATCCAAACCTTCACTAGCACAGGCATTCCTCCTTCCATGCCTTCTCTACACCTCTCCAATACTTAACACACCTACTATCCAACTTAATCTCCAGACTTGAACAAACATACAACAAAATTGCCAGATTTGCCGGCAACCAGTCATACAAGTCTCACCACTATATTGCACTAAAACAACTCCAATGGCTTGAATTCCCCCAACTATTATCACTATCTCAGCTTCAATTCACTCACTCCTTAATCAATAAACCTTTTGCATACCCTTCCCTCTCTTCTCTAGTATCCCTATGTATTCCTACTCACACTCTCTGTAGCTCCAAACAATCATTCTTGACACTTATAAACCTAATAAGAACACTGGCAAACTATTTTACAAAAGCACAGTTGCCCAAGCCTGGAAAAAACTCCCCCCAAAACGTCTGTCATATCAAAGACAATAACAGCTTCAGACTAGAACTAAAAACCTTCCTTGCTGACACTAGCTCCTGCCCATGCCATGACCCAAACTTATCACCCACTATACCCAAGTACTTATATCTCAGTGCTCTATAGATAATATTAGCAATTGTAGGCCAATGAAAAGCTATCTTTAGCTATACTGTAAATCAACTTCATAAATTCCAACCTCTCTTCTACCATTTTGACCACCATGCTTAGTTCCCTGAAGTGCAAGGCTATGCTCTTGCACTTCACTTACATAAAATATTTCAGCTTCTGTTATTTTTCTCAAAACTGTCTCTGTTCCTTATAATCTACCACAGCATTTTATATACATCTATTATGTAATTGTGAAGCTCTATGACTGCCTTTTGTATAAACCTTTTATGAGATTGTGAATTACCAATTGTACAGGATTAACCTTGCAAGCAAGAGTGTATTTGTATTTGTAATGCTCTGTATTTTCTGTAATTGTTAATCTTGATAATTACTGTTTCTGTAACTATTTACATCTCAACACTACCCCACCTGATATCCCTAACCTTGAAAATTTTATAGCACGCCTTGAACTAATTAACCATAAGTTAATTATCTTTATTGCTACCTACCTGCCCCCTGCAAAAAACCTCCAGAATATAGAAAAAATTCTAGAATGGACATCTACAAACTTCACCCATGAAACTATAATACTAGGAGACTTCAGTCTCGACTGGACCACCTGCTCTTCTAATACCCCTACAAACTTCATTAATCTTTATAATTTCTGTCAAAGAATTAACCTCCCCACATGCATTGACAAGCACACCAAGAGACAATCCACTCTAGACTGGATTTTAACTAACAAGTCCAATATTACATATGATGCTGGGTGTCTCCCTGACACACTAAGCAATCACTTCCCTACCTACTTGGTTAGAAAGCATTTACAGAATTTCTCCAGTACTTCATTTTGCTATATTCACAACAAAAAACATTTCTCACTATCAATATTTAACTCTCGACTTCTACAATATGATTGGATACCTTTGAAACATCTTCCCCTTGATAGCATACCTCTTTTCTTCAAATAGTCAATGAACTAGCCCCCATATGAAAAATACGCACCAACTCTAACAGGCTTCACTGGCTATCAAAACACACCCTTCATTTATTAAAACAAAGAGAGAGAACCTGGTCTCACTATCAAAGTAGTAGAACTAAAGTAAACCTTACTACCTACCAGCAAATTAGAAATCAAACCAAAAAACTAATTAAACAGGACAAAAAAACTACTTCCAACAAATCAGCTAAAATACCAGCACAATCCCAAAAGATTCTGGCAAACAGTGAATCTCCTTCTTAACTCAGAAAAAAATACTACCCCAACCCCAACACTGACCAATCAAAATGACTCCATAGCCACTCAATTTAACTCCCACTTTATTAACTCAACAACCTCCCTACTCAGTAACACTCCCAGTACTCATCCTACAATACCTCAAACTCCTCACAAAAACACTACCCTCCTCCACCTCAAACCAATTCAAACCAGCTATATTAAAACTCTTATTACCAAATTAAAACCATGCACACTAGCCGCTGACCAGCTACCTGGTGACTTTCTTCAACTAGCTGCTTCTTCCATAGCTTACCCTATATATATTCTAATCAACCACTCTATCTCTGAGCAGTATGTACCATCCAGCTGGAAAATATCTCACATAATACCCTTACATAAAGGCGGCCACTGAACTGATCTATCCAACTATAGACCCCATAGCCATTCATTCTCCACTTGCCAAAATCTTAGAAAAATGTATACATAAACAGATATTAGACCATTTCCTGACCAATAATCTACTATCCAAAACACAACATGGCTTCCGGCCCAAGCATAGTGCCAGTACAGCACTCATCAGGTTTACTGACACTGTGTACCAGCTTAAAAACTAAAAACAACTAGTATCTGCTAACTTCCTAGACAGGTCAAAAGCATTTGACACTGTATCACATCAAATACTTCTAAACAAGTTAGCTATCTACCACTCCAGCTCTCAAACCCTAAAATGGTTTCATAGCTACCTGACTGACAGAAAACAAGCCACTCTATGGGAAAACAAATTCTGCATTCAGCTCCCTGTAAGAGTTGGGATCCCACAAGGCTCAATCCTTGGTCCACTCCTGTTCACTATCGCAGTATCTCCTGACTTTTTGAATCATTCTCCTAAAAGAATTGTAGAAAAAGAAAGATGTATGGAAAATTGCTAGTGTTTGAAATGATTGACAATTGCTTAAAACTGCTTAATATTTTGCAATATGTCCAACTTTGCTACTCCTGATTTTAAACACTATGGTTAGAACTTGCAATTTGTATTCCTTTATATGTCCTATAATTATTGTAACTTGCATATGTCATTTGTAAATTCTATTGTAAACTACCTTGGAGCTTTTATCCCCGGGTCTCCACTGAGAACGGGCTTCTGGCCCAGCTGGACACTACCCGGTTAACAAACTAAATAATTTTTTTTTTTGGCATTTTTGGAGCTTTTTACCTTGGGTCTTCACAGAAAAAGGTCTTTTCTGGCCCACCTGGACTAACCAAGTTAACAAATGACAAATAAATAAATACTGTAAATTCTTGATGAAGTGTTCTGTTTGGATCCAGTTTGCACAGTTCTTTTTCAATGTAATCTAATTTGATTCCAGTTTCTACAGTTACCTGGGTGTCACTAGGAAAACTTATCACCCCCTTTGTGGAGCCAAACTGTTTTGCATAAGATTTTGTAAATATATCTATAATCTGTTGTGTCTGAGAATAAATTTAGAATCTACACACAGTTTATCAGTTTGTATGTCTTTACTCCTTCCACATCTTATGTATCTATAAAAAAGTTTGCTGTTATGCTGAATATCTTTATATACATTTTCTTTTTCTTGATCTTGTCTCACACTATGCTTAACTCATTACATTTGTCCAACTTGTTTATTTCAGTTTTCAAAGTTGCAGTTTGACTTCTCTTAGTTCTTATATTTTTTGCCTTTGAACTTAATCAGGTATTTGTTTTTATATTAATAGATGTATGCCTAGATCCTGATGTTAAACATTTTTTTGATTTGTTTTGCACTCATACAATTTCTCTTTCAAAACTTTTGGCATTCCATCTGCAGTTTTTCCACTGAACACATTACTCTGGTTAGTTTTCCATAGTGAGTGTTTTTGCTTCAATATAATCTGTAATTAATCTTCTGTGCATTGGTTTAGATTTCCGTTTGGCAAAATTATCTAGCAACAAATTAACCTTCATAACCCTGCACATCAACGGTGGTAAAACTTGACTTGAAGTATTTAGTATGTTCCATTCCCGGTAGTTTTTTTTTACAATCTGAAGCAACTGTTGTTCCTGAATATACGCTGTGAATAATTTCCTTGCTAATCTTGTTGAATCGATATTATTCCAATCTATTTCTGGTATATTTAAGCCCCCAGGCATTATTATCCTTCCCTCCTGTGTGTGTTTCATGCAAAAAATATAAACATTCAAAAAGTCATCGGCACTTGACTTTGGTGCACTATACACTCCAATTGTTACATGTTCCAGGGTTGTCTTTATTGACACACCTACATACTCTAGTATTGGTGTTATCACTGAACATGTAATGATCACAGATCTCATAATTATCTTTAATCCCTATCATAACACCTCCACCTGCTTTTTGTTAGAATGTGTTACTGTAAAAACATTTATACTCTGCCAGAACTGCCATCCAATCATTCATCTTTAACCATGTTTCACAAACAATAACACCATTGATCTTGTGGAAACATAGCAAACTTTCCAATAAAAAAAACTTTATTATTAATGCTCCTAGCATTAACAACCAGAGATGCAGCAAATGTTGCTATCTGTCAACTGTTAAATTTTTGACCTGGCAAAAATCCTGCCTAGTGTTTGCCAAATATTGAAAAATATCTGCTGCAAAAATTCTCTTCCCTGATCTTGACAAATGCATGCCATCCTGTCTGAACACGTGTGCCCAAAACTAGGCTTGGATGCCCTACACATTTCCATTTTTTAAAACAGGACATTTTTTCCATGTAGGTATTTACCCCCAAAATCTTTTCATTTACGGTGACCTGACTATCCTTTCTATAGGTGATTTGTGAAAAATGCATCCTAACACCAGTACAAGCTATACTATCTAAGAGGGCTGTTCTAACAGTCTACTAACAGTCAAGCGGTCCTTGTGGTTGAAATCATTTGTACTGACATGAATAAAAACAGATCCATACTTCCTTACATTAAGGTGTTCCAATGCTTGTCTCATATCTTCTATTTTTGCTCCTGGAAAGCATAACACTAGTCAATGTTCATTATCTTCTCTGCAAATATAAGTAGCAGTTCCTCTAAATAATTGAATCTCCAATTACAAGACTATCTTTTCTGACCACATCTGAAGAATCTTCAACTTCTAATACAGTAATATTTGCTCTATCAGTTGTTACAAAAGAATGATCTTCATCACCATTAGTGTTATTCATCCCACTATTTTTATTGTGTATTAAATTTGCAAGCATACAATTCTCATCCAGCAGGCTTTGTACATCCACTGCCTGAGCCATAATCAGCATCTGTCTTTCTTTTCTTTTTTCTTACAGTAATGTTCTTCAGTCTTTCCAAGTTCAATTTTGATTTATTCCTTTTCACCTGCCCCTGGCCTCTTTTTTTCTACCTTCTCTTTTGGAAAAATTAGGCCTTTTTCTGTAGACTAAAGGTTTTCTTAGAGAAAAAATATTACCATTCCGTATAATGTGTATTGCATAATAAATCAGTGTCCTTTTAGTACATATCCTGTTTGCTTTACAGACATTTATCCGTTTGTTTTTCTTCCTTGTAATTTGTTGCGAACTTCCTTTCTTTCACTTTTTGTTTCCTTCTAAACACTGAATCCTCAGATTGCTGATCATAGGAGGTTACTAGGCTAATGGCCACAGGGCCCGGACAAGCCTAGCCAAGTTCAACCTGTGTTCCCAAAGATGTGTGGTTCGAGCAGACACTAAAAGCGGCACTTATTGCCCCTGTCCAAGAGGGACACAGGTGGAACTCCTAGGGTGAATTTCTGGTTACTCATCCCAAATTACACTTAAATTGGGCCAATAAGGGGCTTTGTTTAACATAAATAGGAAGCTTGTTTCAAAGGATGGGCCATCTCTGTGAGACAAATCCTTCTTGCGTGCAAGTTCTGTTGATGTCACATAACAGCTCCTTTGAGCGAGTGACCCGTGTGCCATTTCACTTGCGAATGTGCAGCATTTCCATTAAAGCTGGGTCAGAGATTGCTCTATATGCAAGGCAAAGGTCACCTCTGAGCAGCCCGTACGACATAGAGTAAAGTGATAATGATTTCAGTCTCTCAGCATAAGAAAGATGTTGAAGACCCTGAATTTTCCTTCTAAGAAACCTTTGTGGTCTGTCCAATTGCTGCAGGTGTTTGGAAAGGAACATACCAAAGGGAGCATTGTACTCTATTATTGGCCTGTTGAGGGAAGAGTTACAGGGTGGTTATAGCCTCTTTTTTTTCTGGAGGCAATGTCCTTACTTATGAGATGAGCAATATAAAATGCCCTTCTTACCACTTTGGAGACATGGTGTTTGAGGTTAAGGTTGCTGTTGACCTGTGTGCCCAGATCTCTCACCACTGTCTGTGTACTTAGGGTATTGCTATTGATGTGGTAGTTTGCAGGAACATCACCATTGACAAAAGGGATGATGATGCATTTTTTGTATTCAGTTTAAGACCATGACTTTGGCACCAGTCATTAGTCTACGTAAGACCTTCATGTAGGATGTTGAAATCACTAGGGGTTTCAGTGATCACTCCCAGTTTCCAGTCATCAGCAAACTTTGTCAGCCACAGTCCTTTAGTTTTAGCCTGTACTTCGGAGAAGTAGATTCTGAACAGTAGGGGTCCCAGAACTGAACCCACTGGTTACATTTCTGCTGAAGGAGGTGGAATCCCATATTTTGACCATATAAGTTCTATCAGTGAGCCAGTTTGCAACCCATCTGACAATGTATGGGTTGATACCCAGCTGGGTGAGTTTATCAATGATGCCTGAGTTGGTGATTGTGTCAAAGGCCTTGGCTAAGTCTAGCTGGGCCATATGCACAGATTGAATACATGCATCCAGAATTCCAAAGTTATCAGGAGCATTGCCTTGGCTCATAGGGGTTGAATGATCTTTACAAACAATAGACTCTTCATTTCCTAAATGTGTTCTATTTGCTCTTTCCCTTATTTTATTTATCTCACCAGTCCAGTCATTAATATATGTAACAACAGTTCTCCAAGCCTTGCCAATTGCACAAGTTCAATCATCAATTGAGCTAGATTTACTTCCAATAATGGTAAGCAAATTATCCAACTTTTAACACGAGGAACACAGATCACCAGTGTTATCAGGTGTTATTACCTTTAAATATGTATTACACTGTATAAGATATTTGTGCTTTAGCAAATCATTAATGGCATATTCATTTAAGGCATCCATATTCAGCTTCAAACGAATAAAAAATTATAAAAGAAAATAATAATCAAAACCAGTAACCACAGAATTCAAAGAGAACTTAAATCAAATTCTATGAGAAAAATCACGCAGGCAATATACAACTAAATACTAAAGTAAGTAAAGTAAAGTTGTTGTTCTGACCGTGCAAGTTCTGAAAGTCAGACAAAAGCTTTAATTCCTTTATGTTGTGAGTGAATGCACGCAGCAGCTTCTGCTCACTATTGCTCACAGTCACACTTCTTTTTAGCAGTGAAGATCAATAAATCACAAACCAAGATAAGGTTGTTTAGATAAGCTCTGGATTGTCCTCTCTACAGTCAGTGTGAATATATAGCTGACGAGGCCCCTTCAGTGGCTAAAGCTTGCCTGTCTAAAACCTATCACTTTCTAACAAACAACAGTGAAAATTAAAGTAAAACAACAAAATATAAATCAAAGTAAATCTTCTTTTCTACAAGCTATCCCTTCCTATTTACAAACAGTGGTAAAAAATAAAATATAAATTCAAATAAAACATCTCATACCAGACAACTCTACAGCAAATCACAAACTAAGACAGGATTGTTTAGCTAAGCTCTGGATATGGACTTGTATGCAAGAGTTTAGCCTCCAATGTCATTGTGTAATTACAGCTCTCACATACTATGCCTAATTCTTTAAGGATTAAGTGGTTGTCAGTAAACATGAAACAATTGCCTCATTGCCTCAAGATGCCCATATCCACCAAGCTAGCTTCAGATAAGTTAGGAAATTGTATATACCTATACACACTGTCCAGTCCTTTGTATTGTGAGCTATGAGGTGGTGATGTACTAAGGTTAGAAGGCTGTTGAGGTGCTTTGTTTGTGTAGAATAATGAGTGAGTTTTATTGAGGCAGATTATGCTAAACAGTACTAAACTCTACTAACTTTAATGTTTACGCAATGCTGAATTCTACTAAATGTGTAGGTATTGCCATTCGAGGCCCAACTAGGTGATCTAAGTAGGTTGCACACAAGGTATTTGCACTATATTTCTACTTTACAGGTTACATTTTTATGGCTCATTCTACACAGAAAATTTGCTGCCCCCTGCAAACATGCAAAATTTATAGCAGCAAAGAAAAAAAACAGAAAACTAAATAATGAACGCTCTGGCCAATAAAATAACTAAACTACGAGTCTTTTTGTGTATTTCCCAACTCAGACAGACCAAGCAAACACCTCCTGCCACAAGATGGGTCTACTTCTAAATTTTGAAGTTTTAAAACTTCAAATTTCTTATGGTAGAGACCATAAGATCAAAGTTTTGAAACTTCGAAATGTAAATAAATTCTTTTTTTTTTTTATGTTTTTGCAGGAGGGAAAGCCCCCTGCACACCACACAACCCCTGCTAATTAATTATACCAACTCCAAGATTGCACTACATTGAGGAAAACAGTAGATATACCATTCCGTGCTGTACAGTGACTTACATTTATAGGTTCATAGGTAGGTACTAGGCTATCTGCCCGAAGGCATTTATAAGCCTAGCCAGAATGTGTTGGCTTTCGCCACCCCCTTAGATTAGTTCCCTGTGCCTCTGTCCAGCAGAGCCACTGAAGTGATCCCTGGGGTAAACTTTCTGTTTCCCATCCACTCATCAAGGTTTCTTTTGAAGAATGTTAGTGAGGAGCTCTGCCTAATGTAGATTGAAATCTTGTTCCAAAGCATGGGAAGTCTTTGGGACAGGAATCTATCCCTCCAGCACGTCCTATTTATTGCTGTGGTGAGGTTTAGATCCCTTGAGCGTGTGACTCGAGGGGATAAGGTTTTCTTTAGGTGGAGCATGTCCATCAGTTCTGGGTTAGACATGGGCTTGTATGTTAGGCAGAGATCACCTCTGAGTAGGTGATATGCAACCGAGTACAGATAGAGTTTCTTCAGTCGAGCTGCGTAGGGTATCTGTTTGAGGCCAGTGATCCTCTTGGTGAGGTACTTCTGTGGTCTTTCCAGCTGTTGCAGGTGTCTTGTAAGGTACATCCCAAATGGGGCGTTGTACTCTATGATGGGTCTGATGAGTGATGAGTAGAGGGGCACAATGACCTCTTTTGATCTGGATGCGAACCCTTTTATGATTAGGTGGGCCACGTAGAAGGATTTTCTAACCACTGTGGCAATGTGATTATCAAAGGTGAGATTACTATCTACTTGGGTCCCCAGATCCCTTATTACGTCTTCCGTATTTAAGGGACTACCACCTATGTGGTAGTTTGTGGGTACTTTGTTTTTTTCCAAAGGGGATGACTATGCACTTTTTGGCATTTAGCTTGAGGCCATGATTTTGACACCAGGCATCCGTCTCAGTGAAACCCTTTTGGAGGATGTCTGTGTCAGCCGGAGAGTCAGTTATAGCCCCTAGTTTGCAGTTGTCTGCGAACTTGGTCAGCCATAGTCCTCCTGTGCTTGCCTGTACCTCTGAGTAGTATATGCCGAACAGGAGAGGTCCTAGGATTGATCCCTGGGGAATGCCACTTGTAACCAGTTTAGAGTCAGACCTAGCTCCTGCAACTCTCACCATGTGGGTTCTGTCTGTGAGCCAGTTAGCAACCTATCTTGTGACGTAGGGGTTTATGTTCAGGTTGGTGAGGTCATCTATAATATGAGAATGGGGAATGGTGTCAAAGACCTTTGCGAGGTCTAGGTAGGCTCTGTGTACCACCTTTCCCTCATCTATAGCCTTGGTAACTGTCTCAAAGAAGTCCACCAGGTTTAGGAGGCATGATCTGCCCTTAACAAAGCCGAACTGGGTAGGGTCCAGTGCTTGGACGTTCCCATTGTCTCTGTTAATGAGTTCCATGATGATGCACTCCATAGCCTTGTAGACCAAGCTAGTCAGACTTATAGGGTGATAGTTCCTGGGGTCTGTTTGGGCTCCACCTTTGTGGAGCAGAATAACCGTTACTGTGCGCTACTCTATGGGTACATAGCCTGTGGAGAGGCTGAGTTTGAACAGTGTGTTTAGGTGAGGTGTTAGTTCATCTTTGAGCTCATGTAGGATGCAGCCTGGGACACCGTCCGGTCCCATTGATGCTGTGTTTTTGGCTTTGAAGAGGGCTGTTTTAACCTGATTGTCTGTTTTCAGGGAATCTACATTCTTCTGTTATGGTTATGGGACCTTTTGGGGGTGAGAGGGGGGGTGAAGTTTGCGCTGAACCTGTCTGCCAGGATGTTGGCGGTATTGGTCAGTTCAGTGTATTTTGTGCCATTCTGCACTAACTGAGCAGATCTGAGCATTGCCACTTAGATCCTTGACATAGCTAAAGAATGCCTTGTTGGTTATCTTTGGAGTCCTTGGCAATTTTTCTTTCGAAGCTCGCCTTGGATGATTTTATGAGGGATTGCAGTTTCTTGCTGATACTGATCAGGGATGTCTTTCCTTCTTGGGATTTTACTCTTTTCTGTACTAGTTTCCTCCTTCTGTTGTATAGCTTGTTTATGGCAGGAGTCCACCAGACTGGTTTCCTTTTCTTGCAGGAGTGAGTCTTGGTTTTGCTTGGGATGGCACGATCCATGCAATCTTGTAGGTGCTTGTAGAATGCATTAGTAAAGGATTTTGCAGCTTGGACAGCATTATCCTTCAGCATTGGGGCTTTGAAACTTTCCACCTCAGTCTTAAGTAATGTGAAGTTTGCTTTTGAAAAGTTTTTCACTGTGGTTTCCTTATCAGGGGATGGGGGCGGAATGTGGCTATCCAAAGTGATTTGATTATGGTCAGATCTAATCAGAGAGGTTGACCTCCAGTGTGGAACCCATGTTGGTGATGACCAGGTCCAATATGTTGTCACCTGTGGTGGGAGTGTTGACCAGTTGAACCAGGGCATTTGAGTTTATAAATTCTAGGAAATGTTGGGCAAGGGAGTTAGTACTTGTAGTTCTCCAAGTTAATGTTTGGGTAATTGAAATCACCCAATATTAGGGTGCTTGGTAGGACCTTAATGTTTCCCAGTGTTTCCAGAAATGCGGAATGGGGGTCCTGGGACATGGTGGGTGATCTGTAGCAAGCTACAATTTGAATTGCAGATTTTGCCCTAACCTGGAGGTGTGGGTATCCTTGATGAATATGGATATGCCCCCGCCTTTTGTATTTCAGTTTGGGTTCTGTGGCTGAAATGTATGGTATGAGTTGTAGCCTGGTAGTGCTGGGGTGCTCTCTGGAGCCTTAAACCAGGTTTCTGTTACTGCACATATATCGATTTTCTCCATACTGAGGAGTGCCTCAACTGCGTGCATTTTGAGGTTAAGACTTCTGGCATTGAGTAGCATTACCCTCAGTTTTTTGTTACTTGTGCTATTTATGGAGGTGGGTTTGTCTTTTGAGCCTTGCCTAAAAAAGGCACTATGGGGGTGGCAAGAGCCTTGGCCAGTATTCAAAAGCCTAAGCGTGATAGGTGCAAGCCATCTCTAGCAAAGCAGGTGACTTGTCGAGCATGTCATCCCAGGTGGACAGACACTGGATCCCCTTTGAATGACACCAGAAACTTAGCCAATTGTTGAAATCGAGAATTTTTTCTTTATACCGTGGTATAATTCTTGGTGAGGGCAGGATGCTACTCATGGTCAGGGTCATACCAGCCTGGGCTACTTGATCAGAGAGCTCTTCCATGTCTCTTTTCATGTAGTCCAGGGAGGTACGGCTCAGGTCATTCCCACCAACATGGACAATAACAGAGTCATATTTGTACTTGTTCTGGAATGACCCAAGTGCTTGTGTTATGTGGCGGATCCTGGCCCCTGACAGGCAGCTAACAGTAACCTTCTCCTTATTCAGCCTAGTGAGTGGGATGTCAGTGTGTCTGACTACAGAGTCGCCTATTACTAGTATATTGGGTATGTTATTTTGCCTTGAGGGCTGTGATTGCATGGCACGCTGGTTTTGTGAAGTATGTGTTTCATGGTTTGTGTTGGGGGGTGGAGGTTGCTTGGATGTTTGCTTTGGAGGTCTCTGTTGGTTTTGCAGATTTTTGTTTAGAGCCTTCGAGTATGTTTTCATGTATTTATGTGTGCTTTTTGCCAGTTCTGGTTTAATGGGTCTATGTGAAACTGGTGGTGTGATGCAAGTATTATCCTTCTCCTCTTGACTGTCTGATTCAGTCTTGGGTTGAGAGAGCTTAGCCTCCAGTTTGGCTGTATAATTACATCTCTCGCATGTATTAGTGTTTGGTGGTAGGAGGAGGGGGTTGTCTGTGTACATGATGCAGTTATAACATTGCCTCAAAATGCCCAGATTCACCAGTTGGACTTGAGAGTACACCTGAAACTGCCCTTTGGACATGCTTGGATAGGTACAGTGAACTGTTTTACTGGATGGCTGGTAAGGTCGAATAGAGAGCCTTGCCCTTCTATACAGTACAGGAGGGTCTAGTGCTAGGGTTTATAAGTGCTTGCTATGATTTTTGAGCAAGTGCTGGGCTGAAAAATGAATGGCTTGAGTGCTTAAGTTGAAAGTTTGTCTAGTTCCAATGGAAAAATTGAAGAGGAGACTTTGTGGAGCCAGGAATAGTTTTACCCTAGCAAACCGGCACTGCCCAGCATGCAAAACCAGGCAAATGTGGTATTTATAGCAGGGAAATGAGAGAGATAGAAATTAGCCCAAAATAACCAATAAACTACTAATTTCTGGGCTGAAACCACTCCTCCAGGGACAGATAGGCTGCTCAAAACTCCCCTCTCTCACAGGTGAACAGAGAAACGCCCTTCTATCCAAGTAAGGTAAGGGCAAACACAGAGAGTTGTAACACAGCCCTGAATTCAGCACTAACCTGAAAACTGGACTACACTAGCTTAGAAAGGCAGGAAACAAGTATATATTTTTTTTGTTTTGTTTTCAGAAAATAAAGCAGATACAATCAAAAAACACTTTAAATGCACAGAAAAGGATACATATTGTTATATAGCGCAGATCAGAGTTGTAGTCAATGCCTCTAGTAATAAAGTAGGAAGAAACACAAATACAGTAAAAGCAGATGAATAAAGTGCAACTGAGTCCTGTTCCAGCAGTCTCCAATCAGACAAGTTCTAACTGCACACTTAAATAGTTCAAAGTTTCAAACCTTTGATCTTATGATCTTGATCATAAGAAATTCGAAGTTTTAAAACTTTGAAATTTAGAAGTAGACCCCACAAGATGAATAAACCCAGTTCTCTTGATGTAAGCAGAGATTCAACAAGTGCAATGCTAACACAAACCGCTTAAACAAGTAGCTGGAAAGCCCTTGCTGAAAGTAATTTCAAGTCAGTAACAGTGAGGAGCAACTGAACATTTTTTAACAAACAAATTCAGTGAAATGCACACACAAAAGCTGGAAACCTTTCCAATCACTCAGAATAACTTAAGTGCAATTTAGCAGTCAAAGGTAATTAACATTGCCTGAATGGCACTTGATATAAGTCAAACACTTCTGAAAAGCAGGTTAGGACTACAAGCTTTGCTAGACTCCATGAAATTGAATAGAAGACAGAATGTAATAAAGGAGATTTACTCAAGAACAATACTGGTTTGTTGGGTGGGCACTCAGTATCAGAGGTCTATGGAAAACAATGGGTGGAAAGACTACATAAATAACTTAAGAGTCAATAGCAATGAAAGGCAGGAGGGAGGGACTTTGTGAATCAGATAATCATAAGAGGTGGAGGCCAGAGACACAGCCTTATAAGACAATAACAGCAGAAGAGTGAGAGGGTTGAGAAATTTTCATGGAACAAGCAGGCTAACTACAGAGGCTAGCAATCATATAAAGCAATACTGGAGCTCTTTCAGTGTTCACTGTGGTGTCTTTCCTGCATTCACAGTTAGAACTGGCAATAGGCAAATGGTAGAAATGGCTGTGGATGGACATGTTTCTGATGTGCACAACTGTAGAGGTGGGTGATGATACAGAGATACATGGAGACCTGTCTGGGTGGGGAGCAACAGTCAGCAGATGGTTATCTATAGCTAAAGATTCTTGGACCTGTGTCACTGTACTGATTGAACATACTCTATCCACTGTGCAGTAGGGCTTTCCTGTAGCTGAGAGCTTCACAAGTAGTCCATCTGTGCCTGACACCCCAGCTTCAGAGGTGCACGTTTTTTTTCTGTGGCATACTCCTCAAAAGACAACAGCCCAGGGTTAGCTGACTACAGCCCAGGGGACTCAAGGTCAGATAGTAGCTCAGGTGCTTGATTAAGCTGGCAGGGGAGGATGGGCATTCTCATTCTAGTTGGGAGGGTGAGGCAAAGCAGGGCAGAGTTTAAGTGCTTATGCTGACCAAGCTTTCAGATGACTGAAAACTTGGTGACATAAACTCTTCAGAGGACAACAAACTCCTCTACAAGGGCAAAACAAAATAGTTCATATCATAACCATGGACTAAACTAAAAGCCAAAAATTGTACAATAGTTTCCTGTGGGAAGCATGAAATTCCCTGTAACTGTCACATCAACAACACAGCCCTGAAAATCAACTTGATAGTTAGGGACCTAGGTACCAATTGTGGACAACAAACTGTTCTTCAATCATCACCTGTCCACCGTTTCTAAGGGTATGGTGTCTAGGTCCAGGGATGTGATCATTTCACTGTATTCAGCACTTGTTAGGCTGATCATTGACTGTAATGCCTGCTTCAGTATGTGCCTGTCAAAACACATAAGGACCGCAATGCTTTCTCACCAAGGAAATTAAGGGTCCAAATTAAAAAAAACTGCACAGTCCATCTCAAAGCCTTTTCCCTCTTCACAGTATAATACTGGCTACTGAAGGACAGTCTCTGTCCACAGAGCTTTAACAGACCATTTCCTCTCAGATCTACTGCACATCCACAAGTTCAGTGATGGCATAAACACGCACTCAAGAGATCGTAATCTGTACTACAACATAAAAGAACATATTAGGGATAGATATGTATTTTATTTATTTTGCATTTGTTAACTGGGTTGTTCAACTGGGCACGAGAACCACTTTTCAGTGGAGGCCCGGGAAGAAAAGCTCCATATGGCAAATAAAAAACAAGTACTCTTCAAGACTGTTATGACCCTCTGAAACTACTCCATGTCCAATTAACTATTGGGAAAGTACCATATCACATCATTGCTAGCTATAGATCCCCCACCATGAATCAAGATAAGTAAACTGCCTACCTCAGTTTACTCTCGTCATTAAAACCAAATACACTTTGAGACTGGTCAAACAGCCTGACTCTCTCGAACTATTACATGTCCAATTAACTATTGGGAAAGTAACATATCACATCATTGCTAGCTATAGATCCCCCACCATGAATCAAGATAAGTAAACTGCCTACCTCAGTTTACTCTCGTCATTAAAACCAAATACACTTTGAGACTGGTCAAACAGCTGGACTCTCTCGAACTATTACATGTCCAATTAACTATTGGGAAAATAACATACCACATCATCGCTAGCTATAGATCCCCCACCATGAACCAGGATAAGCACACCACCTACCTTGATTTATTGGAATCCCTTCACATACAGCCCAACATTTCAGTCATGGGAGATTTCAGCTATCCTTCCATAGACTGGGGAACATACACGAGCAAAAAACACACTCGCCCAGAGGTTCCTGAACTTTAACACAAATGCTCTGGAATAGATAGTCTGTACCCACACTATGGGCTCTAATGTTCTGGTCATAGTACTCACCAACATGGGGGGGGGGTCACTGTACTCCACCATGCATGATGGCCATCCCTGGTTAGATCAGACCACAAATCTGTCTCATTTGAAGTAACTGCTGGAACTGACACCCTCACAGGAACAAAAATTATAAAAAAACTTTACCAAAGCTAACTACAGCCTACTAAGTGATGGTATAAAAAGCTTCATACCACCCGCAATCGCAAACGTCAATGATCACTATACAGAAGTGTATACAAATGCCTGTACAAACTCTTAAGTGACTGCATAAACTCTCCTGTATTTTTCCAGTTCAAAATCAGGTCTTCCCATAAAAACAAGCCACTGTGCTGGACTTCAAATGTAAACAGATTATATAACAAGAGGAAGAAACTGTTGTCCAAAAACAAGAGGGAAATCACTTTGCAGAGGAAGAGTTCCTTCCTAAGCCTAAACAAGAAAATCAGAAATCTTGTAAAGTCTTCTAAAGCAAATTGTGAAACTAAAATCCCATTCCCTAGCCAAGCATAATCATAAGGCATTCTTTAACTGCGTCCAGTCTAAAAGGCAATGCCCAGCTATGTGCCAAATTGGTTGTAGATGTTGTGGCATCCAGTTAAAATACCACCAGACTGCCATAAATTAATGTGACGTCCCCCACTTAGAACCCAGGTCAGTAATTAATGAGCCTCAGTCCTCACCACTGACTCCAGTGTGGGAGTATCATGGAAAGCACCAGAGCACAAAACACACGAGTAAAATCACACAATTTCTCTTAAGAGCACTTCAGGAGCATACTGTATTTTCCTGGAACTGGACTATACACCTCTGTCCACCCCAAATGTAATCCCTTATCATACACTTCAGAGCAATGTGTTCCAGTTTAAGACCACTGACTTGCTCACACTCAAAATAAATTTAAATCTCGAACACTTAAACACTTGTGGGATGCATGACACAGATTTCCATCTGTGTCCCTCCCCAGTACAAATGGTAATGCTGCCACTAGAGTCAGACAGGTCTATCCGCCCTTCAAAGGCTAATCAATTAATAAGAATTAAATATAAAAATAAATTATAGCTATGACCAGAAGCACCCAGCCATTCAAGGTGACCTGGGGAGTATCAAACAGGTGTAAGCACACTCTAAACTTTAAGGAATACACTGAATGTGCAGCCACAATGTAAAGTAATGAAAAACATTTAATAATAAGTAAAATGATTACAAGAATGTAAATCAATAACTTTCAATAAACACCAGAATTCAATCATCAGAAATATAAAATTAAACTATAGGACAGAAGCCATCATCTTAGAAAAACTCTGTCCAAATAACTAAACCTTCCTGATCTAACTAGAGAATACTGTCCCTGATCTAATCTAAAATATAAACATCAAGGCAAAGGCAGGCTTACAGTCTTTGTGAGTCCTTTTTCTTGGGTATCTACTGCACAACATTGTAACTGACTGCAACTTTTCACAAACTGCTCAGCTCTTCACTGACTGTGCAGCACTGTAACTGACTTCAGCAGTCTCTTTTATATTTCAAGTTAACAGTCTCAATTTCATATTTTAAAAAGTAACAGTTACAAGAATGTAAATCAATAACGTTTAATAAACACCAAAATTCAATCACCAGAAATATAAAATTAAACTGTAGGACAGAAGCCATCATCTTAGAAAAACTCTGTCCAAATAACTAAACCTTCCTGATCTAACTAGAGAATACTGTCCCTGATCTAATCTAAAACATAAACATCAAGGCAAAGGCAGGCTTACAGTTTTTGTGAGTCCTTTTTCTTGGGTATAACAGTCTCAACTTCATATATTAAAAATAGCAGCTGTTTGAAAAAGTTCCTTTTCCTGTAATCAGCTGTTCAAATTGAAAAAAATATTTTACGTATGCACTGCTTTTATGCTGTGCTCGAATTTGCTGGACTGGACTTAAAGTCTTCTTAAGAAACAAAGTCTTGCTGGCTGTTTACTGCTGAAATCAAAGTCTAATTATCACAGTCTGTTAACCACAGAAACCTGCAAAATATACACTGATGCAGCATCCAACTTTAAGAGCAGTAACCAATAAATAGTTTTTTTATAAACAAATCACACATACGCTTCTGTTAGTTTGTAGCATATATTTACAAAGTTTTTCTTCACAAACAGTATAGATGATGACTTTCCTTTCTCCATACAATACCTAGAAATAAGTATGTTTCTACCAAAATACCTCTCTCTGTCCATCTCTCATATAACTGAATTACTACAGTTGTTATATAGAACTCTAGTCACGCACATAGATATTGTTTTTTCCTCTTGGTATCTTTTTTGGCCTTCTGTGGGAAGTCACGTAATGTCTGTTTTTAGACTTTTCTGTTCTCCTCTCAGCAGTTCTGCTGATGTGAAAATGCACAAATGCACACAATCAGAATAACAGAAGTATGAAAGGAAACACCTGTTCTGTTGCTATTGAAAAAAACATATTTTTGAGAAACTGATCTGAGGAAACAGCTTTCACTTATTGCTGAGTTTATAACAAAACATGTCTATTAATAGATATTTGTTCTGCAAACATGAGAAAAATCATGTAATACTTTCTTTCCAATATTGCTTTGTTAAGCTTTTTCTGATGCTGTGAAGAGAAGCATGTCTGTTATACATATAGTATGAATGCCCATTTTACATTGCTAAACTCTATACATACATTCAAGCAAACTTTTCATTCTATGGTTTATCTTTCAGCATATTTACAACAGAATTAATTTCAGTCTTATATTCATAATCTCTAACAATTCCCACTTTTTTTAAACATACTCAAAACACTTTATACTGATATGTATTTTTTTTATTAGAAAACACATTAGGAAACAAAACCTTTAGTCTTTTTTTGATATAAGTCAAAACGCTCTTTTGCAGACTATTTTGTGAAAATACTTTATTAGTTATGAGCTGTGCTTTAATTTTATTTTTTAACTTGATTAATTTATTTTTTTGCAATCACATAATTTAATTTATGACTTAGAACTGTTTTAGTAACTCTTTGCAACTGTTGAATTAACTATAAGAGACAAGAACCATGTGCTACTGCAAGCATTTATACACTGCTGAAAATATACAGTTTCAATGTCATTTTAACCATAACATTGTGGTTATATTTCTGAACTGCCCATAAACTTTAATTGATAGTGAAATATACTCTGAAAAATGCTGTTTACATATTAGTCCATTAGCTGTATGAATAAAACATTTTAATATATTTTTTCTCTAGCTGGGGTAACTAATACTAGTACAGATAAAAAATTATGGTCCAAAAACCAATAATAAAACTGCAACTTGAAACCAGTGATAATATTACAACTTGCCAAATTACTTTTGAACTTATTACAATGTATCCTGTACAGTATGTATTTACACAGACTGTTTGCTATTCATGCATTTTAATCTAGTAGGTATCCTGGACCCATTTTTTTTCTACACATATTTATTGCTAAACATTAATTTTATTTGTACTGAATTCTTCTGCATTTGTACATACAAAGACTGTAAAGTACATTTAGTCTAATCTTACAAATTTAATAACATTAATATTAATCAAAATCTTGGAAAATGTTTGTCTCTTTAGAAATATTTAGTGGAATTGGCACCAGAGGCAACTATGCTTTTTGCATACCAACATTGTCTTGCCAAAAACATATTAAAATAGTGACCATTCTTGTTCATTTTTTACATATCTTTACTCTCTCTCTTGTATAGCTGTAATAAAGCAATTTTAAGCCATCTCTTGTTTTTTAAACCATCTCTTGTATAGCTTTACACTTTAACAGATTGTAAATACAATTTAATAGTAAACAATACAATAATAAAATATGTTGTCCTGTCAGGTTTAATCCAGTATTTTTAATGCACTAATGCCTGTTTTTCCCTCCCCCTTAAAGAGTATTGTCAAGAAGGAATGAGATATTATTTTCTTTCTGTAGCTTTATTTTAGACCCTTTTGCAATACATACTGCTTACACAGTCAATGGAAAATGGAAAAATCCCCCTGTAGTATTGCACTATTGTTTATCTGCTTTATTAGGTTAACAAACTATGGACTTTTGTCTGATTTGATCATTTTTATAAAGATTTTGCTGTTTATTACCACTAGTAGGTATTTATAGCCTCCTGCACAATTGATTTGAACTGTATGTATACTATAGCCCATCTGCTGGCTGTGCTTGATGCAACTGAGGTTTAACATTTACTTGCAAACAGATTATCAATGACATTTATGCACAATTGTGACATTTTATTACAATTACCAAATAGTGTTGCCTGTAAACATTTTAACAATTATGTTCTAATAACAATAATGCTTTAGAAAAACTCAAGCTACTTGTCTGGCAATTAGTCTTGTTGTTTAGCTTATCTTTTTAACATTTTCTGTAAATATTCATCTAGTCTAGAAAGGTCTGAGCTCACATTTCAGTTAACCCTTTTAGCATTTTTCCTTTAATCATCTGTTAATACACTTGCAATTTGATATTAGTAGAAATATAATAAGTATTTGTGATTTGCATAACTATGCATTTATACTACATAAATAGACATTATTTTACAATTAGCTTACATGGATTTTAGTATTTTTTATTTATTTAACTGCCCTGCCATTAATTTTACAAAAAAACTGTTTGACTAATACCACCTGTGAAAACTATTTTTTTAATTTAGAACTTTAACTGTTTGGTGTGGTCATACTATACAATTATAAAAAAATTTAAAAAACAAAATAGATATTAGCTTAACTAACATATGTTTTATTTACATTATTTATATTTGCTGCTGTCTGTCTGTTATTCTTGTGCATTGTAACAGATGTATTTTAGATGAAAAGAAAATACATGCATGTCAGTCTCGACTTTAAATCTTTATTTAAGCTTGTCAGTCTTGTGACTTTAAATCTTTACTCTTATTAACTATTTTTATTTAATTGTATGCACTAGAACTGTTTTGTGTAACTATTTTTATTTAATTTTTATACACTAGAACAGTTTTGTTTACCTTTTGACTATGCTAAAATGGCAGTCATATGCTTTACTTTACTGTAGTACTGATAAATGTCTTACTTTAACTAAATGGAATTATTCAACATTTGAGAATGATTTGTCCAGATTCTGCCATCCTACCATGTATGCTTAACCATTTCCAAAACACAAACATATTATAAAATATATTTCTTTTGCACAGATTAGCTGTGTATGCAGGAAGTCAGTCTCTGTCAGTTCAGCTATTTATTTTTTTATCCTGTAACTGCTGTTGAAGAGTTTTCTGTAATGTTGCATGGTCTTTCTGATATTTTTCAGTAACCTGTTCTGCTGAATCTAAAACACCTATGCACTTTTGAAAAAATTTATGTATAACTTGTCTAAGCTTTCTGAACTCATTGTTCTGTCTTTTAGAAGTTTATTACATTCTTTTGTAACAACATGTACTAGAGGTTTTATCAGTAACTGATGTGACTGTTGTTGCAACTCTGAAATAAACCTTTTACATCTGGTGACAGAACATAACTGTCTAACATCTGAATATAATGTTAGCATATTAACTTTTCTTGTTTTTTTACCATTAAAAGTTTTGTCTGTGCAGTTTAAACTTTGAATAATGGCATGTGCTTTATTTTTATGACATTGTACACACAATAAACATTTTTTATACCACACATTATTTTGTTTTAGATACCAGTCAAATATTGTAATCCATTTGCATAATGCCTTACTATCAACTTGCCCTAATAAGGTTTTACATTTGCTAATATGTTGTGTATACATTTTATTCTGTTTTATTATTATTATTATTACCTCTATGGCATTCATGACAGACTTGGAATACTGAAACAGGTAACTGCAAAAACAGGAATGCAGGAAGAGGGCTTGAGGCACGCACACAGTAGTAGTTTCCAAAGTTTATTCTTCAAACTTTGTTTCAAACAAACTATAAAAACAATAAAAAACAGTAACCATAAAGCACTTTTCATCTCACCCCTTAGTGAGACTTCATCAGACAGTTGCAACAAGAATGTTTCAAACAGTATATACAAGTTCAAACCACATCAACTTCCTCCAAGCAAAAGGCAAACCCGCCCCCAGGCTTTACCTTGGGGGTGGGTTTGCCTTTTGCTTGGAGGAAGTTGCTGTGGTTTGAACTTGTATATACTGTTTGAAATATTCTTGTTGCAACTGTCTGATGAAGTCTAACTAAGGGGTGAGATGAAAAGCGCTTTATGGTTACTGTTTTTTATTGTTTTTATAGTTTGTTTGAAGCAAAGTCTGAAGAATAAACTTTGGAAACTACTACTGTGTGCGTGCCTCAAGCCCTCTTGCCTGCATTCCTCTATGGCATTCATACTTTATGTAACACAGAAAAATGTTCTTACCAGTCTACAGAGAGGCAGATGGCCAGGCTGCTTTACTGTAGATGGTTGAAAAGTCTCTGTAGTCACTTGTGAAGTTGGTACAGCAAAACTGGCAGTTTCAGTCTTACAACTTTGTATTATACCTTTTTTGGAGAATTTATGGCACTGCTCACCTTCCTGCACTGCAGTCTCACTCCGGATTCAGACATCTGACGAACTGTATTGCTACAAACTGTAGAAAACTGTAAAAAACTGAAGTACTTCACATAAACGTTAGTTACTGTGCTTTTACAGGAGTGTCCTTATACAAGGTATTACCCACTCCCCCTGTTTTTAGATACAGGCTAGGAACGTTGTCAGGGTCACCATTGAAACATTTATTTTACGTATGCGCTGCTTCTATGCTGTGCTGGAATTTGCTGGACTGGACTTAGTCTTAAGACACAAAGTCTTGCTGGCTGTTTACTGCTGAAATCAAAGTCCAATTATCAGTCTGTTA
Organism: Protopterus annectens; assembly: GCF_019279795.1. NCBI lineage: Eukaryota > Metazoa > Chordata > Ceratodontiformes > Protopteridae > Protopterus > Protopterus annectens. Next base: position 1,499,498,574 of record NC_056746.1, read on the forward strand.
ACCGCAGAAACTTGCAGAATATACACTGATGCAGCATCTGACTTTAAGTGCAGTAACCATTAAATAGCTTTTTATAAACAAACCACACAAACTCTTATGTTAGTTTGTAGCATATATCTACAAAGTTTTTCTTCACAAACAGTATACATAATGACTTTCCTTTCTTCATACAATACCTCAAAACAAGTGTGTTCCAACCAAAATACCTCTCTCTGTCCCTCTCTCATATAACTGAATTACTACAGTTGTTATATAAAACTCTAGTCACACACATAGATATTGTTTTTTCCTCTTGGTATCTTTTTTGGCCTTCTGTGGAAAGTCACGTAATGCCTGTTTTTAGACTTTCTATTGTCCTGTCAGCAGTTCTGCTGATGTGAAAATGCACAAATGCAAGCAATCAGAATAACAGAAGTATGAAAGGAAACATCTGTTCTGTTGCTATTGAAAAAAACATATTTTTTGAAAAACTAATCTAAAAAACAGCTTTCACATATTGCTGAGTTTATAACAAAGCATGTCTATTAATAAATATTTGTTCTGCAAACATGAAAAAATCATGTAATACTTGCTTTTCAATATTGCTTTGCTAGGCTTTTTCTGATGCTGTAAAGGGAAGCCTGTCTGTTATACATATAGTATGAATGCCCATTTTATATTGCTAAACTCTATACATACATTTAAGCAAACTTTTTATTCTATGCTTTATCTTTCAGCATATTTACAACAGAATTAATTTCAGCCTTATATTCATAATCTCTAACACAAATAATCTCATAGCAACCAGAAACATTCTAATGACATCACCTACTGATCAGCTGAGTCTCAACATACAGTTTGTACTTTAGAATCTCCCTCACAAACATGTGCAACTAGAAATGTATCAAAACACTGACAGATTCTTTAAATATTCTGTATAAGCAGGGAGATACTCAGCATTTTAAAAACGTATTTACATTTTCACAATTAGACATGTTGGCATACAATACAAAACAAGTGGATGGTGCAGTGGTGCAGTGGTAGTGTTGTTGCCTCACAGCAAGAGGCTCTCTGGTTCAATTCTTGGCTGTGGTGCCTTTTGTGTGGAGTCTGCATGTCCTCCCTGCATTCTTGTGGGTTTCCCCTGGGTGCCCTGGTTTCCTTTCACGTTACAAAGATGTGCATCTAGAGTGTTTCTCCCTGGGCCTCTGCTGAAAATTGGCTTTGTTCCAAGTTGGATTTCCCAGTAAACAAATGTTAAATAAATACTAAATAAAGTAAAAGTTAATCTGAGAATTTACACAAATATCCTGCCAGACATGCTAACACAGATGACAATGTTTTCATTTTCTTCATAGATGGGATCACTCGCACTAAATAGGAAGATATCACCAACCTGCTAGCTGACAGATTCAGTGCAAACTTCATCTCACTATCCCCACCTACCATATCCCCAAAGCATACCTGACACCAGCCCTCTGCCTAGTGTTTTTAGAGAATAGGTCATCTCTGTGTTCACCAAGGCCAAAAACACAGACTCAGTGTGACTAGATAATATCCCAGGTTGTTTACTAAACAGTCTAAAGTAAGACCTAGTGGAAGCACTTGGCATTCTCTTTAATCATAGCTTGAGAACTGACTATGTTCTGCAGAATGGAGAAAAGCAACAGTAATCCTCCTGCACAAGGGGTGTCCATCAACTGACCCTTGGAACTACAGACCCATAAGTCTAACCAGCCTCATCTGTAAGGCCATGGAAAGAATTATCATGGGCCTTATCAACAAGGACATAGGGGACCTCCAAATGCTGGACCTAACCCTGTTTGGCTTTAAGGGTAAATCATGCGTATTAAACCTGGTAGACTTCTTTGATAATATCACCAAAGTCTTGGATGAAGATAAGACAGTGCACAGCCTATCTTGACCTTGCCTAGGCTTTCAGCACAATTCCCCATTCTGACATCATTGAGAAACTCTGCCAGATAGGGATTAACCCTTACATTACTAGATGGGTAGCCAACTGGCTTACTGACAGAACACATTCTGTCAAAATTGGTGACTCCGCCTCCACCAGTAGACCTGTCACCAGTGGAGTACCACAAGGGTCTGTGCCAGGCCCCTTTCTGTTTGGCATCTATTTCTTAGAAGTCCAGACCAAAGTAGATAGCCTTTGGCTCACCATGTTTACTGATGATTGCAAACTGGGAGCAATCATTGAATCCCCCAACAATGTCAACATATTACAAGAAGGTCTGACACAAACAAATGATTGATGCCAAAGCCACGATCTAAAACTAAATGCAAAAAAAAGCATTATTATTCCCTTTGGCAAAACAGAATTCCCTACAAATTGCAGTATTGACAGCACCTCCCTGAGTTCCAACCCAGTGGTGCGAGACCTGGGAACACAGGTTGATAGCAATCTGAACTTTGACCACCAAGTTTCCACAGAGGTAAGGAAAGCCTTCTACATAGTGCATCTCATAAGCAAGGAAGATAACATCCAGGTCAAGGGACATTATAACTCCACTGTACTCGACCCTCATCAGACCAGTAATAATGCACCCATTTGCATGTATCATAACAGACACCTGCAGCAGCTGAAGAGACCTCAGAGGTTTCTCAATACAAAAATACAGGGACTCCAAACCATGACCTATGTGGACAGGCTGAAAGCCCTGTCACTTTACTCTGTATCTTATAGGCTGCCAAGAAGTGACTTGTGCCTGGCCTATAGGGCTATCTCCAAACCAGACTTAATGGAAATGCTGCACATCCACAAGTCAAATGGCACAAGAGTCACTCACTCTAGGGATCTCAATCTAGCTTGTGACATTAACAGAACATGCTGGAGAGACAGATATGTCTCCCAGAGACTGACACTTCTCTGGAATAGATTTCCTATTCATGTGAAACAGATCTCTTCATTGATCTTATTCAAATGCAACCTAGATAACTGGATGGGAGACTGCCAATTTGCCCCTGGGGTGACACCCATGTCCCTCATGGACAGAGGTAGCCGGTCTTGATCACAGACCCACTCTTTTCATAAATTCGTTCTGCAACTACCCAAAAAGACAAAATTAGGATATTTGGGATTAACATGGTTAGGCTTGTAAAGGCTCTAGGGCTGCTAGCCTAGTAACCTCCTATGGACCTATGAACCTCTAACAACAAAAGCAATATAATATACAAGCTTTACATTGCAAATAGCATTAGTAAAAATATACAGGCTACATACATACATAAATAAAACAAAGTGCAAGTCCTTACATATAAAATTCATGTGCAAAAAAGACAAAAACATGCATTTACACTGTAGCTTTTCATGTTGCATATAATCATTAATTTGAGACTATGTGCATGTTTTATTCTGGAGATGAACATTGACAGATACAGGATTCTCGTAGGTGCTTTTTTGTAGGATTTTTTAATTGCTGTTTAAGATCTGCTTTAAAAGCTTGTAGTTGCTTAATTTGCTGGGGGAGAGGGATAGAGCTTAGCATTTTGGAGACATAGGTGGAGTATAGTGCATCTCCTGCTGTATTTAGACATATATTTATAATAAGTAGAGATTTATCCTGGGAGTGCATACATTTTCTTTTGAATCATCTTCCTTTCCACATAATGCAAACTACTTCCCTTAGTTTATTCAAGTCTAATCTGGAAAAATGAATGGGAAACCACAAATTCACTCCTGGTTTAGCACCCTTGCCCCTAATGGATAGGCTCAACATGTAAAAGTACATCAGCAGAAGTTTGAGACCATGCAGCCACAGGAGAACCAAGTTGTGGGTCCCTGTGCTAATGTGGGTAACGTATTCCCCTGTCCCACCTAGGGGGTGGAGATTATGCCATTCCAATGTCTTTGTAGCTAGCATGCTGGCAATGACACAAGCAGCCCTCATGGCTGCCTGAATGATGATCCGTTTGGATGACTCTCACATTCACATATCTGAGTTCTCCCTACCTCAGTCAGGGAGGTTTTATAGTCAGTATGGACTGTGGCAAAAAGAACAAAGAAAAAAAAGTATTGTCACAACAGATCAAAACAGTAATGTCAGATAAGTGAAAATAAGATGCCTATCACATAAGCCTCCTAAATGTGATTCCATGTAGAAATAATTCTGTTTTTGTGTTTTTTAAATCACTTATGAACTGCCCACTATCAAGTTTCATAAAGCTACAGCTTTGTATGACAAAATGGGAGGATGTTATATAACTGGATAATGTGCTTTCTGCATTCACACTATGTGACAGTCCAACTATAGCTCTATCTGTCTATGTATCTATTGATATTGATAGATATCTATGCAATATCATATTCCTTTGCTTAGTGTAGCAATAGAGGACACCATGCTTCCTACAGAGGTTGTATCAGATAGCTATTAAATGTAAAATGCCCCGTTTTGAAACTGAAATGATTACTTAGTTACTAATTCTGCACTGTAAGTTAGTGAATGGATTGTCTATCAGGCATTGTTTGTGTTTATTCTGGATACTCTGTTGTCACATATTGAGCACTAATGCATCACATCCGTGACGTCATACTTACAATGTAGACACACTGAAAACATCAGAGGTAATAATGAAACTCTATTAGAAATGAAAGCAATAAGGAATGTTTCTAATTCATGCAACAAAGTGCAACATCAACTTTTAAACACAGCTGAAAATGAAAAAGTGTAATTAAGAAAGATACCTAGATACAGTAAAATCATTTTAAATGAAAGGGTGCTAGAAATATCAGCTCACGTACTCACACATCAGCATGTTAAACGCATCTGATGCTGTCTTTGTTCTTCTTTATTTTATATGTGCTGTGTGTTGCCACTACTTTTGGGGAAAATTTCTATATATGATATTCTTTGCCTTTAATCTCTGTATACCTAATCATATTTGCTTAATGCCTTGGACTGCAGTGTATCTCCTGACAAACAGTAGAAGTGATGTTAAGTCAGCTTCTGGTTATAGCTAACTTTGAATATTATCCCTGGATTTTCCTAAAGTAATTTCTTTTTTAAATGTTACAATTTCTCAGGTCATGTACTGCCTTCAAATCGTAACACACCAAGTCCAGTTGACCCAGAAAGCATTCAGGTCTCTGTGGGTTACGAACCTGATCCTGCAGATATTGCACTGTCCAGTATTCCAGGACAGGAAATGTTCGATCCACGCAAATGCAAGTTTTCAGAGGAAGAACTCAAACCTCAACCAATGATCAAAAAAGCTCGCAAGGTCTTCATCCCAGATGATTTGAAGGTAAATTGGAACTGGTTTTTGTACTGCTAAGAGATCTTCCAGTGTAGCATGTCAGTATTCATGTCAGATATGCTTCTTTCAAGCAAACATTTCAGCAAATCATAATCTGATGAGCCCAATAAATGACTTAAGATTAGACAAAAAGATTCTGACATAGGACAAACAGCAACCTGGAGCTCCAATACAGACAGCTTCACACCCTTAGTTAATATAGTAAACTCTAAGCTTGCAAAACCTCAGGGTAAGTTGAGAAGTCTTACAGCCACCAGTTTGTTTCACTGGGCTCATGCAAAAATGGCTTGCTAAAAAGTAGCTTGATCAAACAACCAGCCACCATTCATATCAGGTAACATACTTTTTTTTCCTTCTCTTTGCCTCCACTGTCTGTTAATCATCAGCCTCATATTGGCCTATTGGCCCCTTCATTCCTCAAATCTAGAGCAAGGGTTGACCAATTTGTTTCATGCAACCCTAACTTCCTGCCACACACCTGGTGTAGCCCCAGTGAAAGGATGGGCAATGGGTTCTCTTAATTCTACAAGGGGCATGTCCTTTCAAGCAGACTTGCTCCTCCTTCCACAAACCATGAATGGTGGCTTTCCAGTCTCCACCAAGGAAATCACACCACCAGTGTCACCCAAGTACCCCCAAGGCAGATGAGCAGGCCTTGCTCCTTCACTCGCCCCATGTAGTGCCTACAGTGCTGGGACCCCTTATCAAACCCCGTTGCCTGGGTCACAGTCAGTGCTTAGCCCTTGGTGCCATGTAGCCCAATTCCATGACAGTTCACATACTTACAGTGAAGCATCTCTATGTACGTCTGGATCTTGCTGGCCCAAATACTGTCGGGGGGGGGGGTAACAATTTCTTTTCATGAAGGTTCTCCAAGCATCAGATATGCAACTCCACAGACATTTGGTTGTAATTTGATGGTAGTTTGTTTAATTATTTATTTTCAGAATAAGTAAAGAACTAATAAATAGGAAAAAAAAAGTAGTCAGACAAACTGGAAAGCTGTTGTGTGTGAATGGAACGTGCTACACTATTCCATTTGTGGCTGAAATGTATAATCTGTTTATCAGCATATGTGTATTTTTTTCAGTTTGCACTCTACAGCAATATGACTTTTAAGCATGCAGATTCAGAGTAAAGCTTCTTGTATACAAATACATGCTACTGTCTGGAACTGTAGATTTTTTTATGTTTAGAAATAAGGGTATGTTTTATATTCAGCAGCTTTAGTAAGTACTTTTGCCAACTGTCTCTTGTTGGATACTACACACTGCAGTATATTGCAGGTCCTGCATTTTTATGGTTTATAAGTACAGTATGATTTTAAAAGGATTCCACCCTCCCAGCTGTACCCCAGGGATAATCACATCAGTTGCCCTCATTTCTTGTCAGCTGATTTGACCGAGGCTCACCTCTCTTCCAGCCTGCTGAGTGGATGGCTGTTACCGAGGAAACCAAAATAAGATTATGTCAGTCAGTCATATCTGCCCTGCATGTGATTATAAGATGCTGGCCTAGCCTCTTACAGGTCAGGATTAAGGGATTTGCTATTTCAGTTTGTTAAAATAAAGCAAATGTGGTTTGGATGACCCAGTAATTAATTGATTAAGACTGATTTTGCCAAGCAATACCATTGTGTGGAAATTTAATTGGATTGTACTTTTTTAAGAAAAATTTGGATATATTATTAAGCAGACATACAGTTTTGACTACCTATGCAGTCACTGAAATCATTTTATGAGGCATTTGCAAATTTCCCGACAGCCTGAGCTTTTGTAACATTTACCTTATTTTCATATATTTGAAAAAAATGAATTCTGTAAATGAATGTTTTATTTCAAACATGATACGCTTATTACAAATTGCAGGATAACATACTATAATAACTTGAATGTTTGGGTTATTTGGGAATTTAGTTCATAGTAAACAGAAGAAAACAGAACGTAGACCAGCTGCTATTAGCAAGGGAGGTGTCTGCAACTTTGTAGTTGTGAGACTGTATGCCGTAAAAGTGAACTGAGAGAAGTAATACAATAAAAATCAGTTTTAAAGTACAAAAGTACATTGTAGAATTATAGCTTTCATAGAACCTCATGAAAGAAAAGGGTCACGTGACTACATTGCCTAACCTAGCCATGATGAAAGGAAATGATAAATAGTCTATACTAGCTATATAGTGTCTTTTAATAAACATAACACCACTTCTTTTAGCATACCACCCATCCTAGCCCTTCTTGAAAAACTGTGGCCTTATAGTCCACTACCTGCTGAAGAACCCTTTTCCATTTATTCACTAAATTATCCTTCCATGGAAAATTACTGTCTAGTACTTAGGTTAAACTTTGTACCCTTAGTCTGATAGGCATGCATCCTCACCTCAACTTTGTCTTTCCTCTTCATAGGTGTGTACTAGGCTAATGGCCCTGGAGCCTTTACAAGCCTAGCCCATAGAATTATCCTGGCATCGTGCCACCTGACCTTAGTCCCCAGTGCCTCTGTTGAGTAGAGCCACTGGAGTGATCCCCAGGGTGATGCCTCTGTCGAGTAGAGCCACTGGAGTGACCCCGGGGTGAATTTTCTATTTCCCATCCACTCATCAAGATTTCTCTTGAATAGGGCCAGTGAGGTGCTCTGCATGACATGTATGGAAAGTCTATTCCATAGCATGGACAGTCTCTGGGTTATGAACCTGTCCCTCCGACATGTTCTGTTGATTGTGGTAATGAGGTTGAGCAATGTTGTGTCATACTGTCCCCTAACTATCTTGTGCATCTATATCGGATCGTTCTTTTCTAACTTATCCTGCTGCGGCTTAGGCCCCATAACTGTTCCTTGTGCCCCTGGCCCTCCAGTCCCTTTATTGCTGTAGTAACCAATAGCTTGATATCCTTATCCCTGCAGGGGCAGCAGGAATCAGCTCAGTACCCCAGATGTGCCGTAACCAGAGAACTACAGAGGGGACAATATAATGTTTCTAGACTTAGATTCCCCTGAGGATGCAGTCCAGCATCTTACTAGATTTGGCTGTAGCCTTTGCAGTTTATACCTGGTAGTTCTTTTCTTCTGTTGCTACAGTTTTATGGTAAGTTTGATTGCAACACCTGCTTTATGGCAGCCTCATACAACAGTATGTGTTTTGTTGTAATGAGTGTATCTTTTTACAGCATTACTAACCGTGGACTATTTAGAACATGCCGCATTACACCATCTACTCCACTGTGATGTGGCGTGTACAGCTCGGATGATTGCAAGAATAAATTCTAATTTATCTCTAATAAATAATATTAATAAAATAAAATTTATTTCTAATAAATAATAAATTGACAGCGCAGTGGTGCAGCGGTAGCGTTGTCGCCTCACAGCAAGAGGTTTTCCAGTTCGATTCGCGGCTGGGGTGCTTTCTATGTAGAGTCTGCATGTCTTCCCTGCATTCATGTGGGTTTCCTCCCACATTACAAAGACATGCATCTGGAGCATTTCTCCCCGGGCCTCCGCTGAAAATTGGCTTTGTTCCAAGTCGGACTTTCCCAGTTAACAAATGTTAAATAAAAATTGTGTGTGTTTTGAAAGCTTCGTGCTTTTCTAGGAACTTTTCAGTTTCCTTACCTTGATCAGTTTATGCAGCATTCCTTCTTTTCCCTACCTGTCTAAAGAATCTTTTCTCCTCTCTTTTTATTTCTTCTAGAAAATATTTATTTAAGTTTGCTTTTACCTTTCTTACTAACTTGTAGTTGTTTTACTAGTTTTCTTCATGTTGTTACTTCTCTTCTCTTCTCATCTTTAACTCTTTAACTCAAGAAATGTTTTTTCCTTTGGATGAACTGCCTGTTTAACCTCGCTGCCAAACTTTACTGGTATCTTTTCTCCCCGTGTTGACATTTTTTGGCCCCGTTTCCATTGCTGTTATTTGCATGGCTTGGGATGCTTTTGTTTTTAGGTTTGAAACCTCTTTAATCATGAGAAGTATGATGTGCAGTATTTTATCCTTCCTGGTACTTTTCTGCAGGAGAGGAATGACTTCTCCTTGCTGTAATATTGCCACTGTTTCGTTCCTTCTCCCGAATTTAGGTGTTACAATGCACCATTCTACTTTTATGAGCTGAACGTCCCTCCAGCAGCATAGCTTGCTTTTCCATGTCAATTCTTTTATTTTTTTCAACATCCTAACTGTCAGTATCTGCTGGTTAACAAAATTATGTCTGTCATTTTTTTGTCTTTTTCCTCCTCTAGTCTAAAACTGCAAGGCTGCTAACTCTTCATGGTCTTCAAGGTTCCTATTGTCTCTGTTCTGCTTTTGCCATCTCATACCTCACAGTTTATGCTCTGTCTAATGTAATGTGCGACCCCTTTCCATGTCTTGCCTGAACAACTGTTATCCTATGATCTTCGTACTCCACACTGACACAATTCACTCCGGTTTCTGCTGTACCTACCATCTGTGCTCCCCAATCACTAGTGTCACTATCTACTAAAGCACTTCCATTTTGTCCTCTAAACTCTTTTCTCTATCCTCATTCATAGGTTCATAGGTAGGTACTAGGCTATCTGCCTGAGGGCATTTATAAGCCTAGCCAGAGTGTGTCAGCTTTCGCCGCCCCATTGATTAATTAACTGAGCCTCTGTCAAGAAGAGCCAATGAAGTGATCCCAGGGGTGTATTTTCTGTTACCCATCCACTCATCAAGGTTTCTCTTGAAGAGTGTTAGTGAGGGGCTCTGCCAAATGTAGTTAGGAATTTTGTTCCAAAGCATGGGGAGTCTCTGTGACAGGAATCTATCCCTCCAGCATGTTCTATTAAATGTTGTAGCGAGGTTTAGCTCACTAGAGCGAGTGGCTCACAGTGACTTGGATTTCTTTAGGTGGAGCATGTCCATCAATTCTGAGTTGGACATGGCTTTGTAAGTCAGGCAGAGATCACATCTGAGTAAGCGATATGCCACTGAGTACAGCTGGAGTTTTTCCAGTCGGGCTGCATAGGACATATGTTTGAGACCAGTAATCCTGTTGATGAGGTACTTTTGTGGTCTTTCTAGTTGTTGGAATTGTCTTGTGAGGTACATCCCAAATTGGGCATTGTACTCTATGATGGGTCTGATGACTGACGAGTAGAGGGGCACTATAACCTCTTTATTTCTAGATGCAAACCCTTTAGTAATTAGATGGATTACATAGAAGGATTTCCTAACTACTTTGGCAATATGATTGTCAAAGGAGAGATTACTATCTACCTGGGTCCCCAGATCTCTTATTACCTCTTCTGTATTAAGGGGGCTGCCACCTATGTGGTAATTCATGGGTGTTTTGTTTTTCCCAAATGGGATGACTATGCATTTTTTGGCATTTAGCTTGAGACCATGACTTTGACACCAGGTGTCAGTCTCAGTAAGGCCCTTTTGGAGAATGTCCGTGTCAGCCAGAGAGTCAATTATGGCTCCCAGTTTGCAGTCATTGGCGAACTTTGTTAGCCATAGTCCTCCTGTGTTTGCCTGTACTTCTGAGAAGTATATGCCAAACAGTAGGGGTCCCAGGACCGAGCCTTGTGGGACACCACTTGTGACTGGTTTAGAGTCTGACCTGGAGCCCGTTATTTTTACCGTGTGAGTTCTGTCTGTAAGCCAGTTTGCAACCCATCTCATGATGTAGGGGTTTATGTTCAGGCTGGTGAGTTTTTCTATAATTCCTGAATGAGGAATGGTGTCAAAAGCCTTGGTGAGGTCAAGGTAGGCTGTGTGAAATACCTTCCCCTCATCTATGGCCTTGGTGACTGTCTCAAAGAAGTCAACCAGGTTTAGTAGGCATGATCTGCCCTTAACAAAGCTGAACTGGGTCAGGTCAAGTGTTTGGAGGTTCCCAATGTCTTTGTTAATGAGTTCCATGATGATGCTCTCCATAGCCTTACAGACCAGGCTAGTCAGGCTTATGGGGCGATAGTTACCAGAGTCAGTTGTGGCCCCACCTTTGTGGAGCGGAATAACCATTGCTGTGTGCCATTCTATGGGCACGTAGCATCTGTAGAGGCTGAGGTTGAACAGTGTGTTTAGGTGGGGGGTTAGTTCATTCTGTAGTTCATGTAAGACACAGCCTGGGACACCATCTGGCCCCATTGATGCTGTGCTTTTGGCTTTTGAAAGGGCTGTTTTCACCTGTCCGTCTGTGATTTCCGGGACACTACATTTTTCCGGTATTATTGTGGGCCCTCTTGGGGGTGAGAGGGGGGTGAAGTTTGCACTGAATCTATCTGCCAGGATGTTGGCAATATCAGTGGGTTCAGTATATTTTGTGCTATTTTGCACTAGCTCAGAGCATATCTGCGAGCTGCCACTTAGATTCTTGACATAGCTAAAGAAGGCTTTGTGGTTATCTTTTGAATCCTTGGCTATTTTTCTTTTGATGTTAGCCTTGGAGGATTTTATGAGGGACCTTAGTTTCTTACTGATACTGATCAGGGATGTCTTTCCTTCTTGGGATTTGCTTTTTTTCTGAACTAGTTTCCTCCTTCTATTGTACAGCCTGTTTATGGCAGGGGTCCACCAATCTGGTTTCCTTCTCTTAGGGGAGTGAGTCTTGGTTTTGCTAGGGATGGCACAATCCATACATCATTGTAGGTGCTCATAGAGTGCATTTGTAAAGGTTCCTGCATCTTGGACACTGTTATCTTTTAGCGTGGAGGCTGTGAAATTTACCACCTCTGTCTTAAGTAAGTTGAAGTTTGCTATAGAAAAGTTTTTCACTGTGGTTTCCTTGGCTGGAGGTGATGGTATGGTGTGGACATCCAGAGTGATTAGTTTATGGTCTGATCTAACCAGGGTTGACCTCTGGTGTGGAACACCTGTCGTCCATGTTGGTGATGACCAGCTCCAACATGTTTTCACCTCTGGTAGGGGAGTTTACCAGCTGATCTAGGCCATTTGAGTCGATAAATTCCAGGAAGCGCTGGACCTGGGAGTTTGTACTTGAGTTTTTCCAGTTAACAGTAGGGTAATTGAAATTGCCCAATAGCAGGGTGTTCGGTAGGACCTTCATGTTTTCCAGTGTCTCCAGAAAGGCGGAGTGGTGGTCCTGGGTCATGGAGGGTGATCTGTAGCAGGCCACAATTTGCATTGCAGATTTGCCCAATGTTAGTTAGCACATGAATGATCTCGGAGGTATCATGCTGTGCCAGTAACCTGGAGGTGTAGGTTTCCTTGATGAATATGGATACATCCCCTCCTTTTGTGTTTCGGTCCATGTTCTGTGGCCAAAATGTGTGGTATGAGTTGTAGCCCAGTAGTGCTGGGGTGCTCTGTGGAGCCTTGAACCAGGTTTCAGTTACTGCACAGATGTTGACGTTCTCCATACTGAGGAGTGCTTCGAGCACTTGCATTTTGAGATTTAAACTCCTGGCGTTGAGTAGCATAACCTTCATTTTTTTATTTGAGCTGTTTAAGGAGGTGGGTTTGACTTTTGAGCTTTGCCTAAAAAAGGCACTATGGGGGCAGCAAGAGCCTTGGCCAGTATTTGAAAGCCTAGCGGTGACAGGTGCAAGCCATCTCTTGCGAATCAACGAGGCCTGTCGAGCATGTCATCCCAGGCTGACAGACACTGGATCCCCTTTGAATGACAGCAGAAGCTTAGCCAGTTGTTGAAATTGATCATTTTTTTCTTTATACTGCGGTATCATTCTTGGTGAGGGCAGGATGCTACTCAGGGTCAGGGTCATACCCGCCTGAGCTACATGATCAGAGAGCTCTTCCATGTCTCTTTTCATGTAGTCCAGGGAGGTACATCTCAGGTCATTCACACCAACATGAGCAATGACAGAGTCATATTTGTACTTGTTCTGGAGTGACTTGAGTGCTTGTGATATGTGGTGGATTCTGGCTCCCGACAGTCAGCTAACAGTAACCTTCTCCTTGTCCAGCCTAGTGAGTGGGACATCAGTGTGCCTGACTATAGAGTCACCTATTACTAGTGTGTTAGGTATGTTATTTTGCCTTAAGGGCTGTGATTGTGCAGCACACTGGTTTTGTGTTTTATGTGTTGTCTGGTTTGTGACGGGAAGTGCAGGTTTTTTGGGTGTCTGCTTTGGAGGTCTGTGATGCTTTTGCAGGTTTTTATTTAGAGCCTCCGAGTATGATTTTGTGTATTTATGTGTATTTTTTGCCAGTGCTGGTTTAGTATGTCTATGTGAGGCTGGAGGTGTGGTGCAAGTGTTAACCTTCTCCTCATGGCTGCCTGTTCCAGTCTTGAATGGAGAGAGCTTAGCCTCCAATTTAGCTATATAATTGCATCTCTCGCATATGTTAATGTTTTGAGGTAGGAGGAGAGGGCTGTCTGTGTACATGAGGCAGTTGTAACATTGCCTCAGGATACCCAGGTTCACCAGCTGGACTGGAGAGTATACCTGAAATTGCCCTTTGGTCATGCCTGAATAGTAGGGTGAGCTGCTTAGTCGCTTGGTTGGTGAGGGGTGAATAATGAGCCTTGCCCTGCTGGGCAATCAAGTGTCAGGGTATATTAGTGCTTGCTATTAGGTCTGAGCAAGTGCTTGACTGTAGGATTCTTTTTAAGTGCTTAGGTTGAGAGTTAGCCTACTTTCAAGGGAAAAACAGAAGAGGAAACTTGGTGGAGCCGGGAATAATTTAGCCCTAGTTAACCGGCGCTGGCCGGACGTGCAAAACCGTACAAATGTGGTTTTTACAGCAGGGAAATGAAAGAGATAGAAATTAGCCTAAAATGGCCTATTAACTACTAACGTCTGGGCTGAAACCACTCCTCCAGGGACAGATGGCTGTTCAAAGCTCCCTCTTTCACAGGTGAACAGAGAAACCTCCCTCTGTCCAAGTAAGGTATGGGCAACTCAGAAAATTGTAACACAGCCCTGAATTCAGCACTAGCCTGAAAACTGGACTATACTAGCTTAGAAAGGTGGGAAACAAGGACATTTTTCTTTTGAGAAGATAAGGCAAAAACAGTAAAAAAAATACACTTAAAACATCTTTAAACAACTACAAACAGTAAAAAATACACTTAAAACAGCTTTAGATGACTACAAGCAATCAGAAAAGGCTTTTAAACAAATTACCCAATTAACCAGTAAAAAAAATCTCAAAACTGAGCCCTGTTCCTGTAGTCTTCAATCAGACAAGTTCTAACTGCACACTACCGCCACTGGGGTGAAGTACCTTCTCCAAAACAGAAGGCCTGGATTAGTGCTGAAGTTATACAAACAAAGCTAGATTCAGCAGGCCTGGATCTAGTCTATGCTACAGCAAATAGGGCACACCAATTTCAGTAAGAAACAGTTCAAATATGCAGGCACTATAAGCCTTTAACCAGAAATTCCCAGCTCAGAAGGGCAGAGTTCAGCCTCTCCTCCCACAAGAGTACAGACCACGAACCTTCTTAATGTAAAATAACTGGCCTGAATCCCAAGTGCTTAAACCAGAACTAATACACTTTTAGAATAACAGATACTGAGCCCTCAATCAGCAGTTCCCAACTTAGAAGGATATAAGCTACCTGTCCTGCCACAACAGTGCAGACCACAAGCCTTCTTAATGTAAAACAACTGGTCTGAAGCCCAAGTGCTTAAACCAAAAGACTTAGAATGATAGCTACACTTTAATCAGGTTGCAGTCTCTCCTCCCTTCCACTCTAATTACCATTGTTAATGCTTGACTCATACTTTGCAACTCAGTCCTTAGATACACCCAATGTTTTTATTCCCTTTTCTGATGATTTATATACCCTTTTTCCAATTGCTGTTTGTTTGCTCTCCTAAATGTTCTTGCTGTCTTCTTCAATCCAGCTTCAGCTTTCTGTCTGCCTTCTTCCACCTCAGATTGATGATACAGTCATCTTGATATACATTTACATTCTAGATTTATTGTATGTTCACAAGTCTAATAACTCCACAAATACCAGAACCAGAGATATAAATCTTCACCAGGAGATAAATAGTACATGAGAGAAAGACTGATGGATTAATCATCACCCGCCACCTCTGGAACAGAAATAGATTGCCCCTACAGATTAAGCAGTGTGACTATACTGTCATCCTTCAAATAAGACCTAGATGATTGGATGGCGAGCACACACACATGCACATGAGCACACACATGCGCGCATGTATAAGCACACGCACACACATGCACACACTCACGCACCATGCTCGTGCACATAAGCGCACACACACACACACACACACACACACACACACACACACACACACACACACACACACACACACACACACATACAAACACGCACACATTCACCCAGGCTTCACTGGCCTTGCCCTGCTAATCATGCTGCTGTATGTGCCACTTTTTAAGCTTTCTTTCCTCAGCTTTGCTCATCCTGTGTAAACTGCCTGAAAGTCTAGCCTTACCTCCCATCTCCTTGGCACCATTGCTCTTTCTTTCCACTACCACCTACTCTTCCTTCTGTTCTTTTGTTTGCTTCCCTTTCTTCTTTAGTGACCTTTGTGATGTAAACATCACTCTGTCCTTTCAGTTCTTTTAGTAACTTTGCTGCCGCTGACTTATTCTGCCATACTGTGCCACCTTCCATCCTGAGTTATTCCTGTCTAGTTGCACTCATTTCTTCTTCCTCCATCTTGCTTCACTCTTCACTTCTTCAACTCTGTTGTCCCGTCTAGACTCAGTTTTTCCCAGCTATGTCCTTGCACTTTTAATTTTCTCTAGTCCTGTCATCTCCCCATCTACTTGCATCTGTTTAATACATGCTATAAGCTCCCCAGTCATTATCTTCAGCAGAACTACATCAACATCTAACAAACCAGTCCTGTAGTTTCTATAACCACCTCCTCCCCACGGGTACCTAAGACACACTTGCCCTTTCTCTGCTAGTACATGTGATCCATCTTAATCCATAATCTTTACACCAGTCTATTTAAATTCTCATATTTGTTTCTGTTTAGTTCTGTTGTTAGCTTTTTGAATACCATCTCTATTGGCTAACTCTTATTGACTGATTCTTAACTAACTCTTGCATCTATTTCTACATAGCAATTGCTTCTGGCTACCTTCCGTGTACAAATTCTTTTTCCCTCTCTCTTGTGTGGCTTGTTACTTCTATACTCTCTTGTAAGACCCATTGTCTTACTCTGTCCATTTTCTGAGTTATGACAATGTGTTACAGTACTGAGCTAGTCATATCTGCACTTCTGTTCCCTATCTGAGGTGTTTACTCTCTCATTTTTGAAAGAATGGTAGACTAGTTAAGAGTAGATATACAGGTGCACTGTTGTGATTTATTTTATTTTTTTAATGAAAATTCTCCAGATTTGTAGGTCTTGAAGCAGCAGATAACATTAACATCTTCGGTAAAACATTTGTGAAACTTTTTTTTTCCTGTTTTAATCTTCTTTTCAGAAGTTCAGTTTAAGAAATAAAATTAAGTTCATAGCTTGATCTGGAAGATTTAATAAGAAAAACAGTTTCTGGGCTCTGTTTACTCTACATTTCTTTTATAGTTAGGCTAATTCTAGACAGAGTAGTAGCACCTTCTTTTTCTGTATATATTTTATTAATTCTATGACTCCACCAAAGTTTTTTTGTTGTTGAGTTTCCTGTATATTTGTACATTACCGGTATGTTTTCATGAAGGCAGAAGTCAGTAATGTCAAAGATCTCATTGAAAGTATTCTGAGCAGACGTACTGGCACACTGAGGATGATATCCCAGTCTGTTTTCATAACTATGTAATATATTGCATTGAAAGATTGTCGATAAGTTGTAGGCAGTCAGTCTGAGAACCATTATAATCCAACCCAATAAACCATATTCAAAAGTTCCCACAAGCCTTAAGGGTAATGCAACATATACTGGGGATAGTCTGAGGCTACCTATTCAATAATTTAGGTTTACCTTGAGGGGGGCAAAGGTGCTACTTTACTTGACATGTAGTGAAAGTTTGTTCCAGAGGGGGCTGTGCATCAGAATGTCAATCAATCCAGCATGTCTTGTTTATCTTTTGATGAAGATGTAAGTTATTTCACTGAACATTTAAGGAATCATTTTTTTCTGTAAAAGAAAAGGAGGTCAAGGAGGGTCAAGTCATTTGTTGGTTGAAGGGTTGCACACAGGTCACCACAGAGGAGTCTATAAGGGACTGAGTACAGGGAGAGGGGTGCTAGTCTGCCTGGATAGCTGAGGGCCTTGAGACCACTGAACTTTTTAGTTAGGAATCCCTGAGGTATCTCAATTAGAATGATATGCTTTGACAAGTACATGCCGCTTGTGGGGGTTGAGATTTGACATAATGGTTAAGTTGTTTACTTTACATGTAGAAGGGTCAGGGTTTGATTCTCACCTAGGAAAGGAATGGCTAAGCTTAAAAAAGACCTCTGGATTTATTAGTCTAGTAATCAACTATAAAAGGACAGGCCAGATTCAGGAAGGCTTACACGGAGTTCAAGAGTAGTGTAAGCCTCCCGATTCAGGTACAGCCCAAACCTCCGTGTAAGAGACAGCTAACATGTCTCTTACACGGACTGGGCGTGGAAATGCTCAATACCTCATTTGCAGCTCAAAGATATGCAAATGAGGTATTTGAGCAATCCACAAAGCTGAAACCAGTCCGTGTAACGGACGTGTTAGCTGCAGAAATGTACTCAGCTGACAACTGAGTACATTTCTGCAAAATCTAAAACGGAGCTATGTCAGCTCCAAATAAAGGGTGCATATGTGTCATTAAGCATGCCAATGGCCAAATATGTGGCCACTGGCATGAAAAAGTGTTGCAAAAATATGTTATATAACTTTTTTTTTTTTCGTGGGATTATGATGTGTAACTGCAGCGCACATCCGCGCAAACGGGGTGCGCTACCTAAAACTGAAAACCGAAGCTTATAAGCCCACAATTGTGGGATTTATGTATTACATGGAATGTCAATGGAGGGACTTGCAGATCAAAAACAATATGGCCTCCGTTTAGTGGTTGTCAAGGGGGGGAAGCTCCGTGTAAGACATGTAACTAAGCATTACTAGGCAATCCTATGTAAATGAGGGTTACAATACTGAATCACACTGCCACATAGGTAATGAGCACTTTCTGAGTAGTGTAAGAGTTAGAGAAGGGGGAGGAACAGAGTAAGAGGTAGGTGACATCACGGGGGGGAAGGATAGAAACAAATGTACCAGATTGGAGGGCAATGTAAGGTGACAGATGACAGACAGACATCAGGGAGGGAGGTGTGTCCCAACAGAACACTAGGAAAGTCAAGAAATTGAAGGTTTACGCTATCCCTACACTCAACGTTTCTTGATATACGTGCATGCGCGCGTGCGTGCGTGTGTAAGGCAGGTTCAACATGTGGGAGTGTGTTGCAAACCGTTTACAATGGTTTGCGCGGGCGTGCACGTGTTCAAGGCAGTGTGCACGCGTTTTAACATGAATCAGCCAAGTTCACACCGTGTAAGGATGTGTGCGCACGTTTAACACCGTGTAAGGATGTGTGCGCTCGTTTAAGTAACTGTGAGCGTGCTTAAGCTGGTGTGCACATTGCTCCCCATGAGGAAACAGAGAGGAAACAGGAAACAACCAAAATACAGGGAAACTGCCAGAGGATACTGCTGGAGTTAATTGCTGGAAACAATTGGAAGCAGGCAATTATACAGGCAGACTAGAAGCCCAACCCAGCACTTAAAACACTGCAAAGAGCAGTGCAGGCTGTTTCTCAGAAGAGATACTGCAAGAAAGTAAGCTATCAGAATTGAAAACTGAAAAAAGCTGAACTCAGAGCAGAAATGCTAGGGGCTGCCATAGCTGTTATAATCAGGCATAGGCGAATTGCTGAGGGTGGTGACAATGCAGATGCTGACAGACAACCCAGAGTGAGGAGAAGGAGAAGAGTATACAGGCCCAGGGTCACCTACCATGGGTTACATGAGCTGGAGATAGTAGAGCGCTACAGAGTGGACAGAGACCTTCTGCAGCAGATTGTTGAGCTGTGCAGGCCACATCTCACACACAGAACCAACAGAGGGGAACCCATCCCAGTGGAAACCAAGGTATGTGTTGGCCTAAGAATACTAGCAACAGGTACCTTCCAGAGACCAACTGGTGATATGATGGGGATATCACAGGCATCAGCCTCCAGGGTACTGCACCAGTTCCTGGATTGTCGGTGATCATATATATGTCCCTAATGACCGTGAGGTTGTGGACAGCAATATGCGTCTCTTCCAGCAAATAGCGGGATACCCTGAGGTGCTGGGTGCAATAGACTGCACGCATGTACGCATCAAAGCACCAGCTGGTGAGCGGGGTAGAGCCTACATTAACCGCAAGGGATACCCCTCCATCAACTGCCAGGTCGTGTGTGATGCCCAGGGCATAATAATGAATGTGTGTGCTGGCTGCCCTGGGAGTTACCACAATTCCCACATCTGGCATCTGACGCAGCTGTACCAATCATTTGCCAGTGGGGACTTCCCACATGGACACCTAGTGGAGGATGCAGGTTATGCACTTGAGCCGTGGCTGATGACACCCATCAGAAATGCACACACACCTGAACAGGAACGCCATAATGAGGCACACGCACAAACACGTAATGTCATAGAGCGTGTGTTTGGGCTGCTCAAGTCATGGTTCCGGTGTCTGGACACATCTCGTGGAGCCTTGCAGTACACACCAACTACATGTACCCAAATGGTCATTATATGTGCTATGCTACATAATATGATCCTGCGGGAACAGCTGCAGAAGGACCAGCACAGGGCTGGGCCTAACATCCCCCCACCATTGCCAAGGCCACCACAGGCAGAGGGTGACTCGGAGGAGGAACAACCTGACCTTGTCCCAGTAGGCAGAAGGAGGCGTGTCCAGTATGCCCTGGCCTTGGCAAAGAGGCAACGCATAGCACATACACTTGGTCAGTAGGAACACTGGGACTGATACCTGCTCTGACTCACTCATATAGTAACAGGGATGCCTAACATGACACAACCTGCTTCCAAACATGTACAGGGAGTGTAGTATGTGCATCCGACAGAGGCAGCCCTGCAGCACCACCTGAGGCATGAATGCCATGTGTTAAGTAATGTAATACCATGTACCATATGCACACCTGAGGACCCAACTAACATCCACCCTCACCAATCATAAACCACAAAAAACACAAACCTACCTCATAGGTACCACAAGGGATAGGAACCTAGATGTAATGCTACCCAATGCCAGAAGTATAAATGCGTGCAGTGTAAACGCACACAGTATAGAGAATGTAGATATCAGTGCTGTAATAGAAAACAGGGTCAAAGCCCACATCAGCACCCTGACACTACCAGGTCACACCTCATACAGTGATGTACATGTGCAAAACATGGAACAAGCTACAAAATGAGGGTGACTAGCAATAAATGGCATGGCTAACCACACACCCATGTTGGTACCACAACAAGAAGCAACATGGATTACCCATGGTCAAATACCAATGGCTAAAACTGACTACTACTATATAGCCTGCTGCAGACCACTGTCCTAATAGCAGGAACTGCCCCAGGCCTACTCTGGCAACGTGAGTGTCAAACAAAATATTACTGTCAACCCGGGTGCCCAGATCCCTGATAACCTCTTCTGTGCTTAGAGGATTGCCACCTAGATGGGAACTAGGGGTAACCCTGTTGTTCCCGAAGGGTATGACTATGCATTGTTTAGCGTTTAACGTAAGGCCATGGCTCTGGCACCAGTAATCCGTGTCTATGAGACCCTTCTGAAGGATGTCTGTGTCAGATGGGTTTCCAACTATGGTTCCCAGTTTTCAGTCATCTACAAACTTAGTCAGCCATAATCCTTCTGTGTTTGCTTGTACTTCTGAAAAGTAGATGCTGAACAAAAGTGGGCCCAGGACTGAGCCCTGTGGGACACCACTTGTGACAGTTTTGGAGTGTGACATGGCACCAGCAACTTTGACCCTGTGTGTTCTGTCACTTAGCCAGTT
Organism: Protopterus annectens; assembly: GCF_019279795.1. Lineage (NCBI taxonomy): Eukaryota > Metazoa > Chordata > Ceratodontiformes > Protopteridae > Protopterus > Protopterus annectens. The sequence continues at coordinate 1,499,519,778 of NC_056746.1, forward strand.
TGCAACCCATCCTGTGATGTATGGGTTCACATTTAAGCTGGTGATGTTTTCAGTGATACCCGAGTGGGGTATTGTGTCGAAAGCCTTTGCCAGGTCAAGGTAGGCTGTGTGGACTGCCTTGCCCACGTCAATGGCCTGGGTGACTGTCTTGAAAAAGTCAACCAAGTTTAAAAGGCATGATCTGCCCGTGACAAAGCCAAACTGGGTTGGATCCAACGTCTGCAAGTCCCCTATGTCTTCATTTATTATTCCCATTATGATCCTCTCCATAGCTTAGCAGACCAGGCTTGTCAAGCTGATGGGATGGTAGTTTCCGGGGTTGGTGGAGGCACCTCCTTTGTGAAGTGGGTCTACCATTGCTGTATGCCACTCCTTGGGCACATATCCTGAGGTGAGGCTAAGATTAAACAGCTGCCCTAACTGTGGGTTTAATTCCTCATTGAGTTCATGGAGCACACAACTGGGGACACCATCTGGTCCCATGGATAAAGTGTTTTTCGCCTTGGATAGAGAAGTTCTCACCCCAGCATTTGAGATGTTTGGGGGGCTACAATCCTCTGGTATAGATACCCCTCCAGTTGGGGGGGGGGGAGAAATCCGCACTGAACCTGTCAGCCAGTATGTTGGCAATGTCTGTAGGTTCAGTGATATTTACATCATTCCGAACTAATTCTGAGCATATCTGGGAGTTCCCTCCCAGGTGTCAAACATAGGTAAAAAAGGCCTCATGGTTGTCCCTTGAGTCATGAGCGGGTTTACTCTCAAAATTTGCCTTGGATGATTGTATGGGGGAACCCAGTGTTTTACTCATAATGAGCAGGGGTGTCTTCCCTTCTACGGATTTCGTTCTATCTTGTAGTAGCTCCTTCCTTTTGTTGTAGAGCTTGTTTATGGCTGGGGTCTACCAGACTGGATGCTTGCCTGTGGTACAAAGAGTCTTTGTTTTGTTTGGGATTGCCTGATCCATGCAGTCCTGGAGGTGCTGGTAGAAGGCATTTGTAAGTGATACAGCGGCTTGGGTAATGGTGTCCGCTGGCTTGGGGGCCTTGAAAGAGACCACACCAGTCTTTAGAAGTGTGAAGTCGGCTTTTGAGAAGGTCTTCACTGTTTGTTTTTCTATCTGGGGTGGGGGTGAGATGTGGACTCCCACTGAGATTAGTTCATGATCTGATCTCACCAATGATGGGTATACTTCTGGTGTTGAACAGTGTGACCCCATGTTCGTGATGATGAGTTCTAGTATGTTGTCTCCACTTGTGGGGATGGTGACTAGTTGTTCCATGGCATTTGAGTGTATGAACTCTTGGAACCTTTGGGTTAGAGTGTTGGGGCTTGAGTAGTGATCCCAGTCTATATTTGGATAGTTGGAATCACCCAGTATGATGGTGTTTGGAGATACATTTATCCCCTCCAGTGTTTTCAGGACAGCTGTGTGAGGTACCTGAGTTTGAGAGGGTGGCATGTAACATGCTACAAACTGCAGAGCAGTCTTGCCTACGGTTACTTGCACCTGGATGGTCTCCGATGCATCGTGTGTTGCCAACAACCTTGAGGTGAGGGTGTCCTTGATGAATATGGACACCCACCCTCCTTTCTTGGTGTTGTCCGGATTTTGGTGCCGGAACGCATGATATGAGGTAACACCCGATAGTGCTGGGGTGCTGTCAGAAGCCGTGAACCAGGTTTCAGGCACAGCACAGACATCAATGTTCTACATACTGAGAAGGGCGTCGAGTGTGTGCAGCTTGAGGTTGAGACTTCTGGCATTGAGCAGCATTACCCTTAGTGTTTTTCCTTTTCTGTGTTCTAGGGTGGTAGGTGTAGAATCTGATTCTTGCATAAAAAAGGCACAATGGGGTGGCAAGAGCCTCAGCCGAAATCCGGAAGCCCAGGGTGACAGGTGCAAGCCGTCCCTTGAAAATCAGCGTGGCCTGTCCAGCATGTCATCCCAGGCAGACAGACATTGGACCCCTTTGAATGACACCATAGTTTAAGCAAATTATTACAGCTGATCATCTTGTCTCTGTTTATGTGGCATCATACTTGGTGAAGGTAGGATACTGCTCAAGGTCAGGGTCATACCTGCCTGGCCTACATAATCAGAGAGATCCTCTATGTCTCTTTTCATGTAGTCCAGGGAGGTACATCTCAGGTCATTCACACCAGCATGGATAATGACTGAGTCAGACTTGTACTTGCAGTTGAGTGACCTGAGTGCTTGCATTATGTGGTGGATTCCAGTGCCCGATAGGCAGCTTACTGTGAACTCCTCCGTACTCGATCTGGTGAGCGGGACGTCAGTGTGTCTGACTATGGAGTCACCTATGACAAGTGTGTCTGGCATTGTGTTTGGCCTTAAGGGCTGTGACTGTTTGGCACACTGACTCTGTGGTCTATGTGTTGCATGTGCTGTGCCCTGTGGAGGCAGTTGTGTGGGTGTCTGCTGTGGTGGCCGCTGCTGTTTTGGTAGAATTCTGATCAGAGCCTCCGAGTATGTCTTTGTGTGTCTATGTGTATGATTTTAAGTTGTGATAGTGCTATGTGAGACTGGGTTTGTGGTGTGTGTGGTTACCTTCACCTTCTCTCTGGTCTTGCTAGTCCTATGTTGAGAGAGCTCAGCCTCCACTTTGGCTATACAGTTGCATCTCTCACATGTATGTGTGTTTTATGGGAGAAGGAGAGGGTTGTCAGTGTACATGAGGCAATTGTAACATTGTCTCAATATTCCCAGGTTCACCAGCTGAGCAGGAGAGGACACTAGCAACTGATCCCTAGACATGCTAGAAGGAATAGACAAAACAATGTTGGAATACAGGGAGATATCAAGCCCCCCAAACCACATCATAGTGCTTGACTGACAATACCTACACATACACCATAGTTTCATAGTGTCATAGTTTACTACTAGGCTATCTGCCCTAGTGCATGTATAAGCCTAGCCATAGTGATGTGGCTATTGCCACCCCTTATAGTGGTAATAAGTGTACAGAATAGATTCCGAATATTGTGCCTCTGACTTAGTAGTGACACATTATGACCCCCTTACATAATTGAATAACATGACTGTGCCTCTGTCTCATATGCAGTTGTCCAGATGTCTCTTGAAGAGAGTCAGTGAGGGACTCTGTCTAACATGAACTGGGATACTCTGCTAGAGTGTGAGATGCCTCTGAGTTATGACTCTGTCCCTCCAGCATGTCCTATACATGTATGTGCTGAGGTTCAAATCTTCAGCTCTCATGGTTCTGGTGGATTTGGATTGCTTGCAGTGGAGCATGTCCACCAAATCCTGATTGGACATGGTCTTGTATGTCAGGCATAGGTCACCTGTAAGTATGCGGTATGACACTGAATAAAACTGGATTTCCTCTATTCTGGAAGCATATGACATGTGTTGTAGACCCCTGATCTTCATGGTAAGGTACTTTTGGGGTCTCTCCAGCTGTTGCAAGTGCTGGGTGAGGTACATACCAAATGGGGCTTTGTATTCAATCATAGGCCTGATAAGGGAGAAGTATAGTGGTACAATGACCTCCTATGATCTGGATGGAAAACCCTCCATGATAAGGTGGGCAAGATAGAAAGTCTTTCTAACCACTTTGGCAACATGGGTGTCAAACGAGATGTCACTATCTACACGTGTCCCCGGGTGTCTGATTTGTTTTCTGTGCTCAGTGGGTTGCTGTCTATGTATTGATCTGTGGGTACTTTGTTCCTCCCAAAGGGGATGACTACACATCAGTTGCATTCAGTTTCAGGCCATGAGTCTGGCACCAGCTATCTGTCTTTGTGACAGCATTCTGTAGGATGTGTGTGCCGGCTGATGTATTCACTATGGTGCCTAGGTTGCAGTCATCTGCAAACTTTGTCAGCCACAACCCTCCTATGTTTGCTTTCACATCTGAAAAGTAAATACCAATTAAGAGGGGTCCCAGGACACATCCTTGTGGGACACCACCTGTGACTGGCTTTGAATCTGACAAGGCACCTGCAATGTTGACTTTATGGGTTCTGTTTCTTAGCCATTTTTCAATCTATCCTGTGACATATGGTGTTATATGTCAGCTGTTGAGCTTGTCTATGATGCCTGAGTGGGGTATTGTGTCACAGGCCTTAGCCAAGTGCAGGTAGGCTGTGTGGACTGCATAGCCCTCATCAATGGCCCTACTGACAGTTTCATAGTAGTCAACTAGGTGCAAAAGGCAGGATCTGCCCTGTACAAAGCTGAACTGTGTGGGATCAAGGGTCTGTAGGTCAGCAATGTCTCTGTGTAAGAGCTCCATAATGACTCTTCCCATAGCTTTGCAGACAAGACTGGTTAAGCTTGTGTGGTGGTAGTTGCCATGGTCTGTGGAGGCATCTCCTTTGTGGAGTGGGACCACTGTTGCCGTACGCCAGTGCTCAGGTACATATCCTGTAGCAAGGCTAAGGTTAAATAGCATTTGTATATACGGGTCCAGCTCCTTCTGGAGTTCACATAGCATGCAACCGGGGATACCATCAGGTCCCATTGATGCTGTGTACTTGTCTTTGCTGAGTGCGGCTCTCACATGGACATCCAAGATGACGGTGAGGTTACATACAGCTGTGATAAGTATCTTCTTTTGGGGGTGAGGGAGGGGGTAAATTGCACTGAAGCTGTCTGCCGGAATGTTGCCAATATCTGTCAGGTCACTGGAATATATGTTGTTGTGTACCAACTCTGAGCATATCTGAGGGTTCCCAACCAGGTGTCTGACATAACTGAAGAAAGCAGTGTGGTTACCTTCATTGTCTTTGGTGATTTATGTCCCCAAGTTGACCTTGCATGTCTTTATGAGATAATGTAGCTTTCTACTAGTGCTGATCACAGCTGTCTTCCCTTTTGGAGATGTAGCTCTGTCTTGCATTAGTATCCCTCATCTGTTATACAGTTTGTTTATGGCTGGGGTCCACCAGACAGGCCACTTTCCCTTTGTGGAGAGGGTCTTGTTTTTATTTGTGATTGCATGGTCCATGCTTTCTGACATCTAGCTAAGGGGAGGTCATTGTGGTTCTGCAGTTATCTTTCATCAGCATTAGAAATGACCACAACAGCCCCTGTGGGGTGTACCTCAGCAGACACATCCAGCAACTGTAAAGTCCACAACAGTACCTCACCAGGAGTATGAAAGAGCTGGGACACATGTAATGTGGCGCCTGATTAAACAGAGTGCAGCTCCACACACTGCCATGCTGTCCACCCAGACGCAAGCTGTGCCTGATGTAGAAAGGCATGTCCAAGCTGGAATCAATGCACATGCTGCACCTTGTACAATCTGAATGGCAGGAAGCTATGCACATGAGGGACCTGAGCCCCAGCACTGACATACATAGGACAAGCTGTACTGCATTATCCATAACACAGAAGCCACCACCACGCATGAGTAAACTACCAGTACAGGTTATCCATAGAGTCACTCGTTGATTCCCCTCAACAGGAATCCTAATGAGTGCATGGGAGATGGTAGGTTTACCCTGGGTATCAATGTTATGTCACAGGTAGACAGAGGCACAGTATACTAAACAAGACATATGTCATGGCAAACTAAACTTACAATGTGTTGACGGACAAACACACTCTCCGACTAGCATTACAAATGGCCTAGGGCACATCGGTAGTGTTTGCCAATGTACACCCATGTTGTGGAATACACTACTGATGTTGGATGAGGCTGTTGTAAGTAGTTCACATCTGAACATAATGCAACATGGTCAGATAGGTTCATAGGTACATAGGTTTATACTAGGCTATCTTCCCTAAGGCAGGTATAAGCCTAGCCCAGAGTTTGTTGGCGTACACCACCCCTTATATGGAAACAGTACTGTGCCCATTATTTTGTTGTGCCTCTCTCCAGCCGTGACACAGTGACGATCCCCGGGGTAAACGTATGACCTCCCATCCACAGGTTAAGATACCTCTTGAACAGAGCCAGCAAGGTGCTCTGCCTCACATGGACCGGGATTGTATTCCACAGCATAGGGAGTCTCCGAGTGATAACTCCATCCCTCCAACATGTCCAATGTACATCCATGCTAAGGTGCAAGTCACTTGCACTAGTGGTTCAGGTGGATCTGCCGATTCTGAGGTGGAGCATGTCCATTAATTCCTGTTTGGACATGGCCTTGCATGTCAGGCACATGTCACCTCTAAGCAGATGGTATGTGACTGAATAGAGTGGGAGTGTCTTCAATCTGGCAGCATATGACAGATGTTGGGGTTCCTTTATCCTTTTGGTGGGGGACATTCGGGGTCTCTCCAATTGTTGCGGATGTTGGGTGAGATACATCCAGAATAGGGCATTGTACTCGATCACCGGTCTGATAAGTGAAGAGTACAGGGGAATAATGACCCACTAGATCTGGATGTGAATCCCTTCCTGAACAGGTGGGCAATGTAGAAGGTCTTTCTAGCCACATTAGCAACGTGAGTGTCAGAAGAACGGCGACTGTCAACCTGTGTCCCCAGGTCCATGATAACCTCCTCTGTGCTTAGAGGATTGCCACCTATATGGTAGCTTGGGGTTACCTTGCTTTTCCTGAAGGGTATGTCTACACATGTTGTGCACTTTGACTTCAGGCCATGGCTCTGGCACCAGCTATCAGTTTCTGTGAGTCCCTTCTGAAGGATATCCGTGTCTGATGCACTGTCCATTATGGCGCCCAGTGTGCAGTCATCTGCAAACTTTGTCAGCCAAAGTCCTCCCATGTTGGCCTGTACTTCTGAGAAGTACATGACAAACAATAGGGGGCCAAGGACTGAGCCCTGTGTGACACCACTTGTGACCAGCCTGGAGTCTAACATAGTGCCAGCAACTCTAACCCTGTGGGTCCCGTCCTTAACCCAGTTTGCAACCCATCTTGTGACATATGGGTTTACATTTCAGTTGGTAGGGTTTTCTACAATACCTGAGTGGGGTATTGTGTTGAAAGTGTTTGCAAGGCCAAGGTAGGCTGTATGGACTGCCTTTCTCTCAACAATGGCCTAAGTGACTGTTTTGAAGATGTCAACCAAGTACAAAAGGCATGATCTGCCCTTGACCAAGCCAAACTGGGACGGGTACAATGTCTGCATGTCCCCTATATCTTTGTTTATGAGCTCAGTTATGATCCTCTCCATAGCTTTGCAGACTAGACTTGTTAAGCTTATGGGGAAGTAATTACCAGGGTCCGTAGAGGCACCTCCTTTGTGCAGATGTGCACAACTGGACCCTAACCAGGCTGTTGTGCACACTATGGAAATGTAAAGCAGTGATAGGACTAAAGCCCAGGATACTGACCACCACAGTGAAAGTACTGAACCACTACACTATACAGTACTACAATGTTAGGTCAGTATGAACGGATGTTGACAATTGTGTGCAAAGTATCCCATGCAAAACCTGCAGGCACAGTATACTCCCTGTTGTGTTCACACAAAAGGCATTTGGACAGTAACTACACAACATGGCACAGAACACACAACCATAAACTGGAGGTATTTGTTGAAGGTCACACTCATCCACAAATGTGATGGGCTGCAGAGTTCAACATATGGAAAGCCCACACTGGGCATGCTCACACACTTAGATAAATGAGACATCTTTCACACAACATGCCATGGGAAGGCTGAACTGGGCATGCTCACACACTTAGTCCAAATGTTACTCCTAGCAACTGTGAAAACACACCAGAGGATGCTCATTCCCCTTTCTAGACACTGATCATGTCAGCACCCTATAAGTATATCAGGAGAAAAGGAATCTCCCAGTAATCTGAATAGTGTGGTCTGCTAATGCGTCCGTCTGTAGTGTCATAACATAGTTAGGTAGGGGTTTGAATCCAGCAAGAGGCAAGTGTGTGTGTGAAGGGGGGTAAGCAAGTGTGTATGAAAGGAACATCCCTTTTGGCAACTGGGAAAACACACCACAGGATGCTCATTCCACTTTCTAAACTCTGATGATGTCAGCACCCTATAAGTATATCAGAGGAAAGGAAATCTCTCAGTAATGCGAATAGCGCACTGCGCTAATGCGTCCGTCTCTAGTGTCGTAACATAGTTAGGTAGGGGTTTGAATCCAGCAAGTGTGTGTGAAGGGGGGTAAGTGTGTATGAAAGAAACATCCCTTTTGGCAACTGGGAAAACACACCACAGGATGCTCATTCCACTTTCTAAACTCTGATGATGTCAGCACCCTATAAGTATATCAGGGGAAAGGAAATCTCCCAGTAATGCGAATAGCGCGCTCTGCTAAATGCATCCATCTCTAGTGTCGTAACATAGTTAGGTAGGGGTTTGAATCCAGCAAGTGTGTGTGAAGGGGGGGTAAGTGTGTATGACTTAAATATCCCTTTTGTCAACTGGGAAAACACACTACAGGATGCACATACCCCTTTCTAAACGATATCACAATTATTTATGGCTTTTGATTACAGACATGCCACGTGTGTTTTGCCCACACAGAATGCCCATGTGTGCGGGTTGTCCCTCACAATAATGCATGACATTGATTAAACCAGTTATGGCAATGCACACATGATGTATGTGTGTGCCAAATACACATATGTACCTGTGACCTTCAATAGTTACCATGTGTGATGCCTGCCACATGTGAATACATGGTATTTGCACAGGGTAACATTATGACTGTGGTCTTCTGTGCAGGTGCTGCATGTGGGATGTGTATATACAGTGTGAGATGTAGATGCTATCTGCCTAGTAGTGAGGGATACACACCTGGTCTGGGGCATATAGTCTACCTGTTGTTGATGAACAGGTGCTGCATGTTTTCACCTGTTGTGGGAGTGGTAAGACGTTATTCCATAGCAATGCAGTGACCGCATGCTAAGAAACGTTCAGCTAGGGTGTTGTAGCTACAGTAATTCATTAGCATTCAGTATTATGTCAGAATCCCTGGTGAGGGTCTGATGCCAACCAAGGTCAGGGTTCTACCAGCCTGTGTCACTTGATCAGTGATCCCTTCCATGTTCCCTATCATGTATCCCAGTGAGGGACATCCCACATCAGCTGTGGTGGCATGGACAATGACTGAGTCATATGTGTCCATGCATCTGACTGACCTGTATGCTTGTGTTATGTGGTGGACCACAGTGCCCCATGAGCATATCACTGTGACCTACACCTTGTCCAGCCTGGTGAGCATGTTCTCACTGTATTGGACAATAAAAGTACCTAACACAACTGCGGCAGTAGTGTTGTATAGCTGTACAGACTGTGCTTGTTTGGCACACAGGATTTGTGTGCTATGTGTTATGCGTGCTGTGTGCAGGCCTAATGTATGCCTGTGTGCCAGCTGCAGAGATGTCTGCCAGTCATGCAGGATGCTATCCTTAGGCTCCACAACTGGCCCGGTGTGTTTCCATGCTTGTATTACTGTCAGTGTAGGTCCACATCAGATTGGTATTGCTGTCACTGTAGTATTTCATGCCACCCGACAGGTTATGCCAGTACTGGGTTCAGAGTGCTTAGTCCACAGTTTGGCCATGTGTTTCCATCTCATACATGTGTTGTACATCCATGGGTAGGGATAGGGTTGACTGTGTACATGTGGCAGCCGTGACATTACTACATGACACACATATTCCACAACTGTACCATAGAGGTGACTGACAACTGACCTTTGCACATGCTACCATAGTATTGAGATTGCATTGGTGATTAACAGCACATAGGGCCAATGGTGAACAAGATACATAGGTCCATAGGTTCATACAGGGATGTCTGCCCAGGGCATGTATCCACCTAGCCAGAATGTGTGTGGCTTTCAACATGCATTGTAAATCTGTCTTGCTATGCCCTTTTCCAAGGTTAGTATACTGTGCCTCTGTCTCACAGTGACACATAAGTGATACCCAGGGTAACCCTACAATGTCACATCCAGTCATTAATATCACTCTTGAAGATAGTCACTGAGTCACTCTGCCTAACCTCTATTGGGATAATATTCCAGAATGAAGGGAGCCTCTGAGTTATGTATGTGCTCCACCAGCATGTCCTATGTATATCACTCCTGAGGTTCAGGTCTTTCCAGCGTGTATCCTGATGGGATCTGGATATTCTGAGGTGCAGCATGGCCATTAAGTGAGGGTTTGACATGGCTTTATATGTCAGGCACAGATTGCCTATGAAGAGGCAGTATGCCACTGAGTAGAGCTGCTGTTTCTTTAACCAGTCAGTATGTGGCATCTGTTTGAGCCCTTTGATCCTCTTGTCAAGGTACGTATGTGGTCTGTCCAGTTGCTGCAGGTGTCTGGTAAGGTGCATGCCGACAGGTTCATCATAGTCAATTATGGGCATGCTGAGGGATGAGTAAAGGGGCACAATGTCCTCCCCTGATCTACATGTGTATCCCATCATGATGATGTGGCCCATATAACATGTTTTCCTAACCACTTTGTCCATGTTGTTGTCAAATGGTAGAATGCTATCAACCTGTGTACCCCAAGGTCCATAATTCCTTTGCCTGGACTTAATGGATTAACCACATATGTGGTACTTTGTGGTCACTTTGTGTTTGACAAAGGGGATGACTATACGCTTTTTGTCATTCACCTTGAGGCCATGGCTGTGGCACAAGTCGTGTGTTTGCAAGAGGCCCTTTTGGAGGATGCGTGTGTTAGCTGGAGAGTTGATTATGGCGTCCGGTTTGCAGTCACCTGCGACTTGCTCAGCCACAGTACTTCCATGTTGGCCTGTACCTATGATAAATATATAATGAACATGACAGCTCCCAGGGCTGAGCCTTGTGGGACACCACTTGTACCTGGTTGGAGGCTGACATGGCTCCAGCAATTCTAGCCATGTGTGTTCTGCCCTTGAGCCACTGTGCAATATCCATAGTGACATAGGGGTTAATATGTACACTGGTGAGCTTCCCTAGAATGCACAAGTGGGGTATTGTATCAAAGGCTTATGCAAGGTCCAGGTGGGCTGTGTAGACCTCCTTCCCCTTGACAGTGGCCTTGGTGACTGTTTCAAAGAAATCAAACAGGTTTGAGAGGCAGGATCTGCCATTAACAAAGCCAAACTGTGTATGGTGACATGTCTGTAGGTCCACAATATCTATATATGTGAGGGTCATGATGATCCTTGCCATAGCTTTGCAGACCAAGCTAGTCAGACATATGGGGCGAATAGTGTCCAGGATCCGTGAAGGCACCACCTGAATGTAGAGGGACCACTGTTGCTGTACGCCACTCTTTGGCCACATATCGTGTAGTAAGGCTGGGATTGAACAGTAGTGTTATGTCTGGGTGTAGCTCTTCTTGTGGTTCATGTAGGACACAGCCTGGGACACTGTCTGGTCCCATTGATGCAGTGTTTATTGCTTTGGGAAGGGCATCTCTTACCTGAGCATCTGTGATGTCAGGGGGGCAGCACTCTGCCGAGACATATTTGCCCTTTTGGTGTGGTGGGGGGGAGAAGGCAGCAGTGAACCTGTCCACTAGGATGATGGCAATGTCTGTGTGTTTTGTATTTCGTGTGACATCTTGGATTACCTCTGAGCATATCTGGGTAGTACCACCCAGGTTCCTAACATAACTACAGAAAGCCTTGTGATTATCCTCAGTGGCTTGTGGAATCTTCTCTCAAAGATGGCCTTAGACAATCGTATGGGTGCCTGTAGTTGTCTTCCAATACTCATCAGTGATGCCTTCACATTTTGGGAGTTTGTTGTATCATGTAGTGGCTTCATCCTTCTATTGTATAGTTTGTTTATGGCTAGTGTCCGGCACACAGGACGCCTGCCTTTGGAGGATTGGGTCATGCTTTCATATGTGGTTTCATGATCCATGCATTCCTGAATGTGACCATAGAATGCCTTTATACAGGTATCTGCAGTCTGGTCCATATTTTCGACAGGCCTGGGGCCTTTGAAGGTTTCCACATCAGTTATGAGGGGTGTGAACTTGCTTGACATGAGCTGTTGACTGACGTGCCGCCCTCCAGACTGAGCAAGGTGAGGGTCACATATAGCTACCTGTCGGGTGATAGAATGTGCCACATAACACAGGCACACAGGTCACTCCACAGCAAGTACAACTATGAGGCAGTCATTGTCCATGCTGGTGCAAACAACCTGAGACATACCTCCCTGGACCACATGGAAAGAGACACAGAGGAGCTCTTACAGCACCCTCTCAAACTCAGGACTCCCACACAGCCTTCATGCTCACACAGGAGAGTATAGATTTCTCTGCAAACACCATCATACTGGGTGACGTCAGCTACCCAAACATAGACTGTGAACATTACACAAGCCACAATACCCAAGCTCTAGGGTTCCCACAGATCAGATATTATTTAGCTATGGAACAGGTAATCAACCTTCCCACAAAAGGGGAAGATATACTAGACCTGATTATCACAAACATGAGTACAAAATGCTCACCACTGGAAGTATATCCCTCATTGTTGCAATCAAACCATATACTAATCACACTGGAGTACTGGATCCCCCACATATGCAAACCTCGAACACATCGATGTGTGTGTGGGAAATGCCCCTATTAGCAACTGTGGCAGTACAGTACAGGATGCAGATCCCCCTTTTGAAACACTGATGATGTCAGGACTCTATAACTATATTACCTGTATTAAAGTCCTCCAGTAATTCGTATAGCGAGCTCTGCTAAGGTGTCTTTCTCCAGTGTCATAACATAGTTAGGTAAGGGTTTGAATCCTGCAAAGGGAATGTATTTGTGTTAGTATGAGTGGGGTTTATGTGTGTGCATTATGCTGGGAGGGATAAGTGCCTTTTGCCAACTGGGACAACACACTACAGGGTGCACATCCCTCCTCCTACACACAGATGATGTCAGCACCCTCTCAGTACAGCATTAGAAAGGGTTTCTCCAACTAATGCAAATAGCACACTCTGCTAATGTGTCTGCTTCTACTGTCATAACACAGTTAGGTATGGGTTTGAATCTTGCAAATGGAAAGTATGTGTTTTACTGTGGGTGGGGTTAGTGTGTGTGCACAATGATGGGGGCGGGATGTGGCTTTTGCCAAATGGGGCTATGCACTGCAGGGTGCACATTACCCTTAACAAGCAGTGATGTTGACAGCACCCTATACAAACAAAACCACAAAAGAGAAGGTGGTGGTACCACTAACACATGTAAGGTAACACTTCTTCAAGTAATGTCCACAAAACGAAGTAAGATAATCAAACAATTCTTTTACTCTATACAAACAACATGACAACAGACAACTGCCAGTACTCAGTATAGTGTTACATGCTACTGTAACACGCACATGTACCAGAATATACCTAGATAGTGTTTTGAAGCCTGAATGTGGCAAGTGTGTGGATGTGGGATGTGTCTGTGTGTGCATTTCCGTATGGGAAACATGTTTGATGTGGCAATCAGGGTACCACAGCACCTGATGCACATTACACCTTTGAACTGATGAGGTTGCCTGCACCCTGTGAGTACAGCTAGAGAAGAGGAAGTCAGTAGTAAACAACATAGTGCACTTCTCAAATGTGTACCTGTCATGTATCGACAGCTACTCATGTAGGGTAATAAATAATGGGAATGGCAGGTGAGCGTGTGCATGTGTGGGGGTAGCAGGGTGTGTATAAATGCATGTGTGACAGAACAGATACATATAGCTGAATCTACATAACAGCACATGATGTGCATTCCCATAGTCAATGTTAGCATGTGATGGTGTGCAGCTGGTACACTTTGGTAAGTAGTATGGGTGCAGATAACAATTGAGGACATTCATACAGTTACTGCAGCAGGACTGCTGGGATATACACACAATCATAGTGGAACAGTGAACAGTTACCAACATGTTACTACTTATACACATCTATGTAGTCACCCTGTGCATCAGCAACGTGTTTACCTTTTCCTGCACCAATGTTGTAGTATGCAGGAGGTGGCACAGTGTCATCATATGCACAGGGTGTGGGTTAGGTATGCCCAAGCCAGCCACTGGTAAGACCAATTGACATGTGTGTGTATGTGTGTTTGTGAGGGGCAGCAGTACAGGGTGGACCAGTGTTGGTGCAGTGTGTGTGTGTATGTGTTTGCCCTAGGTGTTAGGTGTCTGCATGTGTGTAAGCACGCACACAGTCCCACATAATGGCTGCCATGTACAGGGTTTTGTGGACAGCCACAGACTGCACCTGTTAGGTCATCCAGATCAGTGTCTGTGGGCACGGACACGGTACCTGTGCCTGGCAGGGGTGCTACGGGCCGTATCCGGTACTAACCCAGACTGGGTACTGTCATCGGAAGCAGGAGTGTGTTGACTGAACACAGTTCCCTGTTGGGACTGTCCAGAGCCATGTGCACATGGTCTCCTGGGGCATCTTGATGACAGCACAGACCCAGCATTGCTGGGGCTGGTGCTGGCACTTGAGGTGCGTGAGTGGGCCTGTTGTCATCCGCGGCCACTGCCAGCTGGTGCTGTTGCTGGCATACGGCCACGTCAACATCGCAAACGCACACCATCGCCCTGGCCCATGGACATCTGGTTGTGGAGCAGCTGTTGTATGTCCCCACAACGTCTGTCAACGACATCTGTGAAGTTACGGATAGCATTCGCAACGTCACGCATGCCGTCTGTCATGGCTGTGCGACATGCTCTCAGCTCCCTCAGACCCTGTCTGGTGTACCTTTCCATACGTGCCTGTGCCTGCATAACAGTTCGAAACATAGTGGAGGTTGACATACCTCCTTGGGCACGTCGGCCAGAGGCAGTACGGCCACAGATGCCCCACGAGAACCCATGGGCGACTGTCTGCGTGGTACCATTGGAGGACCCTGCTCATGGCTGCCTTGTGGGGATGCATGTACCACAGGTACCACATTACCCTGATCTATGCCCACTGCATACTGTCCATCACCTAGGGACAATGGTGACAAAGGATGTAACGGCAGGATGACTGTGCGCATTGACGGGGTTGACAGCTGTGTACTGTCAATTGGCTGACCAATGGCGGACCCAGACACACCTTCCTGCACCATTACAGACATTTCATCATCATCAGTACCTGGGGCACAAGATTCAGGTTCCCTGCTGCAGGTCACCAGAGCAGCACCAGAACCTACGGGAGGAAAACAGGGAACACAGATTACAGTCTCAACACATATTTGACAGAGATGCACTTCTATACTAATGCACACATTCAGAAATGGACACATGCACTCATGGACACTAACACACATGCACACATGGGCACAGGCACACTCGCACACATGCACACCCCACAGTAAACACACACATCAG
The DNA here is from genome assembly GCF_019279795.1 of Protopterus annectens. Classification (NCBI taxonomy): domain Eukaryota; kingdom Metazoa; phylum Chordata; order Ceratodontiformes; family Protopteridae; genus Protopterus; species Protopterus annectens. The sequence goes on from NC_056746.1 coordinate 1,499,535,049, forward strand.
TACTGTGTTACACTACTCTTAATATTGTTAAACTGGGTATTGCAGGTATTATTAAACACACTCACCAGCATGTATACTACAGAGTTACACTACCCTTACTAGTATTATAAATTGTTTTTCGGGTAATGTTAAACACACTCACCAGCATGTATGGCCTGCCTCGTTGCTAGATGGGAGGGACCTGGAAGTATGAAGAGAGTAATGTCAGTGGGCACAAGTGTGCCATTTGTTTTGCACATGATACAGTACAGTAGTACATTAGTTCCCTTATACACATCAGCTGCTCATAATGTCTGTATCACACATGCACAATTACATATCATGATGACAGATACATACCACATGCACACCTTATGCGTGCATGAAGTAACAGCGTACAGAACAGTCATATGTACATACCAGGGGTCAACTCTAATCTCACCCTTACCTCTCTTCAAACAACAACTCAAATTGTACTTCCAAAACCACTGGCTTTGTTCTTGTAGTACTCCAGGCTAACGTCCCTCTCCCCACCCTCTCTTTACCTTTAACCCCTCATTGTGCATAAAAACTAGCTTCTACCCTGTTTCTTTCCCCTTGATGTCCTTCTATGCTCTGACCTACTTCTCCCATCCCTCCCACCTCCTCTTGACTGTCTTCCTTCTTTTCCTCACTTCTCTTCTTGACTCCTGCCTCTTCCCTATTATTTTATCTTTCATACTCCTTCTACTTCTCTACCCTTCTGAGCTTTAACTATTATCTATATGGCTTTTGCCTTATTGCATAACCGTTATGTTTTAGGTAGAATTGCTTTGAAACCGACAGTACATTGTGTATGACTTTAAACTGTTTGAGTTCCTTAAATGTATGTTGATTTAATTAACAAGCTGGTGTATATTTCTATTATGTTGGCTGTCTGTATTAACAACTTGTCTGTCTGCCTTTATTATGTTATGTGTGGAGCTTTTCTCCCCAGGCCTCTACTGAAAATGGACATATATCCAGCTAGACTATCTCGGTCAACAAATGTAAAAGTAATAACAATAAATAAATATGGCATCTTACCTGCACGCTCGGTGTCTTGCTGCAGTGTGGATCGAACCTACATCATGATGCATGACTGTTGCTGTTGTTGTTCTGGGGCTGGATCCACAACACTTAGCAGTAGCCCCTCCTGTCTGGTGAGGGGGGGATGTGTGGCCACCCCCCCACCTGTGGCAACCTGTTGCCTGCAGATATCTGCAGCACGCTGGCGGACATTTCCAATCAAATCACTGCAGTGATGTCTCACCTGCTCATATGTCCTATCATGCATGCCAACATCATTTATCCTGCTAACTAGAATTTTCCACAGTGCAGACCTCTCCTGCTGATTCTGGGTGGTGCGTGAGAACAGGATGGCATAGTCATGCACCAGGCTCTGGTGGATCACTTCATCCTCTGCAGCAGAATATGAGGGGTTCCTTTTTGGAGCCATGTTCCTCTGGAAAGGTACACAAACAGGTTATCAGCATAGTATCTCAGCAATACATGGTACACATTCTATACAGGGAGTATTAAATTGTACTTATTACTGCTTGGTTGTAACTTGATTAAAGTGTAGCTATCATTCTAAGTCATTTGGACTAAGCACTTGGCCTTCAGACCAGTTGTTTTACATTAGGGAGGTTTGTGGCAATCACTGTGGTGGCAGGACACATATCTTTCATCCGTTGAAGTTGGGAACTGCTGATTGAGAGCCCAGTGTCCACGTGTATTAGTTCTGGTATAGGCAGTTGGCCTTCAGGCCAGTTATTTAACATTAACAAGGTTTGTGGTCTGCACTCTTGTGTGACAATAGGCTGTACTCTGCCATTCATAGCTGGGGACATCTGGTTTCAGGTTTATAGTGCCTGCATATTTGAGCTGTATCTTACTGATATTGGTACATCTTGTTTGCTGTAGCAAACACTACATCCAGGCCTCCTGAATCTAGCTTTGTTTATATGCTTATTTGTTAGCTTGTTATTTCACTGGTACGCTACTTCCACATAATACACAGCTTCTCAACACTTCTGTGACTCACTACTGATATCTGCATTGCTTACTGTACGTATTTCCATGTTACACATGACAGCAAGTGACTGCTTGTCATTGTTGCATTTACTTAATTGTGACACATTGCACTTAGGTTACCTGGCACTTGCTCACTGAAGCTATTATATCAGTCAGCAGTAGTAGGTAATATCAGTACACCCTCACTCCCCACTGGACCTTGTTTTCAATTATTACGGAATTCACAATAGTATTCTGGCATGTCCAAAGGTCAGTTGCCAGTCTCCTCCCCAGTCCAGCTGGTGAGTGTGGTAATCCAGAGACAATGTTAGAACAGCTGCATGTACACAGACAACCCCCTCCTCCTAACAACAAATTCAAACTCATGTGAGTGATGCAACCATATACCAAACTGGAGGCTAGGCTCTCTCTACTCAATACTGCCATAACCAGTCAGGTGGAGAAGGAAACCACACTCACTACACTTCCAGTCTCACATAGACCTACCACGACAGCAGAACTAACACATGATCACACATGAACATACTCGTAGGCTCGGACTACAGTTGTCGGACTACAGGTCTGCCTATGCAGCAGAGACCTCCTAAGCAGACACTCAAGCAATCACTACCACGGAAACAAACACGTGCAACACATATCACACAAAGCCAATGTGCTGAACACTCACAGCCATTAACAGTAAACAACACACCTCATACACCTGTACTAGGTGCCTGTATCATCAGGCACACTGACATCACGTTCACCAGGCTTAACGAGGTGAGGGTCACAGTGTGCAGCCTGTCGGGCACTACGACCCGCCACATAACACCAACACTCAAGTAACCCCAAGGCAAGTACAGGTATGACTCAGTCAATGTCCATGCTGGTGTGAATGACCTGACACATACCTCCCTGGACTACATGACATGAGACAGTACGGAGCTCTCTGAGCACGTAGCCCAAGACAGTTTGACCCTGACCTTGAGTAGCATCTTACCCTCACCAAGAACGATGCCACAATATCAAGGCACGATGATCCCTTCCAACAATTGACTGACATACTGGTGTCATTCACAGGTGTGCCAATGCCTGTCATCTTGGGGTGGTATGCTTTGCTAGGGACAGCTTGCACCTGTCATCCCTGGCCTATTGGATTTTGGCGGAGGCTCTTGCTACACCCATAGTGCCTGTATTAGGCAAGGCTCATAAGGCAAACCCACATCCATTTGTATCACAAAGGATGAGGAAGTAAGAGTGATGGTACTCAACACCGGAAGTCTAGACCTCAGGATACACGCACTCAAAACCCTACTTAGCATTATGGACATCGATATCTGTGCAGTAACATAAACCTGTTTCAGGTTTCACAGGAGCACACCAGCACTACCAAGTTATAGCTGTTACCATTCTTGTCGGCCCCAACACTTGAACAAGGGAGGGGGAGTATCAATATTCAATGCAGATTCCCACACCTCCACATTGGTGGCAAAGTACAATATAGGTGTTAGGCCATTGAGTACAGAAGACGTAATTGGGGACCTGGGGAAGAAACATGATAGCAGTCTGTCATTTGTCAACCACATGGCCAACGTGGATTGAAAGACATGTTATATAGCCCAGCTAATCATGAGGGAGTCACATGTATGGCAGGGGAGGTCATTGTGCCTCTTTACTCATCCATCATCAGGCCTATAATTGCGTACAATGCACCTTTTGGGATGTACCTAACCAGACACCTACAGCAACTGGTACAGGACAACAGTACCTCATCAAGAGGATGAAATGGCTCAACCAGATGTCGTATGCTGCCCAGTTAAAGGAAATCCAGCTGGACTCAGTGGCATACTGCCTGTTCAGAGGCAATCTGTGCATGCCATATACAGCCATGTCCTACCCAGCAGTAATGAACATGCTGCACCTCAGGAAATCAGAGTCCCATACAGCCACATGCTCAGGAGACCTGAACCTCAGCACTGACATAAATGGACATGCTGGAGGGGCATATTCCTAACCAAGAGGCTCCCTTCACTCTGTAATGAACTCACACTACAGGTTAGGCAGAGTCCCTCATTGACTCTCTTCCATAGGAATCTGGATGAGTGGATGGAGATCATAGTTGTACCCCAGGTATCACTTCTATGTCACTGTTAGACAGAGGCACAGTATACTAACGTCGGACAAGGGCATAGCAGCATAACTTGTAATTGGGTGGCGAAAGACAAACACATTCTACTAGGCTTATCAATGCCCTAGGGCAAATAGCCTAGTATGAACCTATGAACCTGTGTGTATTGCTATAGTACTTCTGCCATATGTTGCATGTGTGTGTGTTGTGGGGAATGCACAGGTAATGGCCAGATATTTCTGCACAGGTGACACGTCTGAAACACTCTGGGTGTTCATCCCTACATACTGGATGTGTGTTGCCATCCAACCCTGTGATGTGGACACACATTACTCAGCCTGGATATACATATCCCAACAACACCACAAGCACAGTACACTACCTTGCTATGTATGCATGTAATTACACAGTTATTCACTAGTTATGACTGTGATGCTATCCATGCAGCCCATTGGGCCAGTGGAAGCCACAACACACACTGCTGACCCCTTTGCATATGCTTACCACAGACATCCCACATACTGCATGTACTGTGCACACACATATCTAACCCAGAACATCTGCACACCACTTATTAATCCTGTCCAGTGGACTACAGATACAGGCACATTGTATAACAATAGTAGGAGGCTACTGCAGCACAGGGCAGATTCACATGAAGGCAAGGCATCTCTGGTCAGCAGTGTTAAGATGCTTCACATTCACCAAATGCACAGATATTGGCAACATTGTTGCAGACAGTTTAGGTGCAGGTACCCCCCCCCCATTCTCCTACACATGCGGTATTAGTTATCACAGATGACTGTACCCTCCCTATCCTCTCACATGTCCAGGTGAGGGCCACCCTCAACATTGCAGAACACATAGCATCACTGTTATGAAATGGTATCCCTGGATGTGTGCTATGTTCACCCCTGGAGGACAGAGTACCACATGACAGTCTGATATTAATCCCTGGCCATACTACAGGATATGTACCTGAACAGTGCCATACATACACAGTGGTCCCACACCAATGAGGAGTAACCTCTACTGACCCAGGTAACTACTGCATCATATGCACAACTGGCCTTGTGTTCTAAGCTATGGAAGTTTTAAGTATGGGCAACATGTACAGCAATATTACATATGTATATATTTCAGGACTATGTACACACAACCTATCTCATGGACATACCTATAGATAGTGAACTATGATACATTTGGAGGTGTCACAATAAACACAGTATTAACCTGCTACTTTGCATTACCTGTATTTGTGGCAGCTGTTGCTGTGTCAGTGGTGCTGCTTGCTGCTTGCTGTTTGCTGCTGCTGCTGCTGGTTTTGCTGCTGTCTGTCTGTATATATTTTTATTTCTCTCTCTGTCTCTCTCTCTCTCTCTCTTTCTCATTAGGTTTGTGCAATGACTGTATTGCATGTGTGGAGTGTGGGTACTGAATGCTTTTGTAGGTATCTGCATAGGCCCATGTGATGGCCTCTGCACCAATTGTAAGGCAGCATTGGCTAATTGCATACAGCCAGATGTGTACTGATTGCATGTCTCACTGTGATTTCAGGACAGTGCTTTAAAAAGGTATGTGAGATAGGTGTTGCCCTTTCAGATTGTAAGGGCATGGACCATGCTGGTATGCTGTTGGAAAATGTTCTGTGAGTGTGAAGGTTAGTACATCTCTCATGCTTCATGCTGTGTTGTGAATTCAGGTTGCTGCATTTCTCCCACCTGTTCCCTGTAGTGAGTGTGTATGCATACTGACGCCTACGACTATATTTCATATGTATTGCTATATAAACATATGTGTACATATACATACTTTCATATATGTACATTAGCTGACAATATTGGGTACAAGCTAACAATTTGCAGGGATGTTTCTGTTAACACACACTAGTATTGGAATCCAGTAATTGGGACAGTGAAAGTCTGCCTGACATGCTTTGGGTAGTACACATACTATATTGCCTTTATTTTCATTCCTACTATTACATGTTCCACTTATTTAGCACTATATTCCTGTATGAGAGTCATGTCTTGCTGGTAGGTCATACAGACTAGTGTTACAATGGTCTTGTGGTAGGGCCTACTAGTATGCTTGTATTTTGCTTTCAAATTGAGTACAGGGTCTATCAATCAAAGTGCTGGAGGCACCTTCCAACAGTAAAGGGGTTAGTAGGTCTCACAGGAGTCAGGCTGTGTTGCAGATTCTGGCTGCTGCATTTATCTTCACTGTTTCCTGTAGTGAGTGTGTATGGATACTGACACCTACAACTATATTTCATATGTATTAATGTATATTTATATGTATGTATGTGTACATATACATACCTTCATATATGTACATTACCTTACATTATTATGTACAAGCTGACAATTAGCAGGGCTGTTTCTGTTAACACTGAACTAGTGTGGGAATCCAGTAATTCAGCCATTAAAACTCTACCTGAAATGCTTTGGGTAGTACACCTCCTATATTGCCTTTATATTGATCCCTACTATTACATGTTATATTTATTTTAGCACTGTGCTCTTGTATGGCAGTCATGGCTTAGTGGTAGGTCATACAGACTAATGTTACCAAGGTCCTGGGTTTGAGACTGGCAGTGGGAATTTATTTTTTTTTCAAAACCTTCAAAATGAGTACAGGACCTGTCAATCAAAGTGCTGAAGCCACCTTTAAGCAGTTAAAAGGGTTAGTGGGTCTCACAGGGGTCAGGCTGTGTTGCAGATTCTGGCTGCTGCATTTATCTTCACTGTTTCCTGTAGTGAGTGTGTATGGATACTGACACCTACGACTATATTTCATATGTATTACTATATATTTATATATATGTATGTGTACATATACATACCTTCTTATGTGTACATTACCTTACATTATTATGTACAAGCTAACAATTAGCAGGGCTGTTTCTGTTAACACTGAACTAGTGTGGGAATCCAGTAATTCGGTTAAGACTCTACCTGAAATGCTTTGGGTAGTACACCCCGTATATTGCCTTTATATTGATTCCTACTATTACATGTTATATTCATTTTAGCACTATGTTCTTGTATGGCAGTCATGGCTTAGTGGTAGGTCATACAGACTAATGTTACCAAGGTCCTGGGTTCGAGACTGGCAGTAGGAATTTATTTTTCTTTCCAGGTTTTCAAAATGAGTACAGGACCTGTCAATCAAAGTGCCATAAAGGCACTTTTAAGCACTTAAAACCAGGTCTGCGCTCGTTTGCGCAGAGCTCACGCATGCACACTGGCGGTGAGCTCCGCTAACACATGCGCACACCCGTGCTATTTTCTTTGAAAGAAAAGAAGGAAAGTGGTGAAAAAGGGGTCACAAAGAGGGTAAGACAGTAGGGAAACAAGCGTGGGATTTGCAGGAAGGATGTGGGTAAGGCCCATAGATGCCCATGTATTTAGCAGCAACAGCTGTGTATTTCTATGTATTTTGGTGGGACATTTGAAACCTTCCACCCCTGAGAGAGGTGTCAGGACAACATTAATATTTGTTGTAAAGCCAATTGTAATTAACAGTTTCAATGTCCAGCGGACATGTGTGCGACATGGACAGCTATTTATGGGGCGTAATTTTTTTGTGGGTACAGAGTGCCCTTTTTTTTTTTTTTCAGGTGAGAGTGGTATGTCAGGTGAAGGAAGTCGGTATAGCTGGGGAGGTAGGCTGGGTAGGTTAACAGACAAGACAGACAAGACGCATACAGGGCGTGTATGACACAAGTGGGGGGGTTACACAATTGACGGGGACGGAGGTTGGGATATCCAAGGTGCATGAGCCCACAGATGGCAACAGTGGAACTGATATCCCCACCCATAGGCAGTTGCCACTGTTCCTTCACAGCCCAGGACGGGGCTGTGCTGCGGGCTGTGCAGGCGGGACAACGGCCGTGGCCGTAAGCTGTGCCACCCGAGCCTCGAGCTGGCGTAGGGGCCCAAGAACAGAGTCTTGGATCTCCCTTCGCACCACAGACCGGACACCTTGGAGGGTGAGTGGACATACTCCTCCGGCCACGCTTGCAGAGGGGGGACGGGCCCCATCCCCTGCAGCGCTTCCACCCGAAGGTGGCACAGGGCCACCGGAGGAGGGTCCAGCCTGGGCACTAGTGCCAGGTGCAGTCGCCAGCTGAGGTGGGAGAGGTGGGTCTGCTGGGACCTGCCTTCCCAAGCGTTCTAGGTTTGTGGGTATGTTATGTTAGTTTGGGTTAGTGGCATATTATTCCATTCCAATTAGTTGTAACAGCATGCATTGGTATTCCCATTAAACAAACACCCAGATATTAACACCATTGAACAACGGGCATATCAATATCACATGCATTATTTGAACGGAAATACACAATCAAACAACATGCAGGGTTGATTAATGGCAACAGGCCATCAGGTTTGCAGGTATGAACAGGGCACATGCACAAACAGACATGCATATATTTGTGAACAGTACAAATGTCCATGGTTAATGAAATGTTCACATACCAATATTTAGTGAGTGTTTTAATTGCAATTATAGGGTGGGGTGGAGAAAGAAAATGATGACACATTCATAAGTTATACATTGATATACATTTGTAATAGGTACACAATTAACTTGAGGCTGATGTTTCAAAATTATTTTTATTTGACTGTCATGCTAGACCTGTTACAGTTACATCACTATCCTAGTTATTTTGAATTTGATCAGATACATCATCCTGTTACACTTCGATGACAGGACAGGGGACAACTATGGCTGTTTAGTTTGTCAGACAATCATTCATTCTATCTGCAAATTGTTTACTGTCATCACCATATACAGAGTTTGGCTTAAACATTCAAGATTCAGACACACTGAAATCAGTTTGGGATGTTAATTTGTAATTCCCACATGCATTTAGTTCTGTGGAGACACACTCAGGCTTATATATTCGGGGGTTATTACTACTTTATTTATTGATACATGACCCTTTCTGTCACTCTCACACATCCTGCAATTTCACAGTTCAGGTTGGTACTTCTAGGCTTTGTTCACATATTAGACCTGTGGTGATTCAAACACTTTCCAGCAGCCTCACTTCTGTCATGATTCAGCATTTCAACAGGGGATAAATCTCACATGTGATTACCTCAGATTCTGAAGCTGTACTCTTGAGACTACTGCAGGTTATACTATATTTAATTAATGGTGGAACATCTGTATTACAGCACTATTTATTTCTATCGATTATATTTCCAGTTACACTTGCATACTGCTGAACTTGTTGCAGCCATACCTGCAGACTTTCACTTCTTGCTTGCACATTATATTTCTTTTGATCAATACAGTGCAGTGTTCTGATACTTGCTACACTATAATATTTATTTACAAGTACTATGTGGGGTTACTAACCTGCATGGTGGCGCAGCCGCACCAGCCTGCGGTCATGCGCCCTTCGGTTCGCAGAGCGGACACCTGCAGCTGTAATACAAAACAAGTAATATTGGAATACACATCTCCATGGTATCAGCTAGTTGAATTCCTTACATACATAAGTAAAATGTAACTTACTCAGCAGTGGGGCGTTGGGCGTATCCCGGGCCTCCAGGATCCATTGGGTCAACTGGTCTTTCTTACGCCGCTTCAGGTCCGCATGGTGGTGACGGACCTGCTCACCAGTGCGTGGAATGCCAGTAGCACTGGTCAGATCATGAGCCAACTGGTCCCATGCCTCCGCCCTGTACGCTCCCCATGAGACCTGGCCCTGCATGAGTTGGGTGTCATGATGGTGAACTAGGAGCCAGACCATGTATCTGGACTCCTCAACGCCCCACCGCTGTGCTCAAAAGCAACGTCCCTCCCCTACTCCACTCATTCTGCCTGCAGGTCTGTTCTACAATCGGTTCTGCCATGTATTCCCGCCTATGGGGCTTATATATGCCGATTTTCCCGCACATTTCTATAATTGGCCGTTTTGGAATTGTATCTACTTCACAGAAACTGCTTTATCATGCTCCATTCTGGATTATATCCTATATGTATGCTATTTCTGCATTTCTAAGTACTGCTGTCATGGCTTAGTGGTTTAGTACCTTGACTCTAGTGCATGGTATCCTGGGTTCGAATCTGACCGCTGATTTTTAATTTTCAAGACTGTCTAGAAAGGAATTGATGACCTGTCAATCAAACATGCCAAAAGCACTTTTAAGCACTTAAAACCAGGTCTGCGCTCGTTTGCACGGAGCTAACGCATGCGCACTGGCAGTTAGCTTGTGGGAGTGGCGCGCAAATGGTGTGCGCTGGGATAAACCTTAATTGGCTGGTGACACACATGTTAAGCTGAGCACAGCTAGTTGCACACAGTTTGAGCCTGTTAAACCAGTGCTTAGCTACGGGCAAGCAATTTGCAGCTTTTTAAACACTACTCAGCTACAAGCACTCTGTCTCACTGCAGCTTAGCTATCAGTACATTTCTAGATATTTTTATTATTGTGTTACTTCAAAATATATGCTCCATTTCATTCCATTTTATAAAAGGGTATACTTTTACATTTGTACAATACTGTCAGGGGCCTTTTTACTGCTTATTTACAAAAAAAAAAAAAAAGGTTGTTGTGTGGGCTCGAACCCTGCCTGCCTACTCTTAAGCCGACAACTCTACCGCTAAGCTATTTCTTCTTGGCTTACTTTGCATATTTAGTTCTCATATCCTTCTCCACTGCCTGCTAACTGCAATTGCGCTAGTAGCACACCCGCGCACACGAGCGCACACAGTAGCACACATTTACGGGGTTTAAAAAAAATAAAACAGTTTTTAATTTCATTTTATAGCCTCTGTTCACTTTGTACACTGATGGTCTGTGGGGGAATGTGTTGTGTAGTGTGTTTATTTACATTTCCATGGCCTCTCTCGTGGCTGTTTACTTTCAGCCATTCTACACTGCCGGGGGCGTGTCCGCATGCAGGGCTTAGCCTACGGACACGCCCCCTACTCTCTTACACGGACCGTGTAAGAGTTACAGTGTGATTCAGCATGCCTCATGCACCTCATGCATATGCATGACATGCTGACATCACACCGTTTAACTGCAGCCTCCGTGTAAGAGTTATAACTCTTACACGGAGGCTTCCTGAATCTGGCCCATTATGTTTAATGATAGTTCTGATGAGAAGGCAGTAAAGAGGAATCAAAACAACTTTGGATATAAAAGAGATGACTTTTTATTAGGTGACTTAGATAAAATAATTTCCAAAATTTTATGGAGACACAATGGTTAAAAGATATGGAATTATCAAAAATAGTACCTAGATTTCTTATGACAGTGTCTGGTTGCAGGGGTGTGATATCTGTGTGGTGGGATGTAGAAATTTTCTTTATCAAAATGAGACATACTGTGCATTTTTGCATTTTGTTTGAGGATGTGTTCCATGCACCAGTTGTTGGCTGACGCTGAAGCAGCTGTGTACCAAAGGAAGGCTAACAATACACGATTTACAGTTAATCACAAATATAGATAACCATAGGTCAGGAGTATTGGCTTCATGATATAAACAACAGATGTCAAAGAGGAGAGGGCCCAATAACGAGTACAACACTTTTAACATTGTTTGTTTGTTTGTTTGTTTTTTCATGGTAAAGTCTGGGAGGGATAATTTATTAATGACTAGAGTATAATTTTTATGTTTTAAGTTAAAAATGATGGCATTATCATCGAGGGTATAAACATGAATAAGGAGCAGAAAGATCACAAGTCTGTTAGTATAATATCTATCTGGGAGTTTCACAGACATTGTGCACAGTGATATGAGCAACATGTGTGCCCAGGACATAATTTAACTGTACCGGGAAAAGCACTGTTCATAGTAGGCAAGTGTGATATTTCTCCACTGCAAACCTACACTAGTAAATTGTAATCAGAATCTACCAGAACATATACTGTGACAGTGTTCTTCACACACTGGACACAAACATACTGAGGCTGGCCATTAACAGGTAACACAGACAAGAGTGTGTGTGTGTGTGTGTGTGTGTGTGTGTGTGTGTGTGTGTGTGTGTGTGTGTGTGTGTGCCTATGGGGACATGAAAGTTTGTGTGTGTGTGTGTGTGTGTGTGTGTGTGTGTGTGTGTGTGTGTGTGTGTGTGCCTATGGGGACATGAAAGTTTGTGTGTGTGTGTGTGTGTGTGTGTGTGTGTGTGTGTGTGTGTGTGTGTGTGTGTGTGTGTGTGTGTGTATGTGTGCTTATGGGGACATGAAAGTTTGTGTGTGTGTGTGTGTGTGTGTGTGTGTGTGTGTGTGTGTGTGTGTGTGTGTGTGTGTGTGTGTGTGTGTGTGTGCATGTCTATGTGTGAGTCTGCATGTCAGTGTGTTTCACTTCGCTTGTCAGATACCTGTCCCTCAACCCCAAATACCCAAATACTGTACATGCTTTAAGTAATATGCCATACTGGAAGCCTGTGAAAAGTAAACTACACTAATGTAACTAATGTATTCCATATACCATCCACACTGTATAGATATAATGTCATCCAACAACTTCGAGTTCATAGAGATGAAATTTGTGTACATCAAACTGAAAAGTTAGCAAAAGAAAGCTATTCATTCCACTGAGAGGGTACTAAATAATTACTTGCTTTCTTATGTAGGATTCTGATATGCTACTCTTAAAAAATTCAATATATTTGACATTCCTTTTCTGTGTTTTCCTGTAAGACCTCTTCACTCTTCTCTGTCTTTTGATCTTTACCTCTCTCACCTGACTATGGGTTCTTCCCTGCTCACTTCATAGGTTCATAAATGCTGACTAGTCTAACAACAACTAGGGCCATTATAAGCCTAGCTGTGCAACCCAAATGTGATCCACAAATATGATTTCTATAGGGGTGATTTACTGACTGCCTCTGTCCATAAGAGACATAGGCACTAGACCAGGGGTGAATTTCTGATTACCCATCCATTGATTGCTTGCACTTAGAGTAAGGGAGGAATGCTGATTCACATGGATGCAGTATGTGTTCCAGAGAATGGGAGTTCTCTGAGAAACATATCTGTCTCCCCAGCATGTCCTTTTTATGTAACAAGCAAAACATAGGTATTTTAGTAGTTCTGATGCCATTTGTTTTGTGGATGTGCAGAAGGTTTATCAAAACAAGGTCCAGGGATGCCTTGTACACCAGGCAAAGATCACTTCTCTGATGTCTGTATGATACTGAGTAAAGAGACAAGACATTGGGGAGATCACCATAAGACATTGTGTTTACTCCCTGTATTCTTTTTGTAAGGAACCTTTGTGGATGTTTCAGTTGCTTCATGCATATGGTCAGGTACATACAGAAGGGAGCATTATACTCTATGATGGGCCTGAGGAAGGCCCAGTACAGTGGTATGCTGACCTCTCTCAACCTAGATCCCATGCCCTTACTTATAAGTTGAGCAACATAGAAGGATTTTCATACTACCTTGGATATATTTTTGTAGAAGACTAGTTATATCTACATGAGTTCCCAGATCCCTGACTAGTGAATCAACTTTTAGAGGTGTTTAGTTGATAATGCAGTTACCCGAGGTGGCCAGCTTCCAAAATGCACTTTTTGGTATTAAGTTTTAAGCCATGGCTTTGGCATCAAGCATGTATCTGTGTTATAACTTTCTGAAGGATGTTTTCATCTTGGGGGATTCAGTCACTGTTTTCAGTTTGCAGTCATCTGCAGACTTGGTCAGCCAGAGGCCATTGACATTGGCTTTGACATCTGAGAAGTAGAGGCCAAAGAAAAGTGGGCTCAGCACAGAGCCCTGAGGGATTCCACTAATGCCCGGCCTCTTTGTGAAGGTGGCCTCACTGACCCTAACCTCTTGTGTCCTGTCCAAGAGTCAGCTAGCTATCCATCATGTTATAAAGAGGTTTATGCCTAGCTCCATAACTTTATTGACAATGATCAAGTGGGGTATTTTATCAAACGCTTTAGCCAGATCTAGGTAGGCAACATGCACTGCTTTCCCCTCATCCATTGCCTTAGTGACTATTTCGAAGAAGCCCAACTTGTTCAGTAAGCATAACATTCCTTTGACAAAGCCAAATTGGGATAGATTTAGTGTCTGGAGATCTCTTATGTCCTGTTGATAATTTCCATAGTAATTCTTTCTATGGATTTGCAAATAAGACTAATCAGAGTAATGTGTATGTAGCTTCCAGGATCTGTTGAATGTCCTCCCTTGTGCTGGAGGATGACTGTCGCAGTTCTCCATTTTCATGCCACAAAACCTGTTTTAAGACTATAGTTAAATAGTGACTGGAGGGCTCCTGATAAGTCGTATTTTAGACTGTTCAAGAGGCATCCTGGTATGTTAACAGGGCCCATTGTGGCAGCCAGTACATGTTCCCTAGTCATAGTTGGAAGGGTTATGCCTGACGGCATTTCTTGGAGGATGGTTGGTGGTGGGACTGGGGCTAAAGCTGGAACTGAATTTGTCCACTAACAGGTTCGCTGTATCGCCAGGCTCAGTGAATGCTACACCATTAACCACCAGTTCAGAACATTGCTACATGCTGCCCTTGAAGTTTCTGACATAGCTGAAGAAGACAAATTCAGGGAATCAGAAACAAGCCAAAGAAGTCAAAAATCAGATCCAACGCACCACTTGAAGACAGACACGAGTTTAATAAATACAGGTTAAGCGCTTTTCGTCGCTCAGGTTGAGCAACTTCCTCAGACAAAGAGACTAAGTTACATACACATTTTTATACTCTCACATCACAAGTAAATTTCATTAATGAAATCAGTTAACTAACAATTTTTCAATTAAGAGCCCGCCCAAACAAACAGCACCAAGGCATTAAAACTTCCACAACTAACAGCAGCAAAAAAGTATATATATAATACATAGTAAAAGTACTCGTATTATTACTTATCTCATAAAAATATGAATAACATATGTAAATGATTAAATAGTATACTAAATAAAATATATATGTTCAATATTTAGTATTTAATGTAGCTGAAGAAGACCTTATGATTGTCTTTCACCTGGGAGGCTATCTTAAAAAGGTAGGCTTTGTTTGACCTAATTATCTCTCTTAGTTGCATATTTAGTTTGATGAGAGAGTATTTATCTTTATGGGAGTTACCCTTCCTGATTTTTGACATAATATTTTTCTTTTTTCCTTTTTTTGTATATCCTGTTTAATTGGGATGCCACTAGGGCATTTTTTTCTGGGGCTACCTCTGGGTTTACTTTTGGTAGGTACAGTGTTCACTCCTGCCAAGCTTCTAGTGTTTGTTCTTGTCTACCCATTTTTATCTCCCCTTTATCATTTGTGATACACTTTGCATCTCATCTTCTGCCCTGGCTTCCTCCTCTTTTTCCTGCATTTCCTATTATATGTCCCATCACCTTACTCTTTGCCAGCCCACTTGCCTGTACTCCTCTGACAACTTCTGCCCATGTCTATTTTTCTGTACCATCCAAAGATTTTTCTCAGTCTATAACCTTTTGTCATTCTATCTTTTCTGCAGGTCTCTGCTTTCACCTTCTCTCTTGTTCCACTCTATATTTTCATGCCAGATTTGCTGTTCTCCTAACATTTCTAGTTCTCATATACTACTATAAAGCGGGTCTATGTCA
Organism: Protopterus annectens; assembly: GCF_019279795.1. Lineage (NCBI taxonomy): Eukaryota > Metazoa > Chordata > Ceratodontiformes > Protopteridae > Protopterus > Protopterus annectens. The sequence continues at coordinate 1,499,550,772 of NC_056746.1, forward strand.
GTTATTCGGATGCTTAAAATGTCGAACGTTATATGGTCGAGACCATATGTTCGACATTTCAAGTGTTCGAAGGTTAACTTTTAATGGTGCCATATGGTGCAGAATGGGAGAATTTCCCTTTTCTGCACTGAGGTGTGGTCTCGAAGTTGGTATATTTAAGTAGGGGGGGGTGTGGGTGGTGCAGGGGGGCTTGCCCCCCTACTCACACTGCTAGTGTATGATTTTCTTTTTTTTTTTTTTTTTTTTTTTATTAGAAATTCAAACTTGCAAATATCGACCATATGGTCTCGACCATATGATATTCAACATTTTGAAAGTTTGAATATTTGACATAGACCCTATAAAGCTACCCCCCACTGTTCTGCAAGCTCCACATTATCTGTCATCTCAGAGTGTATTGAGATAAAAAAACTCCCCTATATTCTGAGAACCTCACACATTTTTGTGCTGTATGTACTATTTCTTCAAGGGGCGGGGGGGGGGGGGGGTTGGGGGTGGAGCCGGAGTTAGGACATAGTAGAGGATGGGCTGATGCAAACAGCTTTTTTGTTTTTAATATGAGGGAAAAAAACACTTGCAGTTGATTGTTAAGAAAGATTTTTTTTTATTTAATTTCAAGAACTTGACACTGGAGGAATGGACGCTTTAGTGTCACTAATGGGATGACTGAGCTGGAGACTGACAACCAACATCCAATATGTTACTTTAAAAGAGTCTGCTTGCGATAGCTTGAGAAGCTGTATTAAGTGGAAGGGAGGAGGAGCATTCTTTTTTTCACACAACAAAAACTGCACTTACAGTTTGTAAAGGATATTTTTATTTCAGAAATGACTCTGTAAGGTGTTTGGTGACATCATAAACTGCATAATAATTACAGATAATTTATGGTAGTGCTAAAGGCAAAACAAAGAACTTACGAAGTAATACTTATCCAGCATTCATGCCAAAGCCAGTTCTAATTTTATGTCAGTCTCTGACAGGATAACTAAAGTGTGTGCACTTATTAGAAAAAGAATAGTCTCCATGACACATATGAAAAATGGTTTTAAATGTTTCTTCCTCTACTCCCAGAAGTTGGAGGTCTGAATCTTTGCAAGTAAGAATCAAGCCAAGGATGGAGAAATATTGAATTTAGTGGTCAGTAAACAAGCAAGCAAACAATCCATTATTAAGAAACAAGCAGACCAAATGCATTAAAGAAATGATAGGAATGTTGCGCTGGAGTAATTATTCAGCAGGAGTTTAACAGATATCCTAGATGATGCAGCAATAGGCCACATGTCTGCAATCCTATGCAGTTTAATGCATAAAGAGGTCTCTCATTTCCATGCAGAGCTGATCAAGACTCATGGGACAAGCTCAGAATACAAGAGACTTCAAAGGCCACCACCACTCACATGAGAGATTGGAGGACAAAGGGATCTAGGCGGGTATAAGTGGTAGAACAGAGACAGGATTGTAAATGTACCCCTGCACAGTTTGTATGGTCTCCTAGAGCAGTCTGGTTCTTGTATAGATGTACTAAAGTGGAGACTTAGAGGGATGTTCCAAACTCCCAAAGTCGAGACCCTCAAAAGAATGACACAGGATATGCAGGAAAAAGAAGCAGCTTTTACTGGGACTTCAGACTTAAAATGGAATATTTAAAGGATGAAAGGGACAGTATTTTAAGCTGTGTGTCTATTGTCATTACTGTCCATTATCAGCAGATTCACTGGTCACAATAGGGATGCCTAGTCTCCCACTCTGAGCAGTCACCTTGTTGAAGATGAAAATTAACCAGCCTCATAGAATCCCTGAAAGAATAAAAACAGCAAATACATTTTTCCAGAAATAAAATAGTCCATCATTTTCCAGACTGTGTCCCCTAAACATGTACTTTTCCCCGTTAAGTTGCTAAAGTTTCCCCGTTAAGTTGCTAAAGTTTCTTCCTCTCTGAAAGCAGATACATCTTCACTCCATACTTCTTAACCGCTAGGATTTGGACATAAAGCTATGATTTTCATCCTCGTATTTAGCCTTGCTCCTCCTAGAGTTACTGATTTTCTTTATGAAGTCAGACCTGTTTAAGGATACAAACATTATTAAATAACTGAACTAAGCCTACACAAGGATTTGTTATCACTAACTGTATAGGTTCTATTATTTTAAAATCTTCTAGTCTGAAAAATAACAAAGTGCTTCTCTTTTTGACCCCGTGCTATGATTTTCAGACTAGTGCTATGATTTTTAATGCTCAAAGGCTGAGAAGTATGCTTCACTTACCTGGAGCAAACTGAGAAGTGAGGTAATGGACATTTTATTTAAGGCATTATTTCTCTGTAAAACCTTCATAAATTTTTAAAATTTGGAATCAAGTACATAGCCAGGACTTTTGAAATTGTATGCCAAGCGGCATAATGTACCCCCCTCCTCTTCCAACAGTGTAGCCCATATCCTAACCCACAAAAAAATACTCCTGCTATGACAAGCAAGAAACACATTTAGCCAACCAGGTATTTGAAAAATGCATACTGATATAATCTAATACATTTGCATCTAAAATTAAATTCTTGCACATCTCTTTGCACAAAATAAATTATTTATTTTTTAAGAAATGCATGTCATGGCATACATAGCAATGGCTGTTGACATTGCTATGTATGCCATGGCATACATAGCAATGGCTGTTGACATTCATTTCTTATTTATTTTCGTTTTTATGCTTTAAATTAGTTAATTAAGGTAGTACAGTGATCATAAATGACCAATTTCAGTCTCAGCCCTGTTAGAAGAAAGAGAGAGAAAGAGAGAGACATATATTTCAGCAAAAGAGATTACATAGCGATTATATACAGTCGTAAATAACAAAGCAGGATTAATGTAGTATAGTCAGCATGCAATATTAACAGTAAAGTGAAATAGTCCATGCTTGGACTGTGGTATTGTGTTCTTATCCTCTGCATTTTAACGACTAATCAGTCCTTTGAATTGCACTACCCAAATCAAGAAGTCAGGAAATTTAACAATAAAAAACAGTCTGCGTAAACAAGATTCCCAAATAAACATGTATAGCTGGTGGTATCGTTTTCAAAGCAATCAACATAAAATGTACTGTGAACTGGGGTTAAAGCTATGTTACAACATATAAAAGCTATGTTTCTCAATTTTCTCCTCTTTGACAAACTATTCTAACATATATATACAAAAACAGATTTTTTTTTTATGAATGACCACCTTTGTATGGTTGTATGTATCGCTCCCATCTGTCAGTTTTACAGGAAGCACAAACTGCCTACCTTGCCCTTTCTATGTCAAGGTACAGTGCTCTAAGTGTTAGTATTCATGTAGCAAGATTATGTGGGTGCACACCCCACACACCCAGCCTGAGAAGGATGCAGGAGCCCCTGCTTTTCAAAGGCACTTAAAATATCTATCAGCATGTTTCAGAGTTTTTTTTTCCTGTCTGAAATGGAGTTTATTTTTTGAAAATGCTAAAACCTGCACTTTTGGGTTGGGCATTTCTATCAGGGAGCTGTTATTTTTTCTGTTTTATACCTGGCCAGTATCATACCATCAGAACGTCCCATGATATACATTGTTGGGTAGAAAAATATTTACATCTTATATCGTAATATTCTCAACCATTCACCTCATATTGCAATTCCTGTTTGTATTTAACTTACCTTTTACTTTCTCTACAAACTGTCTAAAATTTCTCTAAATATTAAATGATTGTCATATACTTTGTATTGATTTTTAACCAATGTTTTTATATTATGTCTAATTTGTTATAATTATTTAAACTGCAAATGTTTTTGTTTTACTTTTGAAGATTGTTAAATTACTATTCTTAAAATGTTTTGTAATAATTCAGAGCTTTTCTCCCTGGGACTCCGCTGAAAATGGGCTTCTATCCAGTCGGACTTTCCAAGTACTTAAATGTCAATAAATAAATATATACATCTAATTTAACACAGTTAGTGTTATGGTTCTCCAGGTGTGACTTTAAGTAATATTTCTTCTGATTCCAGATTCATCTTTTGGAAATATTGCACATTTTTACATTTTCACCAGTCTATAGTAAAACAGAAACACACCGTGGAAGTAGCAACATATACTGCTTTGAAATGTATATACAGATGGCAGTTAGGTGGGCTTCACAGGTTCATAGATAGGTACTAGGCTATTAGCCCTATGGCCTATATAAGCCTAGCCAAAAAGGTACCCTGGCTTTCGCCACCCAAGAAAATTATTTTCCTGTGCCCCTGTCGAGCAGAGCCACAGAAGTGATCCCTGGGGTGAATTTCCTATTTCCCATCCAAGCATCAAGATTTTTCTTGAAGAGTGCTAATGAGGAGCTCTGTTTGACATAGATAGGTAGTCTGTTCCAGAGTATGGGAAGTCTCTGGGACAGGAATCTGTCCCTCCAGCATGTTCTGTTTATTGTGGTGACAAGGTTTAGGTCTCTAGAGCTTGTAGCTTGGAGGGATTGAGATTTCTTTAAGTGGAGCATGTCCAACAGCTCTGGGTTTGACATAGCTTTTGTATGTTAGGCAGAGATCGCCTCTGAGTAGGCGATATGCGACAGAGTAAAGCTGGAGTTTTTTGAGACGGTCTGTGTAGGGCATCTTTTTGAGGCCAGTAATCCTCTTTGTAAGGTATTTCTGTGGCCTTTCCAGTTTTTGTAGATGTCTTGTGAGGTACATACCAAAAGGGGTATTGTACTCTATAACGGGTCTAATGAGTGATGAGTAGAGGGGAACAATGACCTCTTATTTTCTGGATGAGAAACCTTTTGTGATGAGGTGAGCCACGTAGAATGATTTCTTGACCACAGTGGCGATGTGATTATCAAAGGTGAGACTACTGTCCACCTGTGTCCCAAGGTCTCTTTTCACACTTTTGGCATTAAGTAGACTACCACTTATGTGGTAGTCCATGGGTACAGAGTTTTTACCAAAGGGGATGACAATACACTTTTTGGCATTGAGCTTCAGGCCATGGCTTTGACACCAGGCATTTGTCTCAGTGAGGCCCTTTTGTAGGATGTCCACATCGTTAGAAGTTTCAATTATGGTTCCTAGTTTGCAGTCATCTGCAAACTTTGTTAGCCAAAGACCTTCTGTGTTGGCCTGTACTTCAGAGAAGTAGATACCAAACAGGAGAGGACCCAGGACTGAACCCTGTGGTACTCCACTTGTCACTGGTCTGAAGTCGGATTTGGAGTCTGCTACTTTCATAGTGTGGGTACTGTCCATGAGCCAGTTGGCAACCCATCTTGTGACATAGGGATTTATACCTAGTTTAGTGAGTTTAGCTATAATTCCAGAGTGGGGGATGGTGTCGAAAGCCTTGGCGAGATCTAGATAAGCTGTGTGAACCACTTACCTTCATCTATGGCTTTGGTGACTGCTTCAATGAAGTCAGTCAGGTTTAGGATACATGATCTGCCTTTTACAAACCTGAACTGGGTAGGGTCCAGAGTTTGGAGATTACCAATGTCTTTGTTTATAAGTTCCATGATGATACGTTCCATGGCCTTGCAGACCAGGCTTGTCAGGTTAATGGGGTGGTAGTTCCCAGGGTCCGTCGTGGCTCCCCCTTTGTGGAGTGGGATAACTGTCACGGTGCGCCATTCAGTGGGCACAAAGCCTGAGGTGAGGCTATGATTGAACATGGTACTTAGGTAGAATGTCAGTTCATTCTGTAGTTCATGTAGAACGCAGCCTGGGATATTGTCAGGTCCCATGGATGCTGTGTTCTTGGCTTTGGAGAGTGTGTTTTTTACCTGTGCAGCTGTGATTATAGGAACTTTGCATTCTTCCGGTATAGAGATGGGCCCTTTAGGGGGTGAGAGGGGGGGGTAAAGTTAGCACTGAACCTATCTGCCAGGATGTTGGCAATATCAGTTGGTTCTGTATATTTAGTGCCATTGTGCTGTAACTCAGAGCAGATCTGAGTGTTGCCATTTAGATTCTTGACATAGCTATAGAATGCATTGTGGTTGTCTTTAGTCAGTGGCAATTTTGTTTTTGTAACTAGCTTTGGAGGATTTTATGGGGGATCTCAGCTTCTTACTGAGGTTGACCAAGGTGTTCCTCCAGTCATGGGATTTGACTCTTTTTTTGCAACAGTTTCTTTCTTCTGTTGTAGAGCTTGTTTATGGCAGAGGACCACCAGATTGGCTTCCTTTTGTTGGAGGATAGCATCTTGGTTCTATTAGGGATAGCATGATCCATGCACTCGTGTAAGTGCTTATAAAGTGCATTTGTGTAGGATTCAGCAGTCATACCTCTATTGTCCGTCTGCATGGGTGTCATGAAGTTTGCCACTTCTGTCTTAAGAAGTGTGAAGTTGGCTTTGAAGAAGTTTTTTGCGGTGGTTTCCCTAATAGGGGGTGGGGGTGGTATGTGGATGTCTAGGGTGATTAGCTTGTGGTCGGATCTGACCAACGTGGAATTGACCTCTGGTGTGGAACACCGGTTTCCCATGTTGGTAATGACCAGGTCTAGGATATTGCTGCCCCTGGTGGGTGTGTGAATAAGTTGATCCAAGGCATTGGAATTTATGAATTCCAGAAAACGTTGAGCAAAAGAGTTGGTACATGAGTAGTTTTCCCAGTTAATGGTGGGGTAGCTGAAATCGCCCATTATTAGGGTGTTGGGTTGTACCCTAATACTTTCCAGTGTATCAAGAAATGAGGAGTGGGAATCCTGGGACATGGTGGGGGGTCTGTAGCAAGCTACAGTTTGGATTGCGGTCTTGCCCAGAGTTAGTTGCACGTGGATAATCTCGGATGCATTATGCTGTGCAACTAGCCTGGAGGTGTGGATATCCTTAATGAATATGGACACACCTCCACCTTTAGTGCTTCGTTCCGGGTTAGGTGGTCAAAAGGTGTGGTATGAATTATAGCCTGGTAACACAGGGGTGCTCTCTGGAGCTTTGAACCAGGTCTCTGTCACTGCACAGATGTCGATGTTCTCCATTTTAAGGAGTGCCTCGAGTGAGTGCATTTTGAGGTTTAGATTTCTAGCATTGAGTAGCATTACCCTCAGATTTTGCTTGCTTGTACCTGTTACGGTGGTGAATTTGTCATTTGAACCTGGCCTAAAAAAGGCACTATAGGGGTGGCAAGAGCCTTAGCCAGTATCCGGAATCCCAAGAGCGACAGGTGCAGGCCATCTCTGACAAAGCATTGTGGTCTGTCGATTATGTCGTCCCAGGCAGACAAATACTGGATCCCCTTAGAATGACACCAGAAGCTTAGCCAATTGTTGAAGTCAATCATTTTGTCACTGTACTGTGGTATAATTCTGGGTGATGGCAGGATGCTACTCAGGGCTAGGGTCATACCTGCCTGGGCTACAAGATCAGAGAACACCTCCATGTCTCTTTTCATGTAGTCCAGGGAGGTACGTCTCAGGTCATTCACACCAACATGGACAATGACAGTGTCATATTTGTACTTGTTGTGGAATGACCTGAGTGTGTGTATTATGTGGTGGATCCTGGCAGCTGACAGTAACCTTCTCCTTGTTTAGCCTGGTGAGTGGAACATCAGTGTGCCTGACTATAGAGTCACCTATGACTAGAGTGTTGGGTACGTTATGCCTTATAGGCTGTGATTGAGTGGCACACTGAGTTTGTGTGCTATGTGTTATTCGGGTTGTGTTGGGGGGTGGAGTTTGCTTGCGTTTCTGCTTTGGAGGTCCCTGATGCTTGGGCAGGTTTTTATTGAGAGCCTCCGTGAATGTAGGTGTGTGTTTTGTGTTTCTATGTGTGTGTTTTGGTGGTGTAGGTTTTGAGGGACTATGTGATGAGTGTGGTGTGGTGCAAGTGTTTAACTTCTCCTCTTGACTGTCTTGTCCAGTCTTGGGTGAAGGGAGCTTTGCTTCCAGTTTAGCTATATAAGTGCACCTCTCACAGGTTGTAGTGTTGGGTGGTAGGAGGAGTGGGTTGTCTGTGTACATGAGGCAATTGCTGCATTGCCCCAAGATGCCCAGATTCATCAGGTAGACAGGATAAATTACTGGGAGCTGACCCTTAGACATGCCTGGATAGGTGCTTATTTATTAAGTACTAAGAACTGCTCTCTTCTAGACAAATGAGGAAAATTGAGTGCTGTAGTAATTTGCAGCTTATTTAGTGCTTACAACGAGTTCTGAACAAGTGCTGAGTTCAAAGAAACAGATTTGAGTGCTGAAACTAGAAAACTGGCTAGTTCTAAGAAACAAAATTAAGCTAGAAGGCTTCCTTCCAACACAGAATGGCTTGGAGGCTCAGAAGTCTACAAACAGTCTAGACCACTTACAGGAAAGGCAGGAAACAAGCTTATTTTTTTTTTCTTTCCCAGATGCTCTCTTTGTACACAGTAGGCGTGCCTAAAATCAGAATATGATCTCACTGCACTCACTTGAGTGAGCAAATGAGATGGGCCCAGAAGGAGTATCCAAAAACAAATTTACAAGAGGGGCAGGCAGTTTCAAAGCCACCACACCAAAACAAAACCAGGTAAGGTGGGTGGGGAACTAACTGAAAAAAACAGAGTCAAAACATCCAGTTCAGTTAATATTCAATGCAACACAAATAAATCAATTAAAATGCTGTATTATTTGAAAAAAGTGCAGATAAAAGGTACTTAAATTCTCTTAGCCTCTCATCTCTAAGGTTTTCATTTTGAATAGGTGTGGAAACTGTCTTGCCAGTGGAACATTTTGAACTTCTAATAAATTTTTTGATTGCAGCTTAATGCCAAAATTTCTTCAAAGTCACACAAGACATACTGAGGGATTTGGAAAGAACCCCAATGCTATTGATGTGTTGCAGTAAAAAGGCCCTGTTTCTATGACATGTAAAATTATGATTCAGAGACACGTTAGCTGCAATTAGGAAAGACCTCATTACTGCTAATTTGCAGGTCTCTGAATCGACATTAACTGCACTGAGTGCATTTCAGCACTTTCTTGCACTAGTTAATAGTGGTGGTGGATGCATTGTTTTTGTACAGGCACCCCACATTCACTCTGCTACACACAGTACATGCATTCAGATACAAAGGAGAATGCCGCTGATGTCTCTTTTTTTTCCTGCCTTTGTAATTCACAAATTATTTCAGCCATTAATGCCAGACATTAGAATTTCATACTATTTATCCTTCTATAAGCTTGTGGTACTAAGACAGCTGTTACACTAGCAACTGTCTAAGATTGTAGGAGTATCACTTCTGTCCCAGATTTTCTTCCACCATTATTTTGGCTTCTGTCTTGATTTCATATGCCTAATGATCTCTGTCCCTGTCTTTCACAAGTCATAAACTGTTGTAGGCATTGAATAATGTCTGAAATCCTCAATGTATACTAAAAACACACCCTGGTTTACTGTGGCAGGTTTGAATGCTTTCCCCACCTTTGTAGTCAACGTTTTTTTAAGCTTTTACTTTGTAAATTGCATCCCAGGTGTCTAGTGGTGGCACAGAGGGCTATTAACCTCTACAGGAAGTGGAAGGATACTGGATTTTGGCTACAGGAAGTGGAATGGTACTGGATTGGAATTCCTTTTAGTACCTTTTGACCCCCTCCCCCTAATTCATGTTATGTGTAAGTGCCATTAAGGATATGTGTAAGTGCCATTAAGGCACATAGCTAAAGAGTAATTTATTTATTATTCAATTTGGGAACCAGGGAAAAGCACTGATCCAAGTGCATCGATTTCAGTCTCAATGGGGACAAATGTAAACGACTGTAGATGAGCAGTTAATTTGCTTGAACAAGAAGTATAATGAATACAAACAAAATGTTGTGTGCAGACAGCAATGAATCAATAACAGTAATAGTAAAAAAGTGCACAGTACAGAGGGCAGTAGTAAGGGATGTTTAGAGTAAGGTGTTAAGGAAGAAGAAGAGAGTGAAACAGTGAAGGACTAGAGTGCAAACTGTAAAAGGTAGCCAACGTAAGGTAAGAGCACAAAGAAATTAACTGTATAAAATGTATACAGTGTGGAAGCGATGCCACATGTTAGTGCATGAAAATAATGTGAGGTGGGGTTTTAGGTGATGTGCTGTGGGGTTTTAGGTGATGTGTTGTGGGCTTTTAGGTGATGTGTTGTGGGCTTTTAGGTGATGTGTTGTGGGGTTTTAGGTGATGTGTTGTGGGGTTTTAGGTGATGTGTTGTGGGGTTTTAGGTGAGATGTTGTGGGCTTTTAGATGATGTGTTGTGGGCTTTTAGGTGATGTGTTGTGGGGTTTTAGGTGATGGGCCCACAAGGAAAGCATTTGCAAATTGACCTAGACTTGAGATGATCTTTAAGCTTAGCAAAAAAATGATGGGTACAAAATGAGTAGGGAGGGATTTTTAGAGTTTGAGTCCTAGGATGCAGAAGGCATGGTAAGCGCAATGAATTCTGGTTCTGGGACATTTAAAGAAGTGAACCAGAGTGGTTAAGACTTCTTAGATTGTAACTGGTTGGTTGTCTGAAAAGGTTGGAGGCAAGGATAGGAGAAGAGTATTCTTCAAGAAGTCTGCAGAGTTGTGATTCAAGAAGTGGGCAGGCACATTGCTGGACATGTATCCAAATGGCTTTATTAAGCGTGATACAATCATGCTTATTTCTAGGGGAGAGGGTAGTGAAATGGCAGATAGATTTGCTTATAGTTTGGATGGTGGAGGAGTTTTTCTTAGATGCTGCTGCAACCAGTGGACATCCGTATTCAAGCTGTGCTAGTAAAATACCTTCATCTACATGATAAAAATAGGAGGGAATTAATATACTTCTGTATTTGTTCTAGGTGAAGGTAAAAGTTCAGTGCAGGATCGCGACACATACCAAGGTGTTTGAAGTTTCGGATCACTCTATTAATCCTTCTTCAGATCTAAAATAACTTAGAATAAGCTACTTTAAAAACAGCTCTACTGTAGATATGTGTCTACTGAATGGCGGACAGCGATGGTTATCCCACTCCACAAATGGAGTGCCACCATGGACTCCAGAAACTACTGTCCCATTAGCCTGATGTGCCTGGTCTGCAAGGCCATGGAACTTATCATCTTGGAGCTTATAAACAAAGACATAGGTAACCTCCAAACCCTGGACCCCACTCAGTTTGGGTTTGTAAAAGGTAGATCATGTCTACTAAACCTGACTGACTTCTTTGAAGCAGTCACTAGAGCCATAGATGAGGGCAAGGTAGTGCACACAGCCTAGCTTGAACTCACCAAGGCTTTCAATACCATCCCCCACTCTGGAATTATAGATAAACTCACTAAACTGGGCATAAATCCCTATGTCACAAGATGGGTGGCCAACTGGCTCATTGACAGAACCCACACAGTAAAGGTAGCCGACTCCATGTCCGACTTTAGACCAGTGACGGGTGGAGTACCACAGGGTTTGGTCCTGGGTCCTCTCCTGTTCAGAATCTTCTTCTCTGAAGTGCAGGGCAACACAGAAGGTATTTGACTAACAAAGTTTGCAGATGACTGCAAACTGGGAGCCATAATAGAATCACCTAATGATGTATACATTCTACAAAAGGGCCTCACAGAGACAGATGCTTGGTGTCAAAGTCATGGCCTAAAGCTCAATGCCAAGAAGTGCATTGTCATCCACTTTGGGAAAAACTCGGTACCCATGAACTACCACATAGGCAGTAGCTCACTAAACACTGAAAGTGTGATAAGAGACCTCGGGACACAGGTGGACAGTAGTCTCTCCTTTGATAACCACATCACCAAAGTAGTCAGGAAATCCTTCTACGTGGCACACCTCATCACAAAAGGGTACTCCTCTAGAAAAAAGGAGGTCATTGTTCCTCTCTACTCATCCCTCATCAGACCCATTATAGAGTACAATGCCCCATTTGGCATGTATCTCACAAGACACCTACAACAATTGGAAAAGCCACAGAAATACCTCACTAAGAGGATTACTGGCCTCAAACAAATGCCATATGCAGATCGTCTCAGAAAACTCCAGCTCTACTCCGTTGCATATCTCCTACTCAGAGGCGATCTCTGCCTAACATACAAAGCTATGTCAAACCCAGAGCTGTTGGACATGCTACACTTAAAAAAATCCCAATCTCTCCGAACAACACGCTCCAGGGATCTAAACCTTGTCACCACAATAAACAGAAGATGTTGGAGGGATAGAGTCCTGTCCCAGAGACTTCCCATACTGTGAAACAAACTACCCATTCATGTCAAGCAAAGCTCCTCATCGGCCCTCTTTAAGAAAAACTTGATGACTGGATAGGAAATAAAAAAAATTACCCTGGGGATCAATTCTGTGGCACTGACAGGGGCACAGGAAAATCATTTTCTTGGGTGGCAAAAGCCAGGGAACCTTTTTTGGCTAGGCTTATGTAGGCCCCAAGGCCGATAACCTAGTACCTACCTATGAACCTATAAACAACCAATCAAATTCATCTTCTGGCTCTACGCCCTTTTAGGGATGGTTTCAATGGAAAATTAGAATTTAATTCAGGGAGCTTATCAGTTTCTAGCCTCCCAATCCATTGCATTTCTGCTTGTTCAGTATGATTATTCATATTGCCCTCTCGAGTATTGTCTGTTATTACTTGCAAAACCTTAAAATAAAACCTATGTCCAGGATATTTATTTTTGATGTTTTGCAAGGGGATTTTTGATATCTTTTAGGTTTATATCACTTATATGTTTAGATATCCCCTCTTTGAGCTGTCTAGTAGTTTTCCCACATAAAAGTAGCCAAGTATATTGCATTTTTTTTGTTTACAGTTGGCATATAATTGAAAAGTATAGAGTTTGCCTGTTATCAGATGAATAAATGTTTGATCCTTAGAGATATATTTACATCCTGTGCATCTTTGGCAGGGATATGTACCTATCCTGTTTGAGGTCATTTTAGTTGATCTTGATGGTTGGTGACATAAAAGTTGTTCAAGATTGTGTTGATTCTTAAAGAAAAAGGCTGGTTTATCTCCCACTACTCGCTTCATTTCATGATCCGTAGTCAAGATCTTCCAGTTCTTTTTAATTATATCTCCTGTTTAAGTGACAGTCTCACACTGGAGTCAATAGTGAAGATTGAAGCTCTTTAGTTACTGACTGAGGATAGTAAGGGACTTAACATTTAATTGGTGGCATTCCGGTGGGATATAGCCGGACGTCACACATATCATCATAATGCTGGGTGATTCAGACTTTACCCTCAATAAAGATGATAATGTGTTTTCACAACAGTCTTTTTTTTATCAAATGTATGATCATTGCAGCTGTGTACAAATATACACACAAGCGCACACACACACACACACACACACACACACACACACACACACACACACACACACAGACAAAGTGAATGGCACTTTGATTTCCTTTTCAGTGTGCACAGTCAGGTTATTCCCTTCCTTTATTTTATTTCTCTTTGTTTTATTTCAGTGGAGTAGGAGTGAGAAACCAATGAGTTTTAATTTGTTTTGCTTTTTTCAGCTGAGAATACAGTATGAGTATCAGCAAGAAAAGGTAGCTGTAGCAGATAAATCCTGGGTCAGTCGCAATGCTCAAATTTAAAACAATAAAAATGTCTGAAGAAATCATGAGTATATTTAATTATATAAAAGTCATGTCTGTTTAATAATAACAAGTAAAAGTCACAAGTGTTGCTTTTGCAAATCGTTCAAAAGTGTTAAAAACAGTTACATGCACAGGCAATTTATGTATTCCACCATCACATGGTTTTATCACATGACCATGATTTTCATTCATTTCCATAAATATCTTTTTTTAAATACAGGTTTGAAACTTATTTTAACATTCAGCACAGGTTATTTATCTGCTCTAAACACATTTATCCATTTATGCTCTTCTACTGTTTTGCCTCATACAGAACCTGGACTGACTTTTTATATTTGTTATTATTAAATACACCTGTGATTTTATATAATTAAATATATTTGTGCTTCCTTGAGATGTTTGTTTTTGTTTTATAATATGTGCATACTGTTTTTGCAGTCGTTTTTTCAGAGAGGTAGCAAGAAATTTTGGGGGATGGTTCATGTTTACCCTTTCTGTGTAGTTGTGCAACTGTGGTGTCAGTAGATTTAAGTAAAGGTTTGTGAAAGTGAAGCTCCTGCTCAATATGAGAGGTCAAGGAACATTCCCACAATTTTGTGTTTTGTGTTTTATTATCTTTTGGTGATAGTGGATTTGTTGGTATAATTGGCCATTGTTTATAAATTTTCCTTTGCTATAATTTATTTATTTATTTGCATTTGTTTACTGGGATAGTCCACTGGGTCATTATGAGCCCATTTTCAGTGGAGGCCCAAGGAGAAAAACTCCACAAAAACATGAACATTGAGGTGAATACATACAATGTAAATACATTTCAAGTGTGTATACAACAAAGGTAACATAGTTAACAATTAACTGAATTACTGGTAAAACACAAATTGACAAGTAGAGAACAATTACAGATTAAATCTAATGGTTAAGGTGTTTACCTCACAGACACAAGGTTCAAGGTTTGGTTCTCTTCTTTGAAGGAAATTTGATAGGCTTAAAATGGCCCACAAGCACAGCTAGCCTAGTACTTAACTATGAACTTGTTTACTTGTAATTCAGCTGTTGTGATTTCATTGGGATGGTATATATTCGCAATAGTCATATATGAAGGTGATTAAAGGATCTGCTTGTGTTGTCATTCCAAAAATTCCTCACTTGGAAAAAATTCCAAATAGAGAACATAACATGTTTAGCTTTTACATTTTCAAGCTGAGTCCAAACTACATTTGAAAGAAGAGTGTCCTATCAATGGATGTTATCATATTCAGATTTGCTGAACCATGAGGTTAGGAAGGAAATATCTTCATGATTGCACCTCTGGGTTAAAGGGAAAATGACTTCAGATTTTCAGTGAAAATTATAACAAATTAGTTATGGAAACAGAACACTGGGCACTGATCCTAGTACATGAAACACTGAGATGGACAAATAGGGCTTTTACAAGTAGAGGAAAAACATGGTTATAATCAGAAATAACATCACTTAAATGGTTTAATAAGAAGTTTAAACAAAATATGTAAAGGAAAACTATAGTAAGGAGTCTGTGAGAGTTTGGTTTGACAACTGTAGTGACAAACTGTAGGTGATACTTTTTAATATATCATACAAGCAAATAGGGCAAACAGGATGAGCAGAAGTACATTTAATATTGAGATAGTTGGGATGCAGAAGAGAAAGACCATGTGGTAGAGGATGTTTTATTTGGACACAAAGTCTTTTTGGCAGAGCTTTAAGACTATGTGCTGCTAGATCCAGACCCCGCAGCAGTCCTGAGTTTAATTCCCACAGTCTTTTTCTGCCTGCTGTGTTACTGTGAGCAAGTCACATAAGCAAACATTACTCTCAGGTCACTTTCGAAAAGGGGCTATATTTGTAGTCCAATGGACTTATCAAGTTAACAGATATTTTTTCTCACCAAACGATGTGATATTATTAAGATAAATATCAGTACCTGTCCAGGTTCAGTCTTTCATACTAATAAAACATATTGAAATTCCAGTAATAGGATTATCTATAATGTACTTAATACATTTCTTAAGAACTTTGAGGTTTCCAGGGAATAAAAAGATGCAGTAAGTGTGTCAGTCTTATTAAATGAAGGTTAGCAGCCTGTATCCACACTAAATATACTGTCATAGTTAATAGAGTAGTGCCTTATCATCCTTATGGTTACAAATATAAAAAGTGAAATTTGAGGGCATGTGTTCTTGGATGCACACTCTGGCTGCAGCCCCCGGTGGACACTGAAGATGGATGCAGGCATCTGTCTTCAAAGGGGTGGGGCCATGGAGTAGTTCCTCTCACATAAATGGGTGGTAAGTCCTTGCACTAACCCACTGCATGCTCCTCCTTGGGAACCTTATGGGCATGAGCAGGGTGGGGTAAGTCTTTAAGGGAAAACACCTTTCTGTTTGCTGCCTGCATCACAGCTATGCCAAAACTGTGCTTTCCCCATAAATTGGAATACATTGGTGATAGTGGTTGTGGTGGCCTGAAGGTGTGCAGGTGTGGATGAGAAAAAAAATCATTTAAAAATGTAGATAGCATTAGCCAAGTGGATAAAAAAGTCATTATATCTACAGAAAGAGCTGTATACATTGTCTTTTTTATCAATAGTCACAACACTCCTAAAAAAGGTCTACAGTTTTATGCTACTTACATAGACCTTGTTGAGTTCTCTGATAATGTGAGCCACAGCAAGCCATTATGTGAGACGTTTTAGCTGTGAATGAGCAGGTACATCATGTCATGGATACAGGAATGGGTAGCAGATAGAACCTGGAAGGAAAAAACTGCCAACACCATTGGAAGTGCCTTGCCATTTGTAAGAGCTGTGCCTCTTTCACCATCTAAGCCAGGGATATATCTGTACCTTCAGATGCCAAACACATTAACTGTTTATATATCAAGCATTTTTTTCTGTATTCATTAACTATTTGGCCAGTAGAAAAAAAATACTTATAAACATGGAAGAAGTCCAAACAATAACATTTATACATGTTAACTATTGTGTATCTCTTCAGTAAACAGAACGTTTTTTCTAACATACAAGTACCATGATGTGATAATTATAACCAGCAATGGACTGACCGTTGATTCACACACTGATACAAGTCATAAGGATGCAAATGGAATTACTGAAAAGATACACAGTTGAATAGTTATTTACAAATGCTATTGTTTGGACTTTTTCCATATTAATAGGTATTTTTTTCTACTGCCCACAGTACAAATTCTCTTTCTCTTCCTTGCTCATGGGAGAAGGAAACTGGAGCATATGTTTTTCTGAGCCACCTTGGCTAAATTAAAAGGACACAAAGAATCCAAATAAGCTTAACTAAGAAAATTAGTGGCATGAAACAATGGGCATATAGAGATAGGGTAGATTAGCTGAACCTGTTCTCTGTGGCACACAGGAAAGTTGTGTTAACCCAATTGTCATTTACAAAGTTATTAGGGATGAAGACTTATTCATAAATTTAAGTCTGACAGCAATCAACTATAGAACACCTTTGAAGCAGGGATACAGGAGGCTTCTGCAAGAAAAAATAAAAATTAATAAACAAAAGTGTTTCTTAAGCAGTAGGGAGGCCAACGAGTGGTACCCTCTACCACCTATGATTAAAGATTCTGTATGAAAAAGGTGTGGGCTGCCATTAGCCATGTATGTGGAAAAGTGGAATGATCCATAGCTGATCTGCATATATGTAATAAGCTGGATCCTGTTGGAGCTGGCCAGACTGGGGGGTAATGAGTGGGTAAGGGCAATTTACCTATCCTAGGAGGAAGGAGTGGCTGAAACTTTGCATCATGAGCACCACCTGTTGAATGGATAACTAATTTCATCAGGATGTAAGGATACAGGAATGTAATCTGAAAAGAAATACCATGTCCCTATCAAGAGAAGTAGGGGAGCAAAAGTGGGTAGCCACATCAGTGAAGGCCCTGGAGACATCTAGTGCGTTGTCCAACTGCTACAGTGAGAAGAAAATTAAATCTAGTATTTTGATGTAGTCAACAAGTATGCTGCAGCAGCTGGGCTGTGTCATGGTTCCCACTGGCCACATATTGTGAAGTTCCTTTCCCCAGGTTGCAGCCCTCCCAGAGGTGTTTTTTTTCAGAAAATAAAGCAGATTTATAGGATTAGAAGGGGAGGTCATGATAATAAGCTGATGATCATAGAGCTGTGGAGTGTGAACAAGGCAATTTCAGAACAAATGGGCCAAAAAGCAACAAGAAATCTTTAATAAAAGATAAACCCTTGCCCAGCAATATTTCTAATGAACTGTAGGAAGTAAGACATAACCAAAGAAAGTGTTGCATAAAAACCTTTATTTAATAAACTGTGCTCCTTTTTAGGCAAGGTATATTTGGAGGAGTTTGTGACTCAGTGATTTTATTAACTTAGTTATTCATCTGTTTAAACCCCACATTTCTATGTCTACTACAAGCGCTGGAGTCCCATGAGCTTGAAGACCACTTCCTCACAGCCAGGGACGTAGACATCTTGTAGCCCTTTTGGGCTGCCAATTGGACTCAAACTCATTTACATACAGTAAACTCTCAGTTAACCAGCACTCAAGTAACTGACACTCTCAAGCAACTGGCAAAAAAAAAAAATTGAAGAAATACAGTACAATTTTCATGTGTTGGACTTTCTGCCCCCCCCCCCCCCCAAGAAACATACCTTACATTTTTAGAGTTTTAGAGTTTTAAAAAGGAAGATGGGAATAAATTCCCTCACTCTCCCCAACCTGAGAAGAAGTCAAACCAAACAAATAGTATAGAGTACAGTATTATTCAGGCCTGTTTTTAATAGTAACTTTCAAGCAACCAGAAACTACAGTTATCCAACATTTACCAATCCCCATGGGTGCTGGTTAACTGAGAGTTTATTCTGTTTGGGCAAGGTATGGCCGCTATGCAGAGAAAGTGGAACTTCCACACTGTGTCCAAAGATGCAGCCGAGTTTGAGCAAGGTAAGTGCAGCACCTGGCGGGGGGGGGGTGGAGGGGCAATGAGTACAGCTTAGCATTTTAGGTAGTGATTGGGAGCTAGGATTTAGGTTTAGGGAAAGAAAGAAGAAGTTATATGGTTAGGGAGCAGGAGTGGAATTTAGTGTTAGGGTGTTTTCAAGGAATTTAGGCTTAGGGAGTAGGAAGTGAGTGTTTAGAGATCAAGGATTCAGGTTAAGTTTAGGAACCAGGTGTAATTTTGGGTTACAGTTAAGGTTTTGATAGGATTTTACAGTTCAGTAGGGTCTGGCAATAGGACGGCTAGGTAATTATGTAGGACTGGGCTAGTGGGAATTAGGCCACTTGCCATTTAGAGCAAGTTTCATTGAGTAAGTGTATCACACGCTACTAGCACACAAGCACTTGCAGTAGGCCCTTTTTTTCTGCTTTTGCCTTTTATGCTTTAATCCAGATTATGTAGTATAACAATGGTGGTGATAGGCAGGTTAAATTTGTAGAACTGATGACTATGCAGATGACATACTTCCGTCTTTAGTAAAACTAGACAGCTCGTTTATCTGAAGTATGGAATTTAATGTTAAGTTTTCTTAAAGTTATTTAAAGCAAAACTGCAATACTAGTGCTGAACTATTCTGTAACCCAGTAACTAAAAACATGTGTCCTTTGTAAAATAGTGTGTGAGAGAAATTGCTGATGTGGGACTCAGCCTTTTAAAATCTGGAAGGAATTACTAATCTGAATTATGAGATGCTGTGAAGTAAAGAAGAGCTAGTAAATCTGTATGCTTGCTTTAAAATAGACTAATAATCACACAACAAGCAAGCACCCCAAATTGTATGTTGTTCTGGTTTTACCATTTCAACCTAAGCATACATGTTACAGCAAAGAATAGTGCTGGGAAATGTTAGAGGATATAAACCTACTGAAGTGCATACAAATGTAATTTTGTTCTCACTGAAGCTGTTTCAGGTATACAACCTTAAGTTGTTAATCACACATAAAAATGCCCAGGCTTAGACGTACAGCAGTCTTGTTTAAAACAAAACTTACAAGGGCATGATGTCTGGTTTTGGCAAGACATGGGTTAATGGTATCTAAGCAGCTGTTCTCAAAACAGGATATGCACTAGCCTTCGGTATTTATGTGGTCTACAGGATACACATTATGGGATGTGTCATGAGTAATCACTTGAGTTTAAAGTACGAAAACAGTATGTGCAACACCTCTAAGGTAAATGTATTTGTTGTTGATTGTATTCAGATAGATTACTAGTCGTCGAGGTAAGGGGCCAGCCTGAAATCATTGTGATTGACTGGAATTTTTTGCACAAAGAGAAATTTAGATGGTCACAGAAGAGGGAGTAGGTTATACCAGATATGTAAAGACACTGTTGTATTTTAAATTTAATGAGAAATTATGGTGCAAAATGTTGCGTTGCAGCTGTGACAATAACGGAATAGAAGCATGATTATTTAACACACTTCATGTTGAAAATATATATAAAAAGTGCTACACATACAGTGGCTTTGTAATTCTGCTTGTAAATACTACTGCACTTCTCATCAGCCCATGATAACTGTAATAATCCGCTTTGAATACACACTTATTGGGACATACGTTGTCCTACCCCTTTCATTCTGGGATCTTAATTTTAGTGGATACACACAATCAGAGATATGGCAACATATTATAGTAGGAGCATAGTTATTTATTTACTGAATTTGTTAATCAGGGTAGAACACTGACCAATTCCAATCTCAGCCTGAGATCAATAATATGACCACTCAAAGTACATAAGAGAAAAAACATGAAGTGAATAAAATGCAAAGAATGTGCAATGCTAACAAAACAAAAGTGCATAAACTAGTAAAGAGAGAGGGAGAATAAAATTACACTAATATCACTATACATTTAAGTACAAACATAAAAAGTAAAGTTGGCACTATATTGCAAGGGTAAAGGTACAATTGCCTAAGCCTGATCATTAGCAAAGATACAGAGTTACCTCTGCAGCATTGGCAGCCCAACTCTGAGCGGTGAGTCCAGACACTAAGGAGCAGCTGGGGGCGAGGATGAAGCACTGGTGGTCAGCTCTCCTTCACCTGGAGAGCTTTTACTGTCCAATTATAATCACTAGTGAAGGGAACATAATTCAGACTGCAGAAACAGTGGTGTGGGGTTTATTGACAGATATCAGTGGCTGCACGTGGCAGTATATGTGTTTTGTTTACATCACTGGGAAGGGGTGGGGGATCAAAAATAAAGTGGCACCATAGCAAGACATCCAGTATCCTCAACACTGGGACATGGAAATTAAGTAGGTGTAGGAGATGGTAAATGTAAAAAAAAAAAAAAACAAACAAAATGTCAGCATATGTCTCTACATGGTGTGTCATTATTTCCATTAACAGTGTTATAAGTTGCATCTGGCAATTTAAATCACTTTACATGATAGTTGATAATTATTGTGAAGCATTTTGCAACTTATATGTCAAGTAGTGCATTAATGGCAACCTGCAGAGTGTGCTGTATAGTGTTTTCTCAGGTGAGGCACATTTAAGAGTTGGTAGTTCCTTTATAATTAAAATGTCATATTACTGATGCCCCCTAGATGAGCCCTGTGCTGTAACACTCACTATACAAACGTGTTGAGTGTGATGTATAGTAATAGTATGATATATTATATTATAGTATAATATTATTCCTACACTGGTGGTATAATGCCTAAGTTACAAAACTGCCATTCTCAGTATCAGTCATTAAAGCCGTCTGCTTCCATGGCAGAGCTCAGTAAAGTTTTAGCATATGGCACCTGTGCATACATGTGGTATGTGCAGATACAAGTCTGCATTATGACATGCTTTCATGCCATTTCTCAAGTTAGGAGTAAATGAGATCACAACTTGCGTAAGTGAGATCACAACTCGCGTAAATGAGATCACAACTTGCATAAATGAGATCACAGCTCACCACTCCCATCCAGGTGAGCTGCAGCTCATCTAGTGGAATTCGTCACAGGAAGCCATTGCTGATGTGGTTTTCATTACAGTGCAGCACTGACTCATTCCTTTTTAACCTTTGCTGTTCTACTCGACAGAGGCACTGGGAACTAAGGTTGGGTGGCATGATGCCAGGGGAATCCTATGGGCTAGGCTTGTAAAGGCTCAAGGGCTATTAGCCTAGTACACACCTATGAACCTACATGAAACTTTGGCTTGTTGTGCTCATCTGGTTAGAACCCTGTCTGTGCATTATTCAAGGTAACATAATGAAATCATTATGACATATATGAAGTGATATTTAGTAGAAGAGCGTATCACTAAATTTCCACACAGTGGCACCTGCCTGGCTGTGCACCACAGAAAATTAAAACATTCTCAGTGGCAGCTGTTCAGTACCTACACTGTTCCTGGACCCTATGGATGGGATGCGGCATATTGTTAAATAAACTTAGAAATGTTAAATGAAACATTGTGTAGTAAGAGCACATTACTGCACTTACTCACATGCAGTTCCTGACATCATACAGTTATTATGACAGCTGTAGATATAGTATTTAAGTATATTTTATAAGTATTATTATTCAAAGATCCAGTGAGGTAAGGATTTCTAGTCCTAAGTCTGCCTCAGGGAGCCAAATCCATTAGGGATGAACAAATCTGAAATAAAGGGAAATTTTTGTGGATTATAACATTGATCATATACTTTGCATCGATTATTTAAGTAGTAAGTACTTTCCTTCTCTCATGCTTCAGTTTTAATCTTTTTGAATCAGACTTGTAGAACTTTTATCATTGAAACCAGGTGTTCCTGTTAGGTAATAAAGTAATAAAGAGGATCACTGTACTCCAAGGTGATGCACTTGGCCACCCTTTTTCCCTGTTTACATCAAGAACATGACCAGTCATATTGGTAAGGAGAAGATTCTTCAATATAATGATGATTCAGCCATTGCTATTTCTGGTGAATTTCCTGAATCCATCCATTCCACGCTTCAGTTTTGTTTCCACTTGCTGCAGACCTGGTAAAATGTAAGGATCTATACCTCTGTGCCTGAAAAAACAAAAGTCCATGCTCTTCTTACCTAAACCTAATCCAAGTAGTTCCTTCAATGACAATAGCTCACTGATCTTATGAGCTACATAACAAAATGCATTTTTGTTTACTACACCTGGCTCTGTCTAAAAGAGGAAGTCACCTCTTTGAAATTCCTTTGTGTCTCTCTCTGCAAAAAGCTAAAAATGATCTCCACATAAAAAATGTCTTAACACAAACAAATCTCACACTAGATAAACTACAGAGATTGAACAGTTATTGCTTACTAAAAAGTTAGAAAAGCTCCAGTCAGAACATACCTGCTATAATTACTAGTGCATTCTTCACATATAATGGCAGACTTAACCTCTTGACTGCATCGAAAACTGCAATACACTTACAACTAGCCAGATTTGCAGCATATGATAATGGTAGCACCCAGCATCCTATTCATTGCATGTTGTCAATAGTCTGAATTCAAACACGTCCAAACTATCAGTCAACTTTCCTTAGTGCACAGACTTATTATCTGATACCATCAAATGGAAAGACCACTCTCATTCAGTCAGGGGTACAATACAGCATTTTATTGCCTTTCCTAATTCATTCAATAGACATGAGGACTTAGAATTCTGAGCTTGCCCTAGCAAACAGTAGAACAAACTCCTGATCAGCACAAAGAGCAATCATAAAACAGGGGTGTTTAAACTTCCATTAACTGTCTTCCTCTAGAGCAACTGCATTTGCATTTGCAGTGTCCTACAGATTGTTCATCAGTGTACCATAACCCATATTCTTACCACTTAATTCTTTGGATGATAGCTTGGAAACCAAAAACCTACCCGTCTGTATTCATCTTAACTCTGAACACACTTTTATACTTGTGTATCACGCTGTTCTGAATAAAGTTTATTAATTGTGTACCACACTGTTCTGAATACACGAGGCATTG
This sequence comes from Protopterus annectens, assembly GCF_019279795.1. NCBI lineage: Eukaryota > Metazoa > Chordata > Ceratodontiformes > Protopteridae > Protopterus > Protopterus annectens. The sequence goes on from NC_056746.1 coordinate 1,499,574,265, forward strand.
TTTACCACACTGTTCTTTTCACACTTTATACACTGTATAGCCCTCTGTTCTGAATATACTTTATACAGTGTGTGCCACACTGTTTTGAATACACTTTATACACATTTGTACCACACTGTTTTAAACACACTTTATACATTATGTACCACACAGTTCTGAATACACATTCAACATTGTTTACCACACTATTCTGAACAAACTTTATACATTATGTACCACACTGTTGTGAGCAAATTTTATACACTGTGTACCACACTGTTCTGATCACACTTTATACACTGTGTACCACACTGTTCTGAATACACTTTATACACTGTATACCCCTCTGTTCTGAATACACTTTATACTCTGTGTGTCATACTTCTGTGGAAAAACTTTATACACTGCGAGCCACACTGTTATGAATAAACTGTATACACTGTGTTTCACTTTATTCTGAATAAGCTTTATACACTGTGCCCTACAGTGCTCTGGACAAACTTACATTGTGTACCATACTTTTCCTAAGCATGAGCACTGTATTTATAGATGATCAATCATGTTAATTATGACTTTCATTAATTCGTCTTTGCTGGATCCCAGCTTTTTATGTAAACTCATGAATCATTTTTATATACAGCTGTGCATTTTTGAATTTTTATTCTGTTTGGAACTGTCCTCCACATTTTTTAAATGTATTTATAAACCTTGTAAATGTATGTATATTTTTACTTTGCATTTTTTATCATATTCTTATATTTCATCTTTTTAGTTTGGAGATGATCTCTCTGGGACTCCACTGAAATTAGGCCTCCCCAGTTTAACAGTCCCAGGTAAATATTCCGTTAATAACTAAATTTAATACCAAGTTCTTGCTGTATATTTGATCAATGGTAAAATACTGATACTGCGACCCCTGCTACACAGTCATCTCGATAATTATGCATTCTCTTTTCCAATCCAGCTTTCCCTTCAGTAATCTTAGCAGCTCATACTATCCTGACAGTGGTTTTGAAGGCAATTATTTATTTTATTTAATATTTGTTAACTGGGAAAGTATGACTTGGAACAAAGCAAATTTTCAGCAGAAGCCTGGAGAGAAATGCTGCAGATGCATGTCTTTGTAATGTGGGAGGAAACCGGAGCACCTGGAGGAAACCCACGTGAACGCAGGGAGGGCATGCAGACTCCACACAGAAAGCACCCCAGCCAAAAATCGAACGGGAGAACCTCTTGCTGTGAGGCGACAGTGCTACCACTGCACCATCCAGTTATTGTTCATTTCATCTCCTCCCTAACTTTCCAAAGCATATTTTATGAATATACTTCCTTTTATTTTTAATAGTATCAATTGTCGTAAAATAGAAACACTAGCATTAGTATAATGAAATATTAAAATATCCACTGCTCTGCAGAAGGGACATGTTATTTATCTTGGACAATTCTGCACTACAATCATTCCGTGTAAATTACATGATTTTAGTAAAACTCACCTTATTATGTATCTCTTAGGATTCATGCTATATTACCATCCCTTCCCTATGCAGTTGGACTGTTTACAGCAGTATTTTAATACGATAATTGAACATCACACATTTATAATTCAGTCACCACATTCCTGTAAAAATCACACTACATTAATGCAAGAAAGCAAACCTGCTTCTACCAGAGGCTAGTAAAGCAATGGCTGATGTTCTTCTTGTTTCACTGTTGCAGTCATCACACTTGGGTTATCTGCCTGCAGGTAGCCCTCGGTCGGCCCGAATACCAGAGACTTAGAATTTCTGCATCGGATGCTGTCGCTCCAGGACTGATATCAGGTCTTCAGGGGTGTAAAAACAGGCAGCCAACGCCATTACATCAGTCTTTCTTGCCGAGGAGCCCAAAGCAGAAGCAGTTCACAAGTGCCGGTCGGCCACTACCTGAATTTTCATTTTTCGAATTGAATAATCCTGAAGTCTTCTAAAGCTAAGTACCCTGTTGGGGATCCTTTTTTCTTGCTCTAACCGATGTCAGAAAAAGTTAACAATTGTCTTACCTCTGGAAAGCAAATACCTCACAGAGATTTTCATTCTTACTGTGTCACCTGTTTAGGCCCAAACCACGGCGTCCCTCACTGTCGGTTTTGTGCCTTGTTTAATGCCTGAACCATTCGTCATCAATCTTTCTTTGTCGCTAAATTCTTTCGCTCTCGATCTCTGTATTCTGAAATGGCTTTGGTAAGCCATCCGACTTCCGATATTGCAAAAAATATAAGGATAGAGACAGACCGCATAGGTCCAAAACTTCCGACGATGCAGTCCGCCGGTACTCAGTGAGGCACCTTTTCAGCTCCTGATGCCCACTTCAATGGATTTGCAGGCATCTCTTGAGACCCATTCAGAGTCCGGTACACCGTAAGATGCTTCTTCGACTATGGAACCTGTGGATGTCTCTACCTTGGATGGGTCCAGAGCTGCTGTGCAGGCACTGGCTTCTGAGGCAGTTCTTTGCTCTATTGATGTTTGAATCAAACCAACGACTTCATTTTTAACCAAAACTACTGAGTTTCTTAAGCCCAGACTACGCACTACGCCTAGAAAACTGATGACCAAAGCGCATACTCAGGCTCCCATGCCACAAAAACAAATATTAGAATGGCTGAAGACCTTATTACACTGATTAGGGGAAGTCAGCCTTCCCCTGCAAAGAGACAAAGAATCCAGTCCCCTTCAGGTTCTACAGACCAGGAGTCCGATGACTCTAAGATTTCTTATTATGAAGACATGCCCTTATGCGCCTATGAGGATTCAGATGCAGAGGAATCCATTCCCTCTGCCTCCCCTCCAGAGAATTTTTCTTTTGGTGAAACCTCGCTTACTTTAAGAGAGCATTTCCTTTGGAAATACCAAGACTATCCTCAGTCCAGAAAGAGACTCAGAGAATTTTTAGAGTTGCCTCAGCACAGGGCCTTTAGCTGTATCCCCTGTCCTGGATGTTGTGGATTATCTTTTTATGGAATCTAGTCTTACTCCTGACACTTTACCTCCTGCCCCTAGGAAATCAGACAGGTACTACAGAGTACCTGATACTCACAAGTTTCTTTTCAAGAATCCTACTGCTGACCCAGAGATCATTTCCCAGGGGCCTAAAGGCTACTACAGCCAAGAATCCCACCCCTTCTGACAGGGATTCCAGAGCTTTGGACAGATGGGATAAGAAGGTATATACCTCTGCAACTCTTGCTATTAGGGGATTGAATTTCCAGTTTTACATGCTGAAGTACCAGCAACATATAATGGAACTCATTAAACAAAAAGTGGTAACTTTTCCAGACTGTGCAGAAAATAAAGAATTGCAGGAGCTCATGCACTCTGCAAACCAAGTAGTAAGCATACTTTGTAGTGTGGCTTTGATGCCCTAGAAGCATCTTGCAGGGCAGCAATCACTGGCTCTGTACTGAGAAGACATGCTTGGCTGAAGGAGCAGACCTTGCCAAACCATGTCAAATCAAAATTACTAGACGCTCCTTTGAGTAAGGACTGTTTGTCTGGCACCAAAGCAGAAGAGGTTCTTAAAAAGATGGAAGAAAAAGCTAAATCTATGCAGACTGTTAAAGAAGTCTTACAAGTGCAACCCCCAATATTCAGTAGGCATTGCCCTTCAAAACACTGGTCCTTTCCAGCCCCCTCCAATCATTCTCAAGCAAGACCCAGGGGAAGCAGACCACCCAGACTACAGTCTCAGGGTATGCAGAGATCTAAGCAGTGGAGTGCCCCCACCCCTAAAGTAGTGAATGGTATGCCACCTCCTTATGGAAAATCTCACAATGACTTATTTACTCCACTTACCAGCCCTGCCCAATTGCTTGTGCCCCTAGGAGGAAAGCTTGCCCTTCATGCAAAAAACTGGATGTCCATCACTCAGGACCGATGAATCCTCAACATTGTATCCCAGGAGTGTAAATTTTATTTCAATTACTGCCAATCCCAAGTGGGTTTCCAGACCTTCCTCCAAACCAGTGGGCAGAGGCTCAAAACCAAGTACTTTCCCTGCTCAATATCAGAGCTATTCAGCCTGGTGCAGTAGAACAGAGGGGTCAAGGATTCTACTTCAGACTCTTGTTGGTACCCAGGAAAGTGGGCTCTTGGTACCCAATCCTGGATCTTTAAATTCTCAACACCTTCCTGGTGGTACCAAAATTCAAAATGCTTACACTGCAACAGCTTCTTCCTATGCTAGCCAAGGATGCCTGGTTAGTCACCCTAGACTTAAAAGAAGCCTATCTGCACATACCTATAAGGGAGTCATGCAGGAAGCATCTATGTTTCAGGGCAGGATCTATGCATTATCAGTTCTCTGCACTTCCCTTTGGCTTATCTGCACCTGGGGTATTCACAAAATGCCTAGCTCCAGCCATTGCATACTGCAGGCAGAGAAATATCCAAATTTACCCGTACTTGGATGACTGCCTGATTCAGGCAGATGGTCAGGAATTGCTGCTGCAGCACCTGACATTTGTAAAAAACCTTCTCACTTCCTTGGGGTACACCATCAACGATAAGAAGTCACAACTGGTACCCAGTCAAAAGATTGTATTTCTGGGAGCAAGCTTGAACACAGCTTCCCAGATGGCATTCCTCACTTCAGAAAAGCAAGTCTATCTGACAAACTACTTCAAACAAATGGCCACCAGAACCCAGCTATCTGCAAGACAAATACTGCAAGCCCTAGGGTTCATGGCCTCATGTATACTGTTAATTCCATATGCAAGACTGCATATGAGGAAACTTCAATGGTACTTAAAAAGTCTTTGGTGCCAGCATTCATAGGACCTGGAAACAGTCATTCCTGTCATACCCTGTCTAAGGACAGAGTTCCTTTGGTGGGCAGAAGCATGCAACCACAACAAGGGACTGCCATTTACTCAACCCCATGCCACCCAGACCCTGACCACAGGTGCAACAGATTATGCCTGGGGGGCTCACATGGCTGGCAAATGTATTCAGGGCCACTGGACCCCAAGTCAAATTGGGGTATTGTTATCAAATACTTTAGCGAGATCTAGGTAGGTAGTATGCACATTTTTCCCTCATCCATTGCTTTACTGACCTTTTCAAAGAAGTCCACCAGGTTCGATAAGAATGACTTTTCGTTGCCAAAACCAAACTGGGATGCATCCAGTATTTGGAGGTCTCCTATGTACTTATTGATAATTTCCATGATAATTCTTTTCATGGCTTTGCAAATAAGACTAGTCAGACTAATGGGTCTGTAGTTTCTAGGATCTGTTGAGGGTCCTACTTTACTAAGGGGAAGAATGTCTCAATCTTCCATTCATGTGACACAAAGCCTGTCTTAAGACTATAGTTAAATAATGACTACAGGGTTTTATTAGTCATATTTTAGACTGTTCAGGAGGTACCCTGGGATATTATTGCGGCCAACTGAGGCTGTGTTCTTGACTTTAGAAATATAGCCAGAGCATGCTCCCTACTTATAGTTGGAGAGGTTATGTTTGAGGGCATTTTTCCAGGGATAGTTGTGGATGAGAATGGGGTAAATTTGGAAATCAATGTGTCCACCAACAGGTTCACTGTATCACTAGTCTCAGTGAATGTGGCACCATTAACCACCAGTTCAGCACATTGCTGTGTGCTGCCCTTGAGGTTTCTGACATAGTTGAAGAAAACCTTATGGTTATCTTTCATTCGGGAGGCTATTTTAACCTCAAAGTTGGCTTTTCCTAACCTAATTAGCCCTCTTAGTTGCCAATTTAGTCTGATGAGAGAGTTTGTATCTTTATGAGAATTACCCATCTTGATTTTTGCCATAATGTGTTTCTTTTGTTATATATCCTGTTTAATTTAGGATGCCACCAGGGCAGTTTGTTTCTGGTGCTATTTATTTATTTATTTATTTATTTATTTATTTATTTATTTATTTAATATTTGTTTACTGGGAAAGTAAAGTGCTAGTCCTGGGCTTGCTTCTGTAAGGTACAGCAGCCTCTATGCAGCCATTTACATGGCTATACAGAGTGTCTGCGAGCAGTTCAGGATAGGCTGCTGTGTTATCATGGTTTGGAGGGGCATTGGATTTTGACAAACCATCACTTAAAAGTTAATTCATTATGAAATAATTCCTAACTGTAATTGGTTTTAATGGGATTATAGAGTTGATTTTGACTTTGGAGACAGAATTATGTTGGGACTTTACCGGGAAGGTTGAGTCATGATAGGGGGAGGTACAGTATTCTCCTAATTTGTGAGCACGAGGTCCAGTATGTTTCAGCTTCTAGTGGGCATTTCCATTATTTGGTCAAGGATGTTTGTATTTACAAAGTCCAGGGATCTCTGTGCCTGTAGATTTGAGGCCATGTAAGATTCTCAGTCTACAGAGGGATAATTAAAGTCTCCCATTACTAGGGTGTTAGGTTGGATGGTAAGTGTCTCCAGTAGGTCCAAGTATGAATTGTGAGCTTCTTGAGACATGGAGAGTGACCTGTAGTTGACTAAGATATGGTATGGGATATTGTCTGTGGTGATCTGCATGTGGAGGAACTCCAACATGTCATCCTGTTTACCACCATAAAGGTATGCTTTTTACTGATGACACCTCCACCTTTAGCCCTTGTCTGTGCAACTACTGGTCTAAAAGTGTGGATGGCACTGTTGGGATACTCTCTGCTGCTTTAAACCATGTCTCAGTAACTGCACAGATGCCTATAGTCTCATATGTTAGGACTGCTTGGAGGGAGTGAAATTTTGTTTTATTTAGGCTCCTAGCATTGAGCAATAATACCCTGAGGTTCAGATAATACCTTGCAGTTCAGATAATACCCTGAGGTTCAGTTGAGTTGATTTTGCTGTGTCAGTAGGTTTGTCAGTTTAAGGGCAGCACAGTTGCGCAGAAGATAGCATTGTCACCTCAAAGCAAGAGGTTCCCCAGTTTGATTCTTGGCTGGAGTACCTTCTATGCAAAGTCTTCATGTCCTCCCTATGTTCACATGGGTTTCCTCTGGGTGCTTCAGTTTCCTCCCACATTTCAAAGGCATGCAGTAGGTGGATTGGATACCCCAAATTGTCTGTAGGTGTGTGGTGTTGAAGAACTACTGTGTCAGGGCTTACCACCTGGCATTGTAAACCTTGGATCTAGATGATTGTCACTGTTGAAGTGACACCAAAACCCCATGTGCAAAAAGGGGTTATGGATAGATAGATGGTAGGTTGGTTAATTTGGCATAGCCTAAAAAGGCACTATGGGGGTAGATAAAGTTTTAGCCAGTATTCACACAAACCATCCTTGGCAAAGCAATGTGGTCTGTTAAGCACGTGTTCCCAAGCTGACAATTATTGGATACCTTTAGAATGACACCAGAAAGACAGTCAGTTGTTGAAATCTGTCATTTTTTTTTTTTTTGTGTGTATATTGTGTCATCTTCCTCCGTAATGGAAATATACTTCTCAATGCTTGGCTCATACCAGCCTGAGACACATAGTGTGAGAGCGCCATAATATCTTTCTTCATATAGTCCAGGGAGATACATCTCAGGTCATTTACACCTACATGGACTATGATGGTATCATACCGGTACCTGTGGCTTAATGATTTGAGTAAGTCTGTGATTTGGCAGAGCCTGTCTCCAGATAAGCAGCTAACCGTTATCTTCTCCTTGTTCAGCCTGGTTAGAGGGGCATCAGTATATCTTACAGTGGAGTCCCCTATGATGAAAATCCTGGGAAATGTGTTTGCTTGCCTTAGGGACTTAGTGTTTGGGGCTGCACTGAGAGTCACATAATGTGTGGTGCTGGGTTGTTTTTTTTTCTGAGTGCCTTTGGGTTTGCTGAGGCATAGCTTTGACATCAGGCAGTCTAGGCGATCTTTGTTGCTTGGGAAGATTGCCTTTAAGTGCCTCTGCACACATTAGTCTATGTGTGTTTTGTGTGCTATGTGAGGTGGGTGTCATGTGTGTGGTTTTGACAACTTAATGTGCGCTTGTATGTGCGAATTTATCCTCCAGTATCATTGTGTAAGTACACCTCTTGCATACTGTGTCTGCTTCTTTAAGGATTAAGTGGTTATCTGTAAACATGAGACAATTGCTACATTGTATCAAGATGCCCATACCCACCAAGCTGGTTACAGAGAAACTAGGAAGTCCGTACTGTCCAGTCCTTTGATTGGTGAGCTAGAAGGGGGTAGTGTGTTGGGGACAGAAGACTATTAGGGGTACTTTGTTGATGCAAACTAATACGGGTGCTTTACTGGGAAAGATTATGCCAAATAGTATTAAATTCCATTAATTTTAATGATTACCCTATACTGAAGTCTACTAACTCTGTAGGTATTGCCATTCAACCAGAGGCGGACCATAATGACAGATTGGGGCCCTAGACATAGTAATGAATCACTACCATGTCCTAGTGTCCCATTACTGGGCTACCTCTCTCCACTTACTATAAACACTCTTCAAATCTGTCAGTGTGCATAGTGTTTTCTTCTTTACTTTTACAATTACAGATATTTGGGTTTCACTTTTGTTTCAAATTTTATTGCACAAACACTGATAACCATTTGCTAAACCAAACAATACAGCCTCACAACGAAAACCGTCTTAGCATGAGCAGCATGAAACCATAAAACCCACATTCACAGAAAATTAATTGGGTCACTGATGGATTAACTTTATCTTTGCACTGTTTTCAAGACATGGGCCCCCTGTAGACATTTTTAAGACCATGCATAAATAAATGTATATGTGTTTTAATTCACTTTCCTGATTGCATTAAATTATATTCTTTGTTTAATACTGCACCAATTGTTAGAGTGTGCTTTAAATGTGCAATTTTTAATATTTTTTCAATAACCATTGAAATAAAAACGTGTGAACCAATAATGACAAAACTACCCTTTTCTGAACAATTGAACCATAAAAGGCCACTCAGACTGCTGTTATTGTTATCCACAAGCATTCATCAATTTGCACAATCTCTGATGAAGTAAGAGTCATCTGAATAATTCAGCCTTAAAGAGAACTGTTACTAATGAAGAGGTTGCTACTGGCAAACAGCTTTGCATTTCAGTGCTTCGTCTAGAAATTCAGTTTCTGCTGTCCTTGAAGAATAAATTGCCTGTATACCTGTATGACATTAAAAAATGGTGCATGTCAACAATCAATTTTTTTGGTATGGGAAAAGAACCCACAGCCTTCTATACCAAAGACAAGTATGCTACCTGTTACACCACTGACACCAAACAGTACGTTATGAAACTCTGTGACTGAAATTGTAATCCTCAATGATTTACAAAAATAAAAAAGAAAATTAATGGAGACCTGGCAGTTGGTGTAGAGGTTTAAGGCACTTGTTAAGATCAATGTTTGAATATCAGCAAAGTCACTTAATTAGACAGTGCCCCTAAATGGGATATTACACACAATGTTCTGTCAAAATAACTGACTGCTTTGCTACTGTGTCGTACTTTGCTTCAATCATGGTTTGGTACACACAAAAATAATCTTCTGGGCTGCTTTTCTCTGTCACGCTCGCTCTTACCATGCAGAAGTAATACTTAAATCTCCTACAGTTGTCTAATGGGGGTTGCATTATACAAGCCTGCCTAACTCAGGTGTTTGCTGTATGCTGTCCTAATACTAGTCAGTTTGCTGTACATGGCATGCTGTCTCCTGCAAGTCCTAATGCTAGTTGGTTTTATTTGCATACAGGAAGGCAAAGGTTTACTTTTTTACTTCTTCCACATTTTTTACTTAAAGATGCCAAGCTTCCCCGCAGTTAACATGGGTCCCTAGGCAACTGCAAAGGTAGCCTAGTGCTGAATCCGACTCTACACTCAATCCACAATTAACTGCTCTAACCTTGTTGCCACATGAGGTATTTTCTCTATTTTGCTACTTTACAGGGTATAGTTTTGAGGACTGTTCTACAGACAAAATTTGCTTTCTATGTCTTTACTACTGTATAGGTCACTGCTAACCCATGCAAATGGATCTACTTCATAAAATTGCAACCTCACATAATCGAATTTCAAATTAGTGAGATGACAACATCGAACACGCATAACAATGTAATACCATAATGTCAAACCTTGTAAAAACAAAACCCATACTGCATATGCCAAACACCAGTAGAAGGTGTTCTATGGAGATCATGAAGTGCTAACAAAAACAGCTGCTCCATTTAAATATATCATATAAGATAAAATACCCCTTGCAAATAATATATACCAACTCTGATGTTGCACTACAGTGGAGAAAAGGGTACATTTTCCGATCCTCACTGTACAGCGATGCTATTCCAAAAAGAAACTTTACATTTTTACCTTATTGGAAGTGTTTAAATGAAGCAGCTATTTTTGTCAGCGCACCATGATCTTCATAGAGTACCTCCTACTGGTGTTTGGTATGCACAGCACAGGTTTCTTTTTTACAAGGTTCGACATTATGGTATTTCATTGTTATGTGTGTTCGATGTTGTTGTTGCGCTAATTTGAAATTCAATTATGTGAGCTTGCAATTTTATGAAGTAAATCCATGTAAATGTGCAAAATGTATAGCAGCGCAGAAAAAAAACATAAAACTAACTAACGAGGCCTCTGGCCTATAAAATTACTTCAGTATGAGTCCTTTTGTGTATTTGCCAACTATGATAGACCAGGCAAACATCTCCTGCAAAGAGATAAATTAACCCAGTCCTCTTAAAATAAAAGCACAGTAGAAGAGATCCACAATTTGCAATGCTACCACAAACCAATTAAAGATAACTGGAAATCCATTGCTGAAGGTGATTTCAAGACAGTCTTACAGCTATAACAGTGAGAGAAAGAGCAATTTTGTTTTTTTTTTTTTGCAAAAAATATGGTGAAATGCACATATAAAATTAGGAAATAGAAGTGATCACTCAAAATAAGTTAAGCAAATGTGATTTAGCAATTAAAGGTACTTAACTTTGTCTGGCTAGCCCTGGATACAAGGAAAAGACTTCTGGAACACAGGCTAGAACTTCAAGCTTTGCTGAGCTCTAGGAAAATGAGCCGGAGACAATATTTAGTAAAGGAGGTGTACTCAAGAGCAATACTGGTTTGCTGGGTGGGCCCTCTCCCTGTACACAGAATACGAATATAACGTCTCAGTTATAACGGTTAGGGTGAAGGGAATAAAATAAAAAAACTCCATCTAGGACTATATTATTATATTTTATATAGGTTCATAGGTTCATACTAGGCTATCTGCCCTAGGGCATTTATAAGCCTAGCCAGAGTGTGTGTGGCTTTCACCACCCCTTAGGATGAGAATACTATACCCATTAGTTTGCTGTGCCTCTGTCCAGCAGTGACACAGAGATGATTCCCGGGGTAAACCTACGATCTCCCATCCACTCGTCAAGATTTCTCTTGAACAGAGTCAGTGAGGGGCTCTGCCTCACATGGACTGGGATTCTGTTCCATAGTGTAGGGCGTCTCTGGGTGATGAATCTGTCCCTCCAGCACGTCCTATTTATATCCGTGTTGAGGTTTAAGTCTCTTGCTCTCGTGGCTCTGGTGGATTTGGATTTTTTGAGGTGGAGCATGTCCATTAATTCCGGGTTGGACATGGCCTTGTATGTCAGGCACAGATCACCTCTGAGCAGACGGTATGCGACTGAATAGAGCTGGAGTTTCTTCAGTCGGGCATCGTATGACATATGTTTGAGCCCCTTTATCCTTTTGGTGAGGAACTTTTGGGGTCTTTCCAACTGCTGCAGGTGTCAGGTAAGGTACATTCTGAATGGGGCGTTGTACTCAATCATCGGTCTGATAAGTGAAGAGTACAGGGGTACAATGACCTCTCCTGATCTGGATGTGAATCCCTTCATGATCAGGTGGGCAATGTAGAAGGTCTTCCTAACCACTTTGGCAATGTGAGTGTCAAAAGAGAGGTTACTGTCAACTTGGGTCCCCAGGTCCCTGATAACTTCTTCCGTGTTTAATGGATTACCACCTATGTGGTAATTAGGGGTTACCTTGTTTTTCCCAAAGGGTATGACTATACATTTTTTGGCATTTAGCTTAAGGCCATGGCTCTGGCACCAGTTATCCATTTCTATGAGACCTCTCTGGAGGATGTCTGTGTCTGATGGAGTGTCAATTATGGTGCCCAGTTTGCAGTCATTTGCAAATTTTGTCAGCCACAATCCCCCTATGTTTGCCTGCACTTCAGAAAAATAAATGCCGAAGAAGAGGGGGCCCAGTACTGAGCCCTGTGGGACACCGCTCATGACCGGCTTAGAGTCTGACATGGCACCAGCAACTCTAACCCTGTGTGTTCTGTCCTTGAGCCAGTTTGCAACCCATCTTGTGACATATGGGTTTACATCTAAGCTGGTGAGCTTTTCTATGATGCCCGAGTGGGGTATTGTGTCGAACGCTTTTGCTAGGTCAAGGGAGGCTGTGTGAACTGCCTTACCCTCATCAATGGCCTTAGTGACTGTTTCGAAAAAGTCGACCAAGTTCAAGAGGCAGGATCTGCCCTTGACAAAGCCAGATTGGGTAGGATCCAGTGTCTGTAGGTCCCCAATGTCTTTATTTATGAGTTCCATTATGATCCTCTCCATAGCTTTGCAGACAAGGCTCGTCAAGCTTATGGGGCGGTAATTTCCAGGGTCTGTAGAAGCACCGCCTTTGTGGAGTGGGACCATAGTTGCCATATGCCATTCTTTGGGTACGTATCCTGTAGTAAGGCTAAGATTAAACAGCAGCCTTATGTGTGGGTTTAGTTCCTCATTGAGTTCGTGTAGCACACAGCCGGGGACACCTTCCGGTCCCATTGATGCTGTGTTTTTTGCTTTAGAGAGAGCAGCTCTCACCTGGGCATCTGAGATGTTTGGGAGGCTAGACTCTGGTGGGATAGATATTTCTCCTTTTGGGAGAAATTTGCACTGAACCTGTCTGCCAGTATGTTGGCAATGTCTGTGGGTTCAGTGATTTTTTATCATTTTGGACTAATTCTGAGCATATCTGGGAGTTTCCACCCAGGTTTCTAACATAGCTAAAGAAGGCCTTATGATTGTCTTTTGTGTCATTAGTGATTTTTCTCTCAAAGTTGGCCTTGGATGATTTTATGAGTGATCGTAGTTTTTTGCTAGTATTGATCAGAGATGCCTTCCCTTTTAGGGATTTTGCTCTGTCATGTAGTAGCTTTCTCCTCTTGTTGTAGAGTTTGTTTATGGCTGGGGTCCACCAGACCGGGCGCCTGCCTTTGGTGGAAAGGGTCTTGATTTTATTAGGGATTGCTTGATCCATACATTCCTGGAGGTGCTCGTAGAAGGCATTTGTAAGGGTTTCAGCAGCGTGGGTTGTGGTTTCCACTGGCTCGGGGGCCTTGAAGGATACCACTCCAGTCTTAAGAAGTGTGAAGTTAGTACTTTAAACAGCCAGTTAGAATGTATCAGGCAAAATTGTTTATTTTCTATAAAAAAAATTATTTGTATCAGGGCAGTAATACCTGTAAATTGAAAGTCTTATGAGTAGAATATCTGTCAAAGGAAACTGCCATGCGGTATAACATTTGTGAAAGTAACCATTAACAGTGCATAATTACTTCTAATATTGTATCACAACTTTCTTGATATTAAATGTCACAATTTGTACCTGTCTGAGCTTCTTAAAGAGTCCAGTAGTTGCTAGAATGGGCCTGTGAAACTGCCCATTCACCATGTTAAAAACTGACAAATAAAACTGCAAGTGTTAACATTATTGCAGAAGGTAAAACAAACTTGTCAGTAGTTAACAACTTATTATTCTGCTGGTCTGTACAAGTCACATAGGACTGGTCTAGGATCAAAATGTTATAACTTATTTTGTGTAGGGGCTAGGGAAAATCAACCCAGTGAAGAAAATCATGCTTATTTGGACCACAGAGTAATGTCACTTCATGGAAGACATGCAGCAGACATTGATAAATGTACGCTTTTTCATTTAAAATCTCCTGGATAAGCTGGATATTTTTGGCTGCATTGATTATACTCATACAGATGTGAGTGACACTGCAAATGCTAACTCACATTGTCTGATTTTCATCATCTTTTAATAAAGCCAGTGTTGATGAAGTAACCTAGCAGTGCTTCCAAATGGCATCTCCTTTATAGCTACTGGAGAATATAGGGGCGAGAAAAGACATTCCCAAGCAGTGATGTAACTTAAAGTATACCTCCCATATACAAACATGGCTGTGTCAATCCATAGTAACCAAAGGCATGACTTCCACAGTACCTCAGATTTGCAGACTTCTCCCATCAAGTTCAATGGGGCCATTATATCAGAGAAGAAACTTTGTAAATAGCTGTTATATCCATGGCAAAATAATTGTTTCTTGCCAACTCCCACATCTTTGAGCATCTGTTACTCTCTAGCTTGTTGTACTTGGCTAAATGCCTTCTTGAAATTTCTTACAGCATTTGTAAAATTTTGCTTATCCACATGTAATGTTTTCAGAACCTTATCTTGATCACACTATTTTCAGATATCGAGTTGGGGGAAAAATTTGTCTCACAGATGTTTATATGAATTTTGCATGCTGGTATCACTGCTATATTGACACATAGATTGTTGTTGGATCCAAACCATTAAAAACTGCTTTACATGTAGTGAACAAAAACAATGTGAAAATCTTAAATCTTAGGCTATGTCTGAGCTACTCAGCATAGTTCTGACATTTATAATTTACAGAGCAAATCTATGAGACTAAATGGAAAGCAAGGATATCTCAAGTCAGAGTAACAGCAAACCATGCAAATACACAATGATATAGTCATACCATTGGGTCCTCTGTGATAATAAGTAATAGTATGTAGAGGAAATGGCACTCAGCAGAGTAACTTCAATATATTCAGTTAAGTATAGTATCTGCAAAGCTTTGGCACCCCCTACAGGTACCTGATAGACCTCCATTTCTTCATCCTGATAGGGCCATGATAGAGATGTTTAATTTAGGATGGATGTTCCATGATTTAACAAAGCATATAGTGGCAGATTGTTCAATATCTTCTAAAAGTTTCTAAAAGTATGCCAAGCAAGCTTCAAGATATCCATACGAATATATCCTTTGTTCCCTTCAAACACAAATGCTCTTGGGTATCTTAAAACTTCATTTATGTATCCCATATGTAACATACTTCCAACTCCATTCCTTTTAAGTATTAGCCTCATTCTGTTGTCACATACTTTAGCAAGCAGCTTTTTATAGTCTGAGTACACAGTACTTGTAAGCTTCATCTTCTTCTAACATACTAATGTATAACTTCTTCACATTCTGCTGTCAACATAACATTTTGCAAGCATTCCTTTCACTACCTGCAAGCGTTCCTTTCATTACCTGCACATCTTATTCTTTGGGAGTCTCCAGTTTCTCTTAAGCATTGTAAGTCTGTTATCAAAAGCTGTAGTTCCTTAATACACATAAATAAGTAGTCATTCTAACTCCTCTAATATTTTACCTATTCATGTTCCTCATACCCTACTCGAATTATAGTTATAATTTACTGAAAGTGTTTACAAGGTTTTAATTCATTCCTTCATTCTTTGATTGTCTGCTTTATTCAGACTGTGGGAGAGCCAGAACCTTACCAAGCTCTATAAAGTTTGCTGTCCATAAATGTAAATACAAACTGTGCTATAATTGCAACCCCACAATGGCCATTGGATATGCCTCATACCTTGTCCCCAAAGAATAACTTGTTAAAATTTACTCTCTTGATGTCCTTACATTCACTGTTGCAGTATTCTTAAGAGATGGGATTCCCTGCCATGGAAGCTCAAACGTTTGGCCAGTCTACCAGTGACTACTTGTTGCTTTTAAAAGGGACGCCGAACATCACCCATATGTTCCTTGCTTAGAATAGGACATAAAGGAGATGTTCAGCCCTACCATAATCAGAACTTCTTTGCCATCAGTTTGGATGTATCTTTTTAACCATTGGTCTGTTTACCTGCATCTATTTTCTGCCAGTTGAATGCATTTTAATTTTCCAGTGACTACCTACGCCTGTTTGCTGACTTCTATTGCAGTTGCAGATAAGTGCCCTATTGGGGATTGTTTTTTCTTACTTTTTTTGTGTTCCCTCTGGTTAATGTCATCCAGGAAGTGTAAATGCCAGTGTGGGAGACAGATTCCCCATAAAGACTGCCATGATAAGTGTCTTTTTTGCCTAGGAGCTTCTCATTACCATACGTCTTGTTCTATTTGTCAGGTGTTTGTCCTGAGGGCCAGCCATTAGAGAAGAAGAAGAAGGTGAAAAAGGTACAACCGGAATCTTCTGCTGTCCAGCCTCTGCCAGGTGTTTCTCCCAAAGTCATTACATGCCCGGTGTGTTGCTGGATTTTTCTGCCTTGACTGTGTCAGAGGCAGGTGAGAGTCCAACTGGCAGCACTTCCGAAGAGTCATTGCAGGCATCCATCTCGGATGTTTAGGAGGAACCACTGATGATTTTTTCTGAGGAGTTTAGGAAAGTTCATCAGTTTTTGATTGGGGAAGAAGTTCCCGCTACAGTTCTCAACTGCTCTCCTGGGTCTGAGCCTTCTCAGCTTTCTGGAGGGGATATTCCCTTAAAGAAGAAACAACAAATTAAAACACATTTCTTCTGCTCCTAGGGATTCACAAAGTGAGTGGCAGGCCTTCACTCAGAAGCTATTTGCTGATTTAATGTTCTTAATGCCTCCTCAAGGGGGTTTTGTTTCTGCTCCTCCTTCGTCCTCTACTTCCCTTAAAAGGCCTAGAGAACAAGCTTCTTCTGTGGATGAGTCAGATTCAGATAATGAATCTCTGACTTATTCTACTCAGATTTCTTCTACTTTAGACTATGGGTGAGAGGAGGAAGAATCTATTAGTCCAGATGTTCCTTTTGAGGAAATTTCCTGTGGGAACACACTCTCTAGGATGATGGATTTTTTTTTACTGGGCTTGTGCTCAAGGTCTCTGATATCCAAAAGAGGTACTATGAGTAGCTGCAGTTGGACTCCCTTTAACCTGTGGTTATTCCTCCTGTTTTGGTTGCTTTGCTGGATGCTTTTTCCAGTACCTCTCATGCACCTGATTCTCTGACCCCTGCTCCCAAGAAGCCTGACAGGTTTTATAGGGTGCCTGAGGATTGTTCTTTCCTATATAAATGTCCTGCTGCTGATCCCTCTGTAGTGTCTGTAGACTCTGATAAGCCATCTCAGTTGCTTCCTTCACCCAAGTTATTGCCTTCTGACAAGGATAGCAGAACTGCGGAAAGGGTGGGTAAGAAGGTTTATGCTGCTAGCTTTTAGGGCTATTAATTTTCAGACCCATATGTGTTGGCTCTTCTTTCTCAGGCCTGTCAACTTATTTCTGATTTTCCAGACCCTTTATCACTTTATTCCCTATTCTGAACTTCCACAGGTGTACCATCTATTCCTGGACATTTTCCTGCAGATTAGTTATACATCACTCTTTTTCTCTCATCTCCTCTTATCTTAGCTGTTAATTGTTGAGACTAATCTACTTCTATCCTTGGCATGCTTAAGTCTTCCGTAATTATTTCCATTTGCGCTTTTTCTTGATTTCCACATTCCTTGCTTTATAAAAATTTTCACATTTCTGAAATATCTCTCATTATTTTTCTTATTATTTGGCAACAACCTTTTCTAGTTTCTGTTACAAAGTCATTGTACTAAAAGTTTTTGCACTCCAGAGTTATTATCAAAAAACAGCTGCTTAACAGCATTTTTTCTAAACTCATACATATTATCCAGATAGTCCTTTATTTTCTCTTTAGCACTCTGCATTTGCACCTGTTCTTGTTCTGTAACATTCCCCTTATTCTGCAACACCTCTTCTAAATAATTCTTGTTACTTCTTAACCATGTAACTTTTTCTTTTATTTCCACCCTATTTTTAAACTCCACTTTCATTTTTTCACTCACTAGCTACAACCTTTGAAGAAATTTCTGTCTTCCCTAATAGCTGTCAAATAATTTCCAGTACCTATTCCTTGAATTCCTCTCTTTTTATCATGTAGGTAGGGAAGTACCAGTGTCTCATTGTACTTCATTAACCTGCATTTTTATCTTAGTTGTTGTCCATGCATGATCTGAAATAGTTATTGGATGTGTGTCGAAGCTTTCAATGAAATGCACATGTTCCTGTGAAATACAATTTCTGTCTTGCCTAGCCCAGTTATTGTACTTTGGGGAATAACATGCAAATTCTCTCCAAGTTCCTACTGCTGAATTCACATCTTCCATACCAAATACTTTGATAAATTTCTTCAGAAATCTATCCTCTTTTGTTATACTTTCACTTCCAGGTCCCCAAGATATACATCCTCACTGTTACAAATAAAGTTCCTAGTCTCCACCTATAACTAATATTCCCTGCTGAAAGCAGGTTATTTCTACGAAAATGTTCTTATGCTCCATATTATCAGTTTTAGGTAGAATATAAATACATGCCAGTGTAATCCTCCACCCTTGCCAGTACCACCACAAATCTGCCATTACTATCTGTTTTCCTTCTATCACTGTGGCATCTTTTCTAGCAATTAGTATAAACATTCCCCTTTTCCTTTGTCCCTGATATGTGCTGACTACCTATCCTGAAATTCTTTCCTTATCAAATTCACTTGCTTACTTCTTTCTCCTGTAGCATTGCTATTTGGCCTTTAAATTTCTTAATATAATTCAATACGCTTACCATTTTGCCTATACCTATGAAGCCATTCACATTCCAAAATAATATGTTTAGTGTTGCCATTATGATAAGAATTTATTTTTCTCACCTATTGTGTATGACAGCTATTTTAATGTCTATTTCTAGATTTTTTATTACGTGTACCAAGTAATGCTTGGCAGGTTGATTATTTATACAGTTGTTTCTTGTCATCACTATTTGAACCTATGTCACATTTTACAAGACTTTTTGTTTTAATGAAAACCCTGAAACAAGCAACCAAAAAAAAAAAAAAAAAAAAAAAAAACAAATAGACCCCAGAACACCCCCATAACCTATTAACTTAAAACAAGCACACAAAAGCTATGCACATATTCATATAATGAAGTTTAACCCTTCTGATAGGAACAATTGTCTCAAACTGACAGCTTCACCAACAGGCACTAACTAACCTAAAATTAACATTATTCATGCTAAAGCTCAAGTTACAGCATGTGCTCCTACTTACACTAATTGCTGTCTGTTCTTGTCTTATCTTTATTCTTCTCCCAAATGTGAAAAACAGCTTATATGCTTTAAGAAAACATTAACTTTTCTTAAGAAAAAAGTGCACTGGCTGTCTTTAAATAAAACAAAACTATACACTCTTCTAGTAAATACATTAAAATATTTAGTTACCAGAAATGCTGCTATCTCTTATTCAGTTCCAGTAATTTCAAACTTTTATTTTTTACTGAGCTGCTTGGCCTTATACCTTTTAATTGTATGTTTCTCTCAGTAAATAATGTCCAGACCTCTCAGTTTATTGCCTTTACCTTTCCATGGAAATGTAAGAACAGAATGTACTTCTTAACTCACAATGAACATTTCTTTGCTAAAGGAAAACATTCATTTCATCATTGTGGTCTCTCATTTAGAAAAAAAAACTTTCTTAAACAAAAAAGTTATCATAGATTAAGCCAAATGCATTAATCCAGACATTCACCTATGCAAAAGTAAAAGAAAACATTTATTACATATATTATAATAAGTGCACTTGTACACCTCATCCCCCAGCCCAACAGCCCAAGATTACAGTCTATTAACTTAAACATGCTTTTGACCAGTCTTCTACTTTTACGTTGTAATACCTATATTTCTTCAAATTAAAAAAAATGTGTTTACTATGATGTCTTTATCACATACAACAATCACTGAAAATGCATTACTATATAAAATGAAACTTGCATCATGACATATTTTATACAAATACTGTTAAGAACAAAAACTGTTTTACTAACAGTTATTCTTTTTTTTTCTCTCTTTTTTTTTCCTTTTAGTGTCCTTCCAGATCTTTATGGCAGAAAGTGGGGTATATGCCTGGCAGTTCCTCCACTTGTTTTACAAAATCATCATAAATCCAAACTTTCTCAGCCTCTTTTTCATATAAAGCCATATTTCACAAATGTAGTTGATGCTTTACAGTCTCACATTTATTCACTAATTTCAGTGTTGCTGGTCTTTTTCCTTTTCATCTCCATCTCCCAACCCTAGACTCTGGTTCAAGTCCAAGGTATGCCTTAATCTTCCAGTCAGTTCCTGTGCTTTTTTCTAACTCTCAAGCATTTTTCCTTGGAACACTGGAAAAGGCTCCACTGGCAAAGTATATCTCTGAGCTTTATTATGAGAAGAATGGGAATCAGTGTCCACTTCTGTTTGATGGCTCACTTTTTGTTGGACAAACTTTTGTATTTCTTCGTTAGCCTGTTCTGAATCAAAAAATGACTTTGATCATCCAGGAAAAAATATTCTGAGGACAGCTCAATAGAGCAGCTTGAATTTCACATCTGCCTCTCAATATTCCCTGATTGCTGGGAGACATTTGCTTCTCTTCTGGCTGGTGTACAGCAAATAATCATTTTTCAAAAACCCTCTACTGTCTCCAATTTTTTATATTTTGCCCTTCTACCACAGTTTTATCAGGTTGCAGGAAAAAGATGAGACATGCCACCAAAGCTGTCGTGAGACAAACACGTCACATTAGAATCAAGATTTTTTAATGTAAACAGTAAAAATCGAAGTAGCATAAAACAAAGTTCTAGGGTGGATAATCACTTTCATTAAAAACCTTCTTCAGATCCTCACCCATTAACCAGTGTATTTCCTTAAAAAGAGGACAGATATCCAATCAGCAGAAATCCATGAAGAAGCTGGACCAATAAGCTGATCATACTGAACCAACCATTTAGCATATCAAAATGGCCAATAGGAGACTGCCAGAAACTATTTCTTCCAATCAGAGGCATACCAGTCTCAAAGCCATTCATAATACCAGTTTATATCACAGAAGAAGAAGGACCAATCAACAAAATTCCAGGAACAAACTGGACCAATGTACTAGTCATACTGAACCAGCCTATTAGCATATCAAAAAGACCAACAGGAGACTATCAGAAACTGCTTCTTCCAATCAGAAGCATGCCAGTCTCAAAAAACATTCATAATAACACTTTCTAATCACAGAAAAAGAAAAGCCAATCACCTTGAATCAGGAAGCTTATTTACCAATGCCTACAGCACCCGGTATTTCCAGGCTGTCTCCCATCCAAGTACTAACCAGGCCCGACCACATGACAGCCTTGGTGGTATGTCTCACCTTTTTCCTGCTGTTTGTAATATAACAGCCTTGGTAGTACATCTCATCTTTTTCCTGTATTTTCTCTACTTATTGAGACCACCTTTGGTAATGTAGTGTCTTTGTTTTTATGTACAATTTTGTCAGGTTCACCTCTTTCTGTTGGTATGATTGTATGTTTACCAGTACAGGTCTTGGCTGCGTTCTCATGGCCAGGTATGGGGCACACACATAATCTGCCCTTTCAGTTAACAAATCCTGCTGTGGAATATCAGTCCAATTGCTTGTTTGTGCTTTCATAAAATTAATAGTCTGTTTCTTCCAGTTTCTCTGGTACAGCAGAAAACCTCGGGGTTTCCCATTCATGCTCTGTCCTTTACCTCTACCATTTTTTGAAACATCTCCTGTTAAACCGTTTCTTACACAGACAGCCTTTTCTTCATTTCATCCTCTGAGTTTTACAGTTATCAGAGCATTAGAATGCTGTTTATGGATTCTTCAATTTTTCCAGCCTTTTGCTGTTTGAATTGATATACTTCTATATTTTATTTATTTTAATCAGCTCTGAGCACATTTGACTTATTTTTTCTTTTAATTTACTGGAAGCCATCCCCTGTACCAAAGCTAGAGCTTGAACTGCTTTTTACTGAACAGCTGCAGTATTCTTCCCAGTAAATGTTTTCTCTCACCTTTTCTAGCTGATTTTCTTTTAGGCTCTCTAAGTTTCTTTTTTGCTGGCATCCAGGCAGTGTACCTACTAGCCAGTAACTGAATTTTACTAAAACAGGCAGAATTGCTGTTCCTTATCTATCAGTTTCTTTTTTTATGCTAGGACAGATGAAATTAAGCTGTTGATTAGTGTGCAGTGATCTTGTTAAGCTGAATTTATGGCTATTTTATCCTCAAACTTGGTATTGATGGAGTTTATTAAACTACCAACATGTTTTTTTATTTCAGTGATGAGGGGCCTATTATATGGGATTCTTACTTTTCTTCCAAAATTTTTCTCCATTCATTGTAAGGCTTGTTGATATTATGGTTCCACCATGTGAGTTAGTTTCTAGGGTTTGCCCTGCACATCCTATAGTATTTATCTGCACGTGTGCAGCTGTTTACATACTGGTATTGTGTAGTGGTGTATGTTTCTGCATATTCAGTGGAGTAAACTGGGTTTGGTGGGGATTTGAAGCTTGCCAGTGCATCACGTATTAGTAGGTAGCTTGTCTTGGAGAAATTTCTAAAGGTACCTTGTGTGGAAGTGGTCTCTGGTTTCACTTTTATTTCAAGGGAGTTGGCTTTATGGTCATATGTTACAAGTGATGAAGAAATGCAAGGGATGGTGCATAATGCTCCCATATTATTAAGGGCAAGATCCAAGATGCTCTTCCCCATAGTGAGTACTCTTACTAATTGTTCCAGGGCATTTGTATTGACAAATTCCATGAATCTCTGTGCTTGTGCACTAGAGGTGGTCCAGGTTTCCCAGTCTATTGCTGGATAGTTTAAATCACCTGGAAACATGGTACTGTGTTTAATACCAAGTGATTTCAGTTCCTACATCTATGTGGCATTCTTGGTCACAGAGGAAAATCTATAGCTAGCTAATATATGGTATGGGGCCTTTCTGATGGTTAATTGGACTTGAAGAAACTCTAATGCATTATGCTGCTTTACCAGTCTTGAAGTGAGTGTCTTCTGGATGAAGATTGAGGCACTTCCATCTTTTTCCCCTCCTGCACAGTAGCTGGTCTAAATGTGCAGAATGCATCGTCAACCTGCACAGCTGGAGTGCTTTCTGCCAATTTAAGCCATGTCTCATTCATTACAAATACATCTGAATCAATCAGGGTGAGAAGGGCTTGTAGAGAGTGAAGTTTCTTGTTTAGCCTTTTAGTCTTGGTCAGTAATACCTTCATATTTTCTTCGCTTACTTCATTGTATTGGTAGCTTGACATTGCTTAAAAGAGGCATTATGGGGTGGACAGTGTAATGAAAACCTTGGGGGAACAGATGCAGGAATCCTTGTCATAGCAGTGTGGTCTGTTGATCATATCCTCCCAGGCTGACAAATACCGGACCCCCTTCATTTTTTTCTGAAAACTAAGCCAATTATTGAAGTGGTATCCTTGGAGAAGGTAGAATGCTACTTAATGCTAATTAATACTTGCCTTAGATACACAATCTGAAAGCTCCATAATGTTTCTGTTCATGTAGTCCAGGGTGGTACATGTAGTCACTGACATCCACATGTACTATGACAAAGTCATACCAGTACATGCTATTCAAGTTCTTGAGTGAGTGCCTGATTTGACAGATCCTGGTGTGAGTCAAGCATCACTCTGTCCTTGCTCAGCCTGGTAAGAGGTGCATCTGTATGTCTTACAATCTTACAATGGTGTCACCTAAAACTACAGTGTTTAGTTGGGTAGATGCATGCCTTTCAGGCTCAGCATCTGTTAATTTTGGATTTATTGTGCTATGTGAGGTTATAGGATTAACTTGCCAAGTGTGCTTCGTGTTTGTGTTGTGTTATGGAGGTCTTTGGAATTTAGGCATGTTAATCTTTAGAACCTCAGCATATGATGAATTATTTGTATTGTGATGGCTTTGGTGAGGTGTGGTATGTGGTGTACTGCTGACAGTTTTTGGTGTCTGATTTTACTGCGTGTGCGATATTTGCCGACAGATACATTGAGTAATAGATAATGATCAGACAGTATGAGATGATTCTTATACTGTGCCAACCCATCTTCATCGGGCTGACTACAGAACCAGGGAAGTGCTGGTCCATGGTTTTAACAGGAAATATTCAGGGGCAGGGCTGACAATAACTCCTTGGAGTGTGGTTTGTTTACAATACAGTTTGGTTGGACTTACTACTAAGGCATTGGAAAATGCCTAGTTATTTCATTAGGGGTGTACTACAGTTCAGGGTATGTTCCATCACACTTGGCATAGGACATTTGAGCCTCAGACCTGGAGTTGTAAAGTTGTAGCAGGTTTTCTTATGGGGAAAATGCTCTTGTGTAGACAATGCCCTATAGAGCATGTCCAAGAGCTCAGCGTAGCTTTTTGATTCTCTTTTTGATGGAAAATTCATTTCTCACACTTCAGAGCTTTACACACTTGTCAGAGTCTTGAATAAAAAACCCTGGGTGGGCACAATGCTGTGCAGGTTTTAGCAGATGAGATAGAGAAGGAGCCAATCAAATAAAGGCAATAGTGGAGCTCTTTGACTTCAGAACCTGTAACAAATTACTGTTCTCTGTCTTATTACTTTGAGCTACAGGTCCTTGACTCCAGGTAGGTTTGAATGTCATAAACTTTAGCTTTTTCAATGACAGCAGAGAAAACCTGTATTACTGTACTACCAGTAGGGAGCAGCAGGGTAGTTGTACTTAATGTATCTTTGGGGGCTGAAAAGGCTGCAGCAAAATAGTAGACAAAAGAACAAGGGAAACTATAGCAACCGTAACAACAGTAACAAATGTAACAAACAGAAAGGCACTCGAATGCAACTTAAAGTGGGTAGTAAACAGCAGGATGTAAAACATACACACACACACAAACACACACACACACACACACACACACACACACACACACACACACACACACACACACACACACACTGGAATACAAACAACTGTAGAAGCACAGAAGCACAAATCCTGCAGTAAAAATTATAATACCGCCACTATTCCAATCCATACTTCAGTCAGTCTAAGGCAGCTGAGATTTACCAGTAACGTTTTTGAAAAAAATGATGTAATAACTAAATGAGACTCCGATCCTGCAGTAGTTCACAATTTACATGGAATGTTTGTGACTGTTCTAGCCACAAACCTAAGTATTTGAAGGAGGTTGTTTCTTTTGTTGTGCCTCAAAGTGTAGTGATATTCAGGGACTTTGGTGACTTCTTACATTTTTGACTGCTGACATATAGCATGCTTTTTGTTTTTATGGAGTTAGTTATTAGTTTTTGGTTAATGAGAAAGAAGCGAGGGACTTAAGTTCTTTTGGCAGTTGTGTTTTGATTGCTGATGGGCAGTGGCTGAACCTATTACTTATTATTTATTAGCATTTGGTTATATGGATAGTCCATCTAGGCATAAGGCCCTTTTTCAGTGGTGTCCCCGGGAGAAAAACTCCACAAAAAATGTATTTGTTAGTTTACAAAAGGTTGCAGGAAGAATGAGTACATCTACAAGAACAATATGAATGCAGTTAATGATTAGAAGACAAAAAAGTGCATGTAATACCAATGAGGGTTGGGAGATTGGCAGGTTGGCATAATAGTTAAGGTATTTACCATACAAATAGAAGGTTCAGGGTTTGATTCTAGCCTAGTACTAAACTATTGTCTTATGAACCTATGAGTAGGTATTCCTAGCTGTTAAAACCAAACGGAGTAGAGAAATAAAGTACTATAAACATCTAAGTAAAGCTATTGCTTTACAGAAATGGGTTCCTATCAGCTGACCGAAGATGCAGGTTAGCGAATGCGACTTGGTCGAGCTGTAAATGCCGAAATGGCAAAATATCGAAGCGGCATGTAAGCGAATTCTTTCCCTGGGAAAATAATTCCCTGCTTGGCTGCTTCGGTAGTTTGCCGTTTTCGGCACTGTAGTACGGTCTCGGAGTTCGTATATTTAAGTAGGGGGTGTGGGGGTGAAGCCCCCCTCTTAATATCATGTATTAAAGTGTTTTCTTTTCTTTCTTTTTTTTTTTTTTGTTGGAACAGTGATTGACAGTTCAGTTTTGTCAGCTTTCGCTTACATGGGGTTGATTAATCACCTTTTGCTAACCTAAGCATTCGGTGATCTAATATAGACCCACGGAAATATATTATTTGTATTGTAAATGTTACAGCTATGAGTATAGGCTTTAATTAATCAACAAGAAAAAAGAGAGGGAGATGTTTATGAGAATTCAACAGTAAATATGTAGAGCAACAACAGTACAGTGTACATTATTAACATTGGTGTCTAGGTTTAGGCTTCTATACAGCATTCATAGAATGTGGCTGTTATACTTGGAGTAAGAGAGATTTATGCTAGGAGTAGTTGAAAGGGTCAGACAAAAGGCTGCAAGTAGATGGTAGGCTATTGAGTAGATTGTGAATTGCAGTAGAATGGCTGTAAATAGATGGAGATGTAGTGAGTTGACAGATAGAAGACCATTATGAAGTAAGTTTTATGGAGTCTGTGGGAAAGATGGTTTAGTGGAGGGGTAAGGGAAAGGGTATGGGAGGGGTGGTTGGAGAGGATTCATAGGAAAAGAACAGGTGACCAGGAGAGGTTAAAGTAAAAAATGTCAGTAAGATTTAATTGTGGATGAACATTTCTTGTGATTGGAGGATTAAGTTTAGTGGTTATGCATAAGTAGATGTATAACCCTGTGTCAAATGCACGCTTGATACATTCATCTGGCAGTTGTCTGAGGCAAGAGTAGTGAGTTTTAGCTTGAAGTTGAAGATAAATCATTTGATAGTGAAGGTAGGTATAGGCATAGGCTGGCAACGCAGTTTATTTGTGTGTTGAGCAGGCTTAGAGGACAGAGGAGGGTTAGTGGTTGTAATTTTTAACAGAGGGGTTACGGTATTAATTAAATCTGAGTTTAATTGATTGGCAATGCCTTCACAGTGATTACTTAAAGAAGTTGATTGATAGGTTAATTGGTTGCTAAATTAAAGATTACCATGCCATCAGAACAGAGGATGAGTTGTAGAGTAGGAAAATCATAAGATATATTTAATAATTAGGTCAATTATGATGTGTCAGTAGCTTTGCAGAGGAGACTAGTCAGGCTAATGGTGCTGTAATTTCTGTGGTCAGTTGTTGGTTCATCCTTGTTAAGTGACATGGTAATAGCTGTATGCCATACTTCAGGGACAAAACCCGTGGTTTAGCTCAGGTTATATAGCTGTAGCAGTGAGTCTACTAGGACAAGTAACTGGGTATACTGTTAGGCAACATGGATGATCTAGCTTTCATATGGAGAGTACCTTTAGCAAGTGTTCTTTGGTTATGATGAGGAGGTTGAGATCCTTTGTGGTATGTGGACTTTGAATCATTGTTTTGGTGGTGAAATTTGCACTGAATTTATTTGCTAGTATATTGGTTATGTCTACTGGATCCAGGTACCATTTTGGATATGTTCA
This sequence comes from Protopterus annectens, assembly GCF_019279795.1. NCBI lineage: Eukaryota > Metazoa > Chordata > Ceratodontiformes > Protopteridae > Protopterus > Protopterus annectens. Next base: position 1,499,601,685 of record NC_056746.1, read on the forward strand.
GAGCAATGTTGGGTGTTATTCCTTAGTTTCCTGATATAACTAAAGAAGGATTTGTAATTGCCTTTAGTTTCTAATATAATCTAAGTTCATGGGATGCCATTGTATTCCTGATGGGTTTTTTCGTAGTTCCTTCAATAGCTTTTGAATGTTAACTTTGATATGAGTTTTTTTTTTGCTATGTATTTTAATATTTTTTTATTTTATTTTATTGTATTTTATATTTATACATGTTGACGACCAGGCTGGTTTACTTTTAAATTTCCCATTTTGTTTGGAACTAGTCGGGACTGCCGGGCTAATGCATTTATTTAGGTGCACTACTAGGGCCAGATTTCAAAAGACTTGCTCTCAGTGTAAGTGTCAGGGCTCAAAGCTTATCTGTAAACAGGCTTATAGCAGGGTCCAGATTCCAAAAGACGTGCTCTGAGTGTAAGCGGTCAGTTCCACCAACAGCAAGTCTTTTGAAATTGGGCCCATAGAGTTTGTATAAGCATACCTCTCAACCTGGAAACATCAAAAATCTGGACAAGGCCCATGAAAAATAGGTACAAATCTGTACACTGATTAACATAAAATTTGCATACATAATTACGTGGCCCTGTAATGATGGAATTGTGAGATACCAACTTTTAAATGCAAACTGAAGAACAGACAACCAAAATATGGCACCAGAGACCCCCTGCACCCATTCCAGTGTCCCATTACCTGGCTGTTTCACCCCATTTACCGTAAACACTAATGTGTGCATACTGCTTTACTTCTACAATGATTATTTGGATTTTATTTTTACATTTTATAGTACAATGCACAAACACTAATAGATATCTGTTAAACAAAGCAATACTGTCTCACAGTGAAAATAGACTTGGCATTAAAACTTCTCTGCCCTTGAAATTCACATTCATTGAAACAGTATTGAAACCCACACCTGATCCAGTTTTTTGAGGGGAGGGGGGGGGAAGGCAAAAAATCAGGGAGGGACACATTTTAAACATTGCTTGTATAATTTTGGAAAGTTGCTAAAGTAAAATGTTGTGTTACCACTATGCACTTCACTGCCAAGTCTTGAACCCAGAACCCTGTGCACTACAGTCAGAGCAACATACCACTATGCCAAATCAGCAGTTTCCTGAAAGACACAAAGACTGAAACTTAAATGGCTATCATTTACTGAATTCAGTTCTCACTTTTCACCTTAGCGCTCAACATCTTAGCACAAAAATTCTGGACAAAGCCAATAATGGAGGAATACAGCCCCAAAATAGGGACAAATTTCAAATACTGATCTTTATAAGCTCAGACAATTGCTAGAATAAAAGGTTTTGTGTTACCAATTACCATTTATTTTCTGAAGAATATGAAGCTTGTCACCTCTAGCCACCGGGTGTATTTCCTTGGTGGCACACACACACACACACACACACACACACACACACACACACACACACACAGACACAGACACACACACACACACACACACACACACACACACACACACGCACACACACACGCACACACACACACACACACACACACACCAAAGCTAAAGCCTTAAACATAAACTGCAGCAAAGCTCTGTGTAGAGCTAATGCTCTGGAAGCAGCAAAGTGGTAAACTAAGCTCTGTGTAGAGCTAACGCTCCGGACTACACACACCAGAAAATTAAATAACTCCAAGCAAATTAAACAGCAGCAAAATGGTAAACTAACCTCCATGAACTCCAAGCAAATTAAAGAGCAGCAAAGTGGTAAACTAAGCATGCTCCAGACTACACACACCGGCAAATTAAATAAGTCCAAGCAAGTTATACAGCAGCAAATTGGTAAACTAAGCTCTGTGAACTCCAAGCAAATTAAACAGCAGCAAAGTGGTAAACTAAGCTCTGTGTACAGCTAATGCGCCAGACTACACACACCAGCAAGTTAAACTGCAGCAAAGCTCCGGCAGCAGCAAAGCTAAAGTCTTAAAGATGGTAACAGCAGCAAAGCTAAAGCCTTAAATATTGTAAGTTAATGCTGTGGAATGGATAAAAGCCCAAGCAGACTACCATTCATTTCCATGCTCAAACAGCCAGCTGGAAATGAATGCATGTGAGCCCTTGAGCTCAATTCCAACAGGCTGGTGGAGCTGATGTCATTGTGCATGTGATGACATCAGCTCAAAAAGCACGAAAAGAAAAGAAAAATTAAGAAAAATCAGAAATGAAGGGGTGCCACTTGGGTATCATGGCATCCCATTATTTGGACCCCAAAACTTGGTAAAAACCGAGTAATTTGGGACAGTTGGGAGATATGTGTATAAGCGCTTCATATGTTAGTACCTTGGGTAATACAGTTAAACCTGAACTATGAGATTTCATCACAGAATTGTAAACATTTTGCACCTTTGAAATTTTTGAAACTTGTGGTGTTGGCGTCTAATTTTTTGGAGATTTTAAAGGAAAATGTTACCAGTTTGTAATTGGTTTAACTGGTGAAGAGGTAACAGGGGAGAGTTGATATCAATGTGATGCTGGTAAGGACTAGATCAATAAATGTTTTTCTCTACTGGTTTCCATGACAATTTGATCCTGGGAGTTTTTTTTATGAAATCAAGGAATTGCTGGGTTTAACCTATAGTTGAGGTACAGATATATCATTGGGTAGTTAAAGTATCCTAGGATAATGGAATTCCTGTTGATTCGGAGTTCATCCAGTGTATTTACGAATTTAACATGGTTTTCTAGGAGCATAGGTGAAGTCCTGTAATCCACTGTGGTCTTGTTTAGTGTGATCTGGATCTCAATCAGTTCAATTTCTGTTTCTCCAGGGGTTTGCCTAGAAGTGAGATGGTTCCTAGCAACCATGAATACTCCACCATAGTTACTATTATGCCAAAAGACACAGTGGGTATAAAACCCTGGAATGGAGGCAGTGCTTTCTGTTCTTTTAAACAAATTTTCCTGAATAATATACACACACACACACACACACACACACACACACACACACACACACACACACACACACACACATGCACACACACTCCAAATATAGCAGGAATTCAAGAGCAAGCAATTTGCTATTTATGTTCCTAACGCTGGCAGAGCTACAATGGTGTGATATGGTGTTTTATTTGTTTTGTGGTCACTATTTGTGATAACATATTTTATTCTTGATATTTTTCATTTATTTATATTTTGTTATCCTCATTGGCCAACCACATTGTAAACCATATTCAGGGAATGCTAAAGAAGAAAACATTTGAAAACGTACATAACAGAATTAAAAAAATTAACAAGGAAGTTTTTCCAAGCATTATAATGAAAGTGTATATAACTAACGATAAAATAACAATAAGTAATGAAGCAACTAGTATTTAAAACATGCTAAATCTGATTTGTAGTAAGAGTAGCATTTCAACACTGGATAACTATTAGGCAATAACCACTTAAAATACTACACACAGTAAAAGCAGACAAGACAACTGGATGAATGCAGGATCAGACTGGAATGAACAGCTAATTTATTAGCAGCAAAAGTTTGCTTCTTATTTGTTGTTAATAGTAGGTAAAACTACACAGTGACTATTGCATAAATGTAAGTAGTGCAGTGTAGCCTGTGTGCTCAATAAGTAAACATAAAACTAGTGCAACACTTAGTCCATGTGTTCCTTAAGTAAAATATGTAACACAGAGCATAGCCTGTGTCCCTTAACTAACACAAGTAGTGCCATACTTAACCTATGTGTTCTATAAACAGCAAAAGTAGTGCAGTGAAGAGTTCATATGTTCCTTAAGTAATATAGATAATAGTAGTGTAGTATATAGCCTGTATTTTATAAGTAACACAAGTTGTGTAGTATAAAAATTCTGTGTTCCATGAATAACATAAGAAGTGAAGTAAATATCCTGTTTGTCCCATTACATAGCATAAGCACTGCATAGATTATATGTATATGTGACCCTCAAGTAACGTAAGCAGTGCACTGCTTAACCTATGTGGTGCATACATATCAGTTCCATAACATAAGTAGTGCAATGCATGACCTCTGTGTTTCATAACATTCATAGTGCAGTGCATGACCTATGTGTTCCATAAGTAGTGCAATGCTTGACCTATATGTTCCATAAGTAGTGCAGTGCATGACCTATGGGATCCATAACTTAAAAGTAGTGCTGTGCATGACCTATATGACCCATAGCATAAGCAGTAAAGTGCACAACCTATGTGTTCCATAAGTAATGTAAGTAGTGCAGTGCATAACTGCTGGATTCCATGAGTAACACAAGTAGTGTAGTGAATATCCTAGTTGTTCTATATATTCCAAAAGTAGTGCAGAGCCTGTGTTTGATAACATAAGTAGTGCAGTGCATGACCTCTGTGTTCCTTAATATAACTAGGGCAGTACATGACCTCAGTCTTCCATAACATAACTAGTGCAATGTATAACCTCTGTGTTCTATAACATAGCTATTGCAGTGCATGACCTCTGTATTCTGTAGTGCAGTGCATGACATCTGTGTTCCATAATATAACTAAGGCAGTGCAAGACCCCTGCATTACATAACATAACATAAGTGGTGCAGTGCATGATCTCTGTATTCCATAACATAAGTAATGCAGTGCATGACCTATGTGTTCCATAACATAAGTAGTGCTGCACATGACCTATATGGCTCATAATATAAGCATTACAGTGCACAACCTATGTGTTTTATAAGTAATGTAAGTAGTGCAGTGCATAACTGCTGTGTTCTTTGAGTAACACAAGTAGTACAGTGAATATCTTAATTGTTCTATACATTCTAAAAGTAGTGCAGAGCCTCTGTTTTCCATAACATAAGTAGTATTGCACATGACATATATGGCTCATAACATGAGCATTACAGTGCGCAACCTGTGTGTTCCATAATTAATGTAAGTAGTGCAGTGCATAACTGTTGTGTTCCATAAGTAACACAAATAGTACAGTGAATATCCTAAGTGTTGTATACATTCCAAAAGTAATGCAGAGCCTCTGATTTCCATAACATACGTAGTGCAGTGCATGGCCTCTACATTCTATAACATAAGTGGTGCAGTACATGACCTATATGGTCTATAACATAACTACTGCAATGCATAACCTCTGTTTTTCATGACATAAGTAGTGCAATGCCTGACTTATGTGGCCCATAACATAAGTAGTGCAGTGCATAATCTCTGTGTTCCATAACATAAGTAGTGCAGTGCCTGACTTATGGGGTCCATACCATAAGTACAGTGCACAAGATACCTCTCAACCTCTTGGTGCAAGAAATCTGGACAAAGCCCAACAAAACTGGGGGGGGGGACACAAAGGCCCAAAAATAGGGACATATTTTAAATATTGCTCTTATAAATTTAGAAAGTTGTTAGAGTAACATGAGTTGTTTTAACATACATTTTCTGAAGGATTTGAAGTCTGAAACTCAACTGTATGTCATTATTTCATGATTTTAGATCTCAGATCATCCCAGCTGTTTACCAGAAAACCACAAATTTTATGGGAAACAGGCCAAGAATCTGGACATTGTGGGAAAATCTGAACAGTTGAGAGGTATCGTGCACAATGTATGTGTTCCATAAATAACGTAAGTATTGAAGTGCAGCATAAGTGCTGTGTTTCATGAGTAACACAAATAGCTTAGTGTATATCTTAAGTGTTCTATACATACCAAAAGTAGTGCAGAGCTTATGTGTTCCAAAACATAGGTAATGCACTGCATAGCCATTGTGGTGCATGCATGCAGTTCCATAACATAAGCAGTGCAGTGCATGATCTATGTGGTGCATAACATAAGTAGTGCAGTGTATGACCTCTGTGTTCCATAACATAACTAGTGCAATGCCTGACCTATGTGGTCCATAACATAAGCAGTACAGTGCACAACCTGTGTGTTCCATAAGTAGTGTAAGTAGTGCAGTGCATAACTGCTCTGTCCCATGAGTAACACAAGTAATGCAGTGTATAGCCATTCCAAAAGTAGTGCGGAGCCTATGTATTCCATAACATAACAAGTGCAGTGCATGACCTATTTAATTTATAACTAGCATGCTTTAGTGATCCCAGGACCTGTTTATATAAAGATTGTCTTTAAACCAAGAAAATCTTTGCTGTTTATTGGGTTGAACAATGGCAGAGTCCACCAGAATTATATAACCATATAACTAAAAAATGTAAAGGGCAACATATTAGCCTTTCAGGTGTCATAGTCGTAGTTCCTAAGAAGACACTGCACCTGTTTTACAGTAGGTCCATTCAGCTGATGCTTGACTATGAACTGACTGGTGTTGCCGGGTCAAGTGATGGAGTCTTGAGCTGCTCACTTCCTGCTGCTCTGTGACCCCTCTGGGTTCACTAATTTGAAGTGAGTGTGTGATTTCATGTAAGTTCACCTGTGACCCCTACTGTGCTATGCTATTCTTTTCTCTGAAATGTACAGTGGGCCCCAATAAATAACATGATACACGCGCTTCTGGTGAATGGAATTAGGTGGGGTGAACGTGTAAAACCACTTGTACTTTTAATCTCTTAATTATGCTTACAATGCTTGAGCAAATCTCTTGCTTTTGCATCACTAAAGTAAAGATAGTTTGATTTATCACATTGTCAGTGTTCAGTTTCTACTGTCTAACATCGTCTTCTTGCTGTTTGTCATAGAGCTTGATGCTGTACTAGACACTGCATATACTGGTTTGTACAGAAATAGAAGCAGTTGTCAAGATTATGACCTACAGTCCTTCCAGAAACTTGATTGTCATAATGAAATATTAGTATGTTGTACCTCCTATATGTGCATACATTTAATCCGTATCTATACCTATGTTCTATGTCTGTGTCTGTATTTGTCTACTTATTTGTCTCTCTCTCTCTCTCTATATATATATATATATATATCTATATCAACCAAAAATAAAAAGGTCACACAGACAAACCATTCCGTAAAAACTGCAAGAAAGACCCACACAAGCTAGAGTCTTCATTGCATTATAGTTAAACCTCCTGTAGTGCAGTCCCATGTGATATGTGCAAATGATCCCTTAAGGACATGACATTGTTTAAGGTGCATGGCCTCTGAATGCCCATGATTTCATACTTTTTATTTGTTATGTCTTTATGTGTACATTCTGGTCAGTAAAGCCAAATGTAATATAAAAGAGTTTGCTTCCTCTCTTACAGTCAAGTAGTAAAAAACATAAATGACTAGTAAGACAAAAAGCACACTGAGGTGAAGGTTGCAACAACAATATATATTTAGTTGAAGAAGACATAGACACGGTTTTTCTTTTAAGATCTTTTTTTATAATCATTAAAACAGCTCTTGAAAAAGATATAGTTTGTGACTCAGGGCAGGACAGAGCATGCATTGAAAAGCTGTTGAAACTGTCTGCATCATAGCTCTTTACATTACTTACTTAGAGAGAGGAAGGAATACTTCTGAAAAAACAACTATTTCCATAGTTGTAGGGTCAACAGCTGAAAATTATGCATACATTCATTAAATGGATAGGGGCAACATCTGGAAAAATGTGTACATTTTTAAATGCAAACCTGCTTGCGGAAGGGGCAACAGTATGAGTCATTAAGTACAAAATGAAATTTTCTGGCAACGCTCCATTAGACAGCCCTGATACAGTGATACACTGAATGCAGAAACCTTCCAACCTTCTTCAGAAAATAAAATTCCAAAGTCCTGATATGCTTCATTTTACCTAAAAAGGGTGATTTCTTATTTTTATTCTTTATTGTCATCATATATTCATAAATATGAATTTTGAGCATATACATATACTTTCCTATATTGAAACAGGCAAAAGATCTACACTGGGTAAAATATACATTAAAAGAAACGGCCTGGCAGAAATGTAATGATCTATTAGAAAAGTATTAATAGTTTTGTGCATATAATTTTTATTTTGGACTTTTATATATATTTTTGTTTTATTTTGTTTCAGGTTGCTGAATTTTTGTTGTAATATGTAAAATCAAATAAAAACTGTACAAAATAAATAAATAAATAAACTTGTGAAGCTCGCTACTATACTTAGCATTCTTGGGGAACACAGATCCACCACAAAAGTGCTTTTGATATTATACATGCGTTATTTCCAGGTGTTACAACTGTTGGTTCAGTTTATTTGTATCCCTACCACTACTACTACTACTGGTCTTAAAGGATTTGAATAATCCTTTTCTGTTTTTGGCTCTGTTTTGACAAAAGCTGGATTTAGGCCAGGAATGTTAAATAGTTCTTTGCTGTCTCTATTGAAACCTATTGTGTTAATCACACATATCTCTTTAGACAAAATTCTGTTCCTCTATACAAGGATCCCTTCTACAATCAAATGTTATACTCAATTGGGCAAACAGAACATAACTCTCAACCTGTTAGTACAAGAAGTCTGGACAAAGCCTAAGTTAATGGTGGGATAGAGGCCCAAAATTAGGGGCAGATTTTAAATATTGCTCTTATAAACTTAGAAAGTAGTTACAATAACAGGATTTGTGTTAGCAAGCATTTTCTGAAGGATATAAAATCTGAAACTCAGTTAACGACATCAGTCCTCTGTGATTTTCTGGAAAACCCCAGATTTTGTGAGGAACAGACCAAAAATATGAGGCAAAAAGCTGGACAGTTAAGAGGTATGATATCAGAGTAAGCCTTCCTGATTATTAAGAGGTAACATTTTATAGCAAATCTGCTCAGAAGGGTAACCTCTTTCCAAAACTAAAACATAATTTTCTTTTGCCTTCTTCCCAAACAAAAGCCCTTCAGAAATGGGCCATGAATATCTAGCAAGCTGCCCACTAATAACATTTCTTTTAAAATGCAAGTGATGTATGCTGTCAAACTAAATGCTTGTCATTGCTCCCTTCTTTTTTTGAAAATTTTAGTAAAAATCCTAGTGTCAGCTTTGTTTTTCTACACAGCAATGTTAAGGTAATTTATATGTCTCAAAGTGGTATTCAAGTTAATATCTCAAAAATCTGGTATTCTGTTGAAATCATGAAATGAATCGAAGTTTTTAGGGATGCCACTCTACAAAATGAAAATGTTGATAAAGTAACCATAAAAAGTACATATGAAGCAAGAACTGAAATGATTCATCCTGCAGGAAAAGTTTGTCTCAAATAACTGGTGTCAAAATCATGATCTGAAACTAAATGCCATTATTGTATCCTTTGGGAAGTCATCTATCCCAGGGAACTACCACACTGACAATACATCCCTAAGAGTTGACACAGTTGTTCGGGATTTGGGAACTTATGTGAACAGTGACCTAACTTTTGAACAACATTTGTCTGTTGCTGTAACAAAGTTTTTCTATATTGCACAGCTTATAAAGAAAGGGATTGTGTCTAGATCTAGGGATTCATTGTCCCCATTTACGTCACCCTCATTAGGCCAGTAGTTGAATATAATGCCACCTTTGGCATGTATCTGTCTAGACATATGCAACAACTGGAATGCCTACAGAGATACCTTACTAAAGGATACAAGACCTAAACAACATCTCCTTCAGTGGCAAACAAAAAGCCCTGTCCCTATGCTCAGTATCCTGCAGACTGCTAAGAGGTGACTTGTGTTTGACATAAAAGGCATCCTCCAACCCATTACTTATGGATTTACAGCAAATCAACAAGTCAGATGGCATCAGAAATACTTGGTCTAGGGATCTAAACTTTTTCTGCAACATCAACAGAACACAGAACAGTTTGGAGGTACAGATATATTTCACAGAAGATGCTACTGCTATGGACCAAACTCCCCATCCACATAAAACAAAGTTCATCCCTGTCCATTGTAAAGCTCAACTTAGATCTATGGATGACAAACAGAAAACTTACCCCAGAACTGCCCCCTGTACTACTAATGGATAGAGGCAGATCTTAAATGTCTTATCCCATGCATGGTTCCAGTCAAATTATCTAAGGTATGATCCCAGTTATTCTCTTTAGGGAAAATATATATAATTATTGACCATGGGATGGGTAAGGCCAATCTATAAGCAAATGGAGATAGGTTATTTTGAGCACAAAATGGAAATTGGCTAGGCTTAAAATGGCTTGCAAAGGCAGCTACCCTAGTACTTACCTATGAACCTACAAAGTTCCTCGTGTTTTACTGTTGCAGTCATTACATTTTGGGTAATCCTGCTGGCAGGTTGCCCTCAGCCGGCCTGAATTCCAAAGTCTTGGGTCCTGTGTCAGCTGCTGTTGCCCCTTCCCTGACGTCAGGTCATCAGGGGTATAAAAGAAGCAGCCGACGCCATTTTCTTCAATCTTTCTTGCCGCACGGTGCCCGAAGCAGAAGCAGTTCGCAAGTGCCAGTCGGCCAACTCCTGAGATTTTCGTGTTTGAGTTTCATATCCGAAGTCTTCAATAAAGCTAAGTACCCTGTTGGGGAAACGTTTTTCTTGCTCCAGACTGATGTCAGAAAAAGTTAATAATTGTATTTCTTGTGGAAAGCAAATACCTCATAAGGATTTTCATTCTTATTGTATTCCTTGCCAAGGCCCTGATCACAACGTTACTGGTTGTCGGTTTTGTGCTAGATTTAACCAACACACTATTAAGCGTCGGTATGATTTTGCTTTAAACTTTTTTGGACGCCGGTTTAATTACCCTGAAATGTTGTTGGACAGCCATCCGACTACCGGAGTTTACAAAAAACGCAAAGAAAAAGAAAAACAACCGAGGCCCAAAACTGACGACGAAGCTTCTCCTAAGCCAGTTGCTGGCTCTTAGTGAGGTGCTTTCGTAGCCCCTGATGACCGCTATTTTAGAGTCGCAGGCCACTACCGACTCCCACGTGGAGTCGGCCATGCCGCTGGATACTCAAGGTATTGGAGCCTTGGACGCTAATCCCTCAGATGGGTCTGGAGCCGCTGAGCAGGCACCGGCTTCTGAGGGTATATTCAGACCTAAACATCTTTACATTAAAACAACTTTAGCATCAAAGGCAAAGAATAAAGCACCTTCTAAAGCAAGGAAACAAATTCAAGAGCCACGTGGACAGCCCTCTATGTCGAAAAAACAGATGCTCAAAATGGCCGAAGACTTGATTACCTTGATCAGGGGTTCACATCCCCCTCCTGATAAGAGGCCTAGGCAAGACACTGACTATGAATCTTCAGATCAGGTTTCTGTTTCTTCTGATTCCTCTTCTGATCAGGAATATTCTCTTCCACCCTATGAGGATTCTGATGCTGAAGAATTTATACCTTCAGCATCTCCTCCTGAGGACTACTCCTTTGGGGAAACCTTGCATACCATGAGGGAGCATTTCCACTGGGAGAGCCAAGATATTTCAGAATCTAAAAAGAGGGGATTTTCTCTTGCTACCTCAGCACAGGCCTCTAGCTATTTCACCTGTGTTAGACATTGTAGATGATGTGTTTTCGGAGTCTAGTCTGACCCCTGACTCCTTACCCCCAGCTCCTGTTAAGCCTGACAGATATTACAGGGTTCCTGACTCACTCAAATTTCTTTTTAAAAACCCTGCTGCTGATCCAGAAACTATTTCACAGGGTCCAAAGGGAGTTAAGGCTTCCACTGCAAAAAACCCAACCCCCTCTGATAGGGATTCAAGGGCACTGGATAGATAGGGAAAAAGGTTTACACATCTGCAACTTTGGCTATAATGGCCTTAAGCTGCCAATTTCATATGCTTAAGTATCAGCAACATGTCATGAGATTGCTTAGACAGAAAATGTTGTTAAATTCTGAATGTGCAGAAAACAAGGAAATGCAGGATTTATTGTATGCAGCGGAACAAGTTGGAAAGCATACTTTGCGATGTGGTTTTGATTCTTTGGAGGCCTTCTGCAGGGCTGCAGTTACGGGTTCTGTAATTAGGAGGCATGCTTGGTTAAAGGAACAAAATCTGCCTGATCATGTTAAAGTTAAATTACTAGATGCACCTTTGCAGCATGATACTTTGTTTGGTGTTAAGGCAGAAGAGGTGTTAAAGAAAATGGAGGACAAAGCTAAATCTATGCAAACTGTCAAAATAATTTTTACAAGTACAGCCACCCAGGTTTAGTAGACACTGGCCTACAAAAAATTGGTCCTTTCCTGTGTCAGACAGACCTCAAAGAGGCAGACCCAGACGCCATAGGGGTATATCTCAAGCGCAAGGTTCTTATAGGCCCAAGCAGTGGAGAGCATCTACCTCCAAAGCTGGAGAAGATAGATCACAAACAGGCACAAGGAACTGATACAGCGGTACCAAATATTCCTCAGATTTTGCAATACTTAACTGAGATGCTGGACAAAGGCCTATCTTTTTCATCTCTTAAAATTCATGGCTCTGCCATTTCAGCTCATTACAATACAGAGCCACCACTTTTTTCTCACCCTTTATTAAGGCAGTACCTCAGAGGAGCCAAAAATTTAAGCCCCCCAAGAAGACTACCAATACCTGCATGGGAACTCAACTATGTCTTGGAAAAGTTCACCCTGCCTCCTTTTGAGCCAGCTGCTACAGCTGATATGAAGTTTTTATCTTGGAAAACAGCTCTGCTCCTAGCAATTACTTCTGCAAGACGAGGTTCAGAGCTACAGGCGCTCATGGCTGTGGAACCTTTCATCATTTTTCATCCACACAGTCTCCCTGAGGACAAACCCAACATTTATGCCTAAAGTAGGGTCCAGTGTGGCTCTTAACCAAGCCATCCATCTGCCTACCTTTTACCCAAATCCACAGAACAAGGGGGAGAGAATTCTGCATTCTTTGGACATACACAGACAGCTTAGATTCTACATGGACAGAACCAAAGCTTTCAGGAAAACAGAGCAATTACTAGTGGCATATGCTGCAGGATCACAAGGAAAGCCTATCTCAAAGCAGACTATTTCTAAATGGTTAGGCCACTGCATTTGTTTCTGCTACTTACACCATGGCAAGCCAGTGCCTAAGGGCATTAGGCCTCATTCCAACAGAGCTGCAGCCACCTCAGCAGCCTTTCTCAGGGGAGTACCTACCACAGACATTTTAGAGGCGGCTACCTGGAGTTCAGTGCACAACTTTAGAAAGCATTATCATCTGTCACTCTACTCTAAGTCCAGGGCAGGCTTTGCCACTGCAGTTCTACAGGGCCTCATAGCCGCTCCTACTGCTGTCTAGTTCCAGCCTCCCAACAATAGCTTTGGGACTCTACCCAAATGTAATGACTGCAACAGTGAAACACGAAGAGCATAGTACTGTTGTGTACACTTACCATAGATGTAGATGTTCGAGTGTATTCACTGTTGCAGTCCAGGTTACCCACCCGCCTTCCCCCTTTTTTCTTTTGGATCTTATCTTTCCTTCTCTGATTTATGCTACCTATGTGGTGTATTTGCTTATAGATGAAGGTAAAATTTATATTGATGTATTTCTGAATATATACATTAAGTTTGGCTACCCTTTTTGGGGGCACCTGACATCTGGGGCACGAAAAATTGAAGAAGATGGTGTCTGCTGCTTCTTTTATACCCCTGACAACCTGATATCAGGGAAGGGGAGACAGCAACCGATGCAGGACCCAAGACTTTGGAATTTAGGCAGGCTGAGGGCAACCTGCCAGCAGGATTACCCCAAATGTAATGACTGCAACAGTGAATACACTTGAGCATCTACATTTATGGTAAGTGTACACAACTGTACTTTCTTGCCCACATGAGGACATTGTGATATGGGAAATGTAGATGCCATAATCACACCTTTAGTTACTCTATTAACTTACTGGTACAGACCTCTGCCAAACATAAATAAGTGTACCACTTCCAAAATAATACCAAACACGTGTGCATCTGCTCTATCAGACTAAAACCTGAGAGACACACGTGTTCTAAACATATACAACTTGATATTTAGGGCACGTTACTGTAGAGAGAAAACAATGTAGACTGTGACTGAAATGGTGTTCTTACTGATTTTCAACACTTCTGATCATGTCAGTGATGTCCCAACGAGACAAGGGATTTATTTGACAACACCTTTAAGATAATAACCCACATAAGCCACCAGGGCTCATTCTGAGAGATTCTCTCTGAAACAGTGGTTCTAAAGGGTGGATCCCTTAGGATTTCTTTAACTTTAAAAATCCAAAGCAGAACCACAATAAATAGCGTAAAGTGATTTCCCAAAATTCGTCAATTCAAAATGTTACTATACTATAGGTAAAATCCAAAAAAATGTAATCCTTACGATTTTACACACAGTTAATAATGTGCTTTACAACATTTAGTTTTTTAGTGTGATAAAAGAACAATGGTAATGCTAAAAGGATGACATTTTAAGAAACATAGTATGAATAAACTGAAAAAAGAAGGAGCAATTTAGTAATTTTTTTGAAAAAGTGTAAGCAGTGTTTGAAACATGGTTAAAAGACTATAATCAAATTGTTATATCCACTAAAGCATTTATGCAAATGAGTTTCACAATGTTGTAACAGCCCTATTGATTCCCTATATAACAAAATTAAATACCTCTGAAAATCTGTGCATCCATTTTGGACTATAAATTCTCAAGTGTCACTGTTAAATGTAGGTTTGTAAATCGTACATGATGTGTATGAGCTAGTAAACATTTCAAAAAAGAACAGGCAAAAATACATTAAAGTCCATTGGCTTCATATATGTTTGGTCCTGTATGTACCATGCCATATAGGGCCTATATCATATGAGTGAAAGTTTAAAAACGCAAACGCTCACAATCTCGAAACTACCGGACCTCGAACTTGCTATTGTGGGGGACTGTGCCCCCCACACCCTCGCTAAATATATATACCAACTCCGAGATCGCACTACAATGAGGAAAGGGCAAATATTCCAATCTTCACTGCAAAGCGATCTCAGAATAAGCACTTTGAGGTCCGGTAGTTTCGAGATTGTGAGCGTTCGCATTTTTAAACTTTCTCTCATATGATATAGACCCTCCATATAAACATTCATTTAACCTTTATACTTAATTTTATCATGAAGTTTTTCCAGGGGATATCCTGATTAACTACCATTGTCTACAGCACCAGTTCAACATTTCATGGTGTAGTTTTTATACTTTTACAAATAAATATAATAAAAGTGAAAAGATGTGTTATGTAGTTTTTTAATATTCTTTTTTCAGACTGTATGGCAATAAAAGTGTTTTAAACACATTTAATTGCAGTTATGGCAGTTATCCACAAGGTGGTGATATTTAACTAAAATTGTTTTAGATCCAGACGTTAAGTGGAATTTAGAAATTAAGTCCGATTTGGTGCTTCTCTTATGTTTCTTTCCTATTGCTGTTCTCTGTCAGGTGGTCTAAGTTTCTTTCTAATTCACCTACATGTCATTTGTCTTTAACCTAACATAGTAATCAGAGGTGAGCACCTCCAGCAAGTGCTAAAACATATTGCCTAAGACAGCTTCAATTGATGTTAAGTATATTTTATTTGAAATGTGAAAATTCATGAGTCCATTAATTAGTCTGATAACCAGGCAAGATAGCCCCACTGGACTTAATGGAGTTGACACTTTGACAAGGAACCTGGGATCAGAGAAGCAATAACAAAACTGTAACATTGCAGAACAAATCATGTAAAATTCAAAAACTGAAGTTGGCTGTTTTGAGAAGATATAAGAATACAGGGATTTTTAGCATTAATCAGGAATCATATTTTTCTATATATTTCCAGATGCCTCTGCTTTTACTGCTGGGATATAAGCAGCCACATAAGCCCTTAGTATGCCTAAGATGTTCAGGAGAGCGCAAATAAAATAATAAGTAAAAGTACAAGAGCAAAGCAGAAACACTGGCAGGTCTGAGTCACTAGTTAATGTTTGGAAGCTTTGAAAGGATGATCATAATACATGCTAATGACATTAAGTCAACGCTCAGGTCCTACTGCCAACAAAAACAGTGAAGTATTACTGTGACATGAATAGTATACAGATTTTAAGAAGAACACTTGAATGGTAATGTGATCAGTGGTAATAATTTAAAATTAGTTACTGGATTCATAGAGACAATGTGATTTTAGAAATAGGGGAAAGAAAAGGTTTCAATAAAAAATGTAAGGTCTGTAGTACAGAGAAAAGGGAACAAACTTAACTGTACCAAGGAATTCTAATTTGATGGCATCATTTACTGTTTCTGCATCTGGCTATACCAGTAACCCGTATCTATGGCAGCAAGCTGAGTGATCAGCTGTTAACAGTTAGCTGAATATGTTTTCGTCCAATGAGCTTTGATGAGGTCCAGTTTGTCCCTTTCCTCAGGGGGCAAAACTACTAACGAAGTGGACATCCTACAAAAGGGCCTCACTGAGACAGGTGCCTGGTGTCAAAGCCATGGCCTCAAGCTCAATGCCAAAAAGTGCATTGTCATCCCCTTTAGTAAAAACTCTGTACCCATGAACTACAACATAGGCAGTAGTATACTTAACACTGAAAGTGTGATAAGAGACCTTGGGACACAGGTGGTCAGTAGACTCTCCTTTGACAATCACATCGCCACAATAGTCAGGAAATCCTCATCACAAAAGGTTTCTCATGCAGAAAAAAAGAGGTCATTGTTCCCCTCTACTCATCACTCATTAGATCCATTATAGAGTGCAACACCAAGACATCTACAACAACTGGAAAGCCTGCAGAAATACCTCACAAAGAGGATTAGCAGCCTCAAATACATGCCCTACACAGACCGTCTCAAAACACTCCAGCTTTACTCTGTCGTATATCACCTACTCAGAGGTGATCTCTGCCTAACATGCAAAGCTATGTCAAACACAGAGCTGTTGGACATGCTCCACTTAAAGAAATACCAATCTCTCTGAGCTTCGGCCCCAAAACCCGGACCGAAATACAAAAGGAGGGGGTGTATCCATTTTCATAAAGGATACCCACACCTCCAGGTTAGTGGCACAGCATGAAGCCTCGGAGACCATCCAAGTGCAACTAACAGTGGGCAAACCTGCTTATCAGATTGTAGCCTGCTACAGATCACCTACCTTGTCTTAGGACCCTCACTCAGTATTCCTGAGAACACTGGAAAATATAAAGGTCCTACCAAACACCATGATATTAGGAGATTTCAACTACCCAAACATTGACTGGAAGAATTACTCAAGTACAAACTTCTTTGCCCAATGCTTCCTAGAGTTTATAAACTCAAACGCCCTGGAACAGCTGGTCACCACGCCCACTAGAGGTGACAGCATACTGGACCTGATCATCACCAACATGGGGGATCAGTGTTCCACACCAGAGGTAAACCCCTCGCTGGTAAGATCAGATTATAAAGTAATCACACTGGACATCCACATCCCAACCCCACCCCCAGTCAAGAAAACCACTGTGAAAAACTTTTCAAAAGCAAACTTCACACTTCTCAAGACTGGAAAGAAAGTGGAAAGTTTCAAAGCCCCCTTGCTACAGGATAATGCTATCCTATCCCAGAATCCTTTACAAGTGCATTGTACAGGGACGCATGGATTGAGCCATCCCGAATAAAACCAAGACTCACTCCTCCAAAAAGAGGAAACCAGTCTGGTGGTCCCTGGCCATAAATAAGCTATACAACAGAAGGAGGAAACTACTACATGATAGAGCAAAATTCCAAAAAGGCATCACTGATCATTATTATCAAGAAACTACGATCACCCATAAAATCATCCAAGGCCAGTTTCTAAAGAAAAATTGCCAAGGAATCTAAAGATAACCACAAAGCCTTCTTTAGCTATATCAAACATTTAGGTGGAAACTCTCAGATATGCTTTGAGCTACTGCAAAATGGCAAAAAATACACTGAACCAACTGACATTCCCAACATCCTGGTGGACAAGTTTAGTGCAAACTTCACCCCCCCCCCCTCACCCCCAAAAGGTCCTCTGTCCATCCCAGAAGAATGCAGAGCCCCAGACATCATGGACATGCAGGTAAAAACAGCCCTCTCCAAAGCTAAGAACACAGTATCAATGGAACGGGATGGAGTCCCAGGCTGCGTCTTACACAAGCTCCAAAAGGAACTAAACCCTCACCTAAATTCACTGTTCAGACTCAGCCTTACCACAGGCTATGTACCCAAAGAATGGTGTACAGCAACAGTCATCCCGCTCCACAAAGGTGGTGCCACAACACAACCTAGGAACTATCGCCCTATAAGCCTGACCAGCCTGGTCTGCAAATCTATGGAGCAAATTATCATGGAACTCATAAACAGAGACATTGGGAACCTCCAGACACTGGACCCTACCCAATTCGGCTTTGTTAAAGGCAGATCCTTCTCCTAAACCTAGTTGACTTCTTTGAAACAGTTACCAATGCCATAGATGCAGGGAAGGTAGTCCACACAGCCTACCTGGACCTCACTAAGGCCTTTGACACCATTCCCCACTCTGGCATCATAGACAAGCTTACCAGCTTGAACATTAACCCCTATGTCATGAGATGGGTGGCCAACTGGCTCACGGATAGAACACACATGGTCAGAGTTGCGGGTGTCATGTCCTACTCTAAACCAGTCACAAGTGGCATCCCACAGGTCTCGGTCCTGGGACCCCTCCTGTTCAGTATATACTTCTCTGAGGTACAGGCAAGCACAGGAGGACTATGGCTGACCAAGTTCACAAATGACTGCAAACTGGGGGCCATAATCGACTTTCCAGCTGACACAGACATCCTCCAGAAGGGTCTTACAGACACAGATACCTGGTGTCAAAACCATGTCCTCAAGCTGAATGCCAAAAAGTGCATAGTCATCCCCTTTGGAAAAACAAAGTGCCCACGAATTACCACATAGGTGGTAATCCACTAGGTACGGAAAATGTAATTAGGGACCTGGGGACCCAGGTAGATAGTAACCTCTCCTTTGATAATCACATTGCCAAAGTGGTTAGATATTCCTTCTATGTAGCCCACCTAATCACAAAAGGGTTCACCTCTAGATCAAGAGAGGTCATTGTGCCCCTCTACTCATCACTCATTAGGCCCATAACAGAGTACAATGCCCCATTTGGTATGTACCTTAATTGGCACATGCAAAAGCTGGTAAGACCACAGAAGTACCTCACCAAGAGGATCATGGGCCTCAAAGAGATGCCCTATGCAGCTCGACTAAAGAAACTCCAGCTCTACTCGTTTGCTTACTGCCTGCTCAGAGGTGATCTATGCCTGACGTATAAGGCCATGTCCAACCCGGAATTAATGGACATGCTCCACCTCAAGAAAAACAAATATCTTAGAGCCACACACTCCAGTGAATTAAACCTCAGCAAAACAATAAACAGGATGTGCTGGAGGGATAGATTCCTGTCCCAGAGACTTCCCTCACTCTGGAATAGAATCCCAGTTGATGTTAGGCAGAGCCCCTCGCAGACTCTCTTCAAGAGGAATCTTGACGAGTGGATGGGAAATTGTAAATTTACCCCTGGGATCACTTCAGTGGCCCTGCTAGACAGAGGCCTAGGAAACTAATTTAAAAGGGAGGCGAAATCCAACACATTCTGGCTAGGCTTATAAATGCCCTTGGGCAGATAGCCTAGTACCTACCTATGAACCTATGAACCTACACGCTATAGGGACCCAGACCTTGTCACCACAATAAACAGAACATGCCAGAGGGATAGATTCCTGTCCCAGGGACTTCACATACTCCAGAATAAACTACCTATCTATATCAAACAAAGCTCCTTATTAGAACTCTTCAAGAAAAATCTTGATGATTGGATGGGAAATAGGAAATTCACCTTTGGCATCACTTCCGTGTCTCTGCTCGACAGTGGCACAGGAAAATAAATTTCTTGGGTGGCAAAAGCCAGGGTATCTTTTTGGCTGGGATTGTATAGGCCCCAGGGCCGATAGCCTAGTACCTACCTATGAACCTATGACCCTTTGAGCCTTGCCTAAAAAATGTAATATGGGGACAGCAAGAGCCTTGGCTAGTATTCAGAAGCATAGGGGTTACAGGTGCAAACCATCTGTAGCGAAGCAGCAAGGCTTGTCTATCATGTCATCACAGGCAGACAGAGACTGGATCCCCTTTGAATGACACCAGAAGCTCAGCCAATTGTTGAAGTTTATCATCTTTCTGTTATATTGCAGTATCAGGTAGGTGAAGGTAGGATGCTACTCAAGGTTTGACCCTGTATGTGCCAGCATGTGGTGCATCAACCCATATATGATATGGTCATGGCCTATGCATACAATGCACTCACAATACACCTAGTATGATAAGCCTGCTGAGGTTAGCAAATGTGAAGAAAAACCTTTATGCAAACTGTCAGCAAGTAATTTCTGTATTGCACCCTGTAACTCCATATTGCTTGCTGAAGTGTAAAGACGTACTTAGTTTGGATTAAGAACACCACACTTGCCAACTGTGTGTGTGTGTGTGTGTGTGTGTGTGTGTGTGTGTGTGTGTGTGTGTGTGTGTGTGTGTGTGTGTGTGTGCCTGTCTCTCCCTGGGGGGAGAGCAACCTTTTTGGAGACTACTCACACCCCTTAAAAGTGGTATACTCATCTTTGTCATCTCATGATTTCACCATCCTACAAATATACCTGTGGAAAGAAGAAATCACAGTAATGTGTATAGCTTGTTGTGTAAATGTGTACTGCTATAATATCATAATGTAGTTTGGTAGGGGCTTGAATCCTGCACTTGCCAACTGTGTGTGGGTCTCCCTGAGGAGGAACAACCTTTGCGGAGACTACTCACACACCTTAAAATTGGTAAACTCATCTTTGTCAAGTCTGATGATTTCACCATCCTACAAATATATCTGTGGAAAGGTGAAATTCCAGTAATGTGTATAGCGTGTAGTGTAAATGCATACTGCTGCATTATCATAATGTAGGTAGGTAGGGGTTTGAATTCTGCACTTGCCAACTGTTAGTGTGTGTCTCCCCCTGGGGAGGAGTAACCTTTTTGGAGACTACTCACACACCTTAAAAGTGGTATACCCATCTTTGTCAAGTCTGATGATGCCACCATCCTACAAATATACCTGTGGAAAGGTGAAACCGTAGTGATGTGTACAGCGCATCATGTAAGCGTGTACTGCTGTAGTATCATAATGTCGTTAAGTAGGGGTTTGAATCCTGCACTTGCCACCTGAGTGTGTGTGTTTTCTGTGGGGAGGAGCAACCTTTTTGGAGACTACTCATACACCTTAAAAGTGGTGTACTTATCTTTGTCAAGTCTGATGATGTCACCATCCTACAAATATACCTGTGGAAAGGTAAAATCCCAGTAATGTGTATAGTGTGTTGTGTAAATGCATACTGCTGTAGTATCATAATGTAGTTAGGTAGGGGTTTGAATCCTGCACTGGCCAACTGTGTGTGCCTTCCTGCGAAGGAGCAACCTTTTTGGAAACTGCTCACACCCCTTAAAAGTGTTATACTCATTTTTGTCAAGTCTCATGATGTCACCATCCTACAAATATACCTGTGGAAAGGTTTAATCCCAGTAATGTGTATAGCGCGTCATGTAAATGCATACTGCTGTAGTATCTTAATGTAATTAAGTAGTGGTTTGAATCCTGCACTTGCTAATGTGTGTCCCTCTCTGGGAAGGCACAGCCTTTTTAGAGACTACTCACACCCTTTATTTATTATTTATTTATTTATTTTATTTATTTTACATTTGTTAACCGGGATGGTCCGACTGGATACATGTCCTTTTTCAGCGGAGGCCCGGGGAGAAAAGCTCCAACAGAGTTACATTGATAATTAGGTACAGTAAATGAGCTGAAAGAACTTAACAAAAACATAGGCTATTTACATACAAGTACAAGACTGCCATTACTATTTCTGAGATTACTACAAATGTAACATTAATAACATATTAGCAAGGACGGTAGGCAGTATAATGACATAGAGTTAGACAGGATACATATTTCTTTATCACAGTATACAAAGTACTTATCATCTTAGCTAGTTGTTTATGTTTTAGTTAATGGCACAGAGCTAGTCTGTGTTTGAGCAAGGACATAGCCAGTGTGACTTGAAGTGGAGTTTTAGACTATTTTTGAATTGACTTAGAGAAGTTGCAAGCGTGATGTTATTTGGGAGAGAGTTCCATATTTTACCAGTGGTGTTGGCAAATAGCGCGTCACCACCTAGGTTGAGAGATTTAGTTGTTTGGACAAGGAGTCTGTTTGCTGAGCGAACGCAGCTTAGATTGGAGTAGGGAGTCATTAAGTTTTTTTGTGCTGGGGTATTCTCAGGTTGTTTAAGGATTTTGAAGGCCTCTTTGAGTTGGGACTGGTGAAGAAGGTGTGGGAATTCTATCCATCCAAGCTTTTTCAGGTTAGTACAGTGGTGTGCTCTGTAGGGTAGGCCTGTAACGAACCTGGCAATGTGATTATAGCAGGATGAGAGCTTGGCCAGATCAGATTTGTTAAGGTGAGTGAGGACAGGAGAGGCATATAGAAGGGTAAAGAGAAGGTGTGAACGGGCTGTGGCTGCCCTGGCATTCAGGGTAAGGAAGGCTTTAATTCTATATAGGGTCCCAAGTTTCTTGTTGACTGACTTAATGGCTTGGTTGATATGTATATCAAATCTGAGTTTATTGTCAATGTTTACTCCTAATAGCTTTGTATAGGTGTCTGGGGAGATGATGGTCCCATTATTGGATTTTATAGTGAAGTTTTCAGTCGGAGATCTATTGGTTGGGTAGAAGAGAAGTAACTTGGTTTTGTTTGGATTTAAGATCAGGAGATGGTTGGCAAGCCAGTTTTTGACTTTGGTGAAGCTATGTTGGGTGGTAGTTAGTAGATTTGCAAGAGAGGCATTGGAACATATTATAGTCGAGTCATCTGCATATTGAATGCAGGTGGCTTCAGGGATGACTGTTTGGATGTCGTTTATGAAGACTGAAAAGAGGAGAGGTCCTAATATGGAACCTTGAGGAACTCCTATGGTATTTGGTAGTAGGCAGGAGAGCTTGTTTTGCCACATTACTGCTTGTTGTCTCCCAGTGAGGTAAGCTTGAAACCAGTCAAGGGCTGGAGTATCTAGATACAGGGTTTTTAAAGTATATAGAAGTAACTGATGGTTTACCATATCGAAGGCTTTCGATAGGTCCAGGAAGAGAGCGGAGGATATTTTTTTATTATTCCGGTTAAGATTAATGTTTTCAGTAAAAGAGAGGAGGGCAGTGGTTGTACTATGATGGGGTCTGAATCCATGTTGAGAGTCTGTGAGTAGTTTATTTTGGGTTAGATAGAGCATTAGTTATTAAAAGTGGTATACTCATCTTTGTCAAGTCTGATGATGTCACCAGCATACAAATATATCTGTGGAAAGGTAAAATACCAGTGATGTGTATAGCGTGTCACATAAATGCATACTGCTGCATTATCATAATGTAGTTAGGAAAGAGTATGAATCTCGCACTTGCTGACTGTGTGTGTGTGCTCCAGATGTGTGACACCATTGGCCAATGTGGAGTGGGTTTTGATTTTTCTAGTGTATGACATGTCACAATGACAACTGTATGTGCATTACACATGTAAGGTAGCTGTGGGGCAAATCCATATACATACAAGGTGGGTACTCTGCTTTCTCCATGAATGCATCTGTTATCTTTGCCAGAGCATGCTGGTGCTTTCCAGACCTTAGGTCACTTCTGTATGCCTTTGACAAGCTTAGCCACTGCAGTGATCCCTGGGCTACGTCTTCCGTTTCACATCCACTCATTACAGTTTCTATTGAAGAGTGTGAGTGAGGGTTTATGCTTGAAGTATATTTGAAACCTGTTCCAAAGCAAGCAAAGTCTGGCAAAGATGACTAATCATTATAGGTGTGCAACAACCTCTGTGGATCTGCATGCAAACCCTATATTGCTTATGTGCTCCACAGAGGGATTTCCAAAACCCTTTGGTAATGTGATTATTAAAGGAAAGATGACTTAACACATGGCTCTATGTATACATTAGTACCTGTTCCACATTTTGGGGGCTACTACCTATGTGGTACTCTGGGGATACTTTGTTTTCTAAAAGTGGATAACTATGCTTTTTTTGGCTTATAGCTTTACAGCATGAGTTTGACACCAGGTATCTGTCTGTATGATACTCTTTTGGAGGATGTGTGTGTCATCTAGAGAATAAAGTAAAGCCCACAGTATGCATTGTCATCAAACGTAGGCAGACATATCCCTGCTGTGTTTGCTTCTACCCAAGAAAGCTATATGCCAAACAGGAGTTGTTCCAGGACTGAGAGCAGGTGAATACCACTTGTTACTGGCACAGAATAGTACATGGAGGCTGCAAATGTTACTGTGTGTCCTACATCTGTGCATCAGTTGTCAAGCCATCATCTAACAATCGTTTATGGTCAGTCTGTTGAGGTTATGCATGATACCAGTATGTGGGTGGGTATGAATTGCTGGTGAGCTATAGCTTGGCTGTGTTTAACTCCCCTCCCTCACCTATAGCCTTGTTGACTGGCTTGAAGTCTACTAGGTGTAGGAGCCATGATCTGGCCTTTAGTGAACCTATGTGGGTATGGTGCAGTGTTTGCAGGTTCATAATGTCTCTGTTAATGAGTCCCATAATGCTGTGCTCCATAGCCTTCCAGATAACATTGGTCTGGCTTATAGGGTGAGAGTTTCCAGGACCTGTTGTAGTTCTACCCTTAATCAATTTATGTTAACATTTGCACTGGGTGTGACGAGGGTAGACAGGTTTAAGAATAAGTATATTAGAGGGTCAGGCCAGGTTTGAAGGTTAGTAGACCATGCCGGGTAGGCAGGATTAAGTTGGTTTGTACAAGTGTTGAGGAGGGATGCAGAGTATATTGTGAAATAGATGCTAAGGATGAAGCCGCCAGGTAACAGGAAAAGAGGAATGCCTAAGATGAGGTTTATAGTTGTGGTGAAAGAGGACATGCAGGTGGATGGTGTGACAGCGCAAGATGCAGAGAGCAGGAAGAAATTATGTACTGTGGCGATCCCTAATGGGAGCATCTGAAAGGAGAAGAAGACGTTGTAGCTCAACCCTTGTGGACTGTGAACACCATTACCGTGTGTTATTCCATAAGTATGTAACCTGTATAGAGGCTGCATTTGGACAGAGCGTTTAGGTGAGTGGTGACTTCATATGTCATCTTGTGTATGACACAGCCAGGTCCAGTACCATTGCCACTGTGGTAGGTACTTTGTTAAAGAGATGTTTTAACTAGAGTGTCTGTGAATCATCAGGTTTTCATTCTTCAGGTCTGGAAATGTGGCCCTTGTGTAATGAAAGGGTGGTGAAATCCGCATTCAAATTATCTGACAAGGAATCGGTAATGTCAGTCAGATAAGTGTACTTTGTGACCATTTACATTAACTGTGACCCGATCTGAGATTTCCCCTGTAGATTATGAACAACACTAAAGAAAGCTTTAGTGTTGTCTTTGGAATCCTTGTCATTTTGTATTTTGAAGCTTGCCTTGTATGTTTATTGAGGGTTGTGTTTTCCCAATGATACTGACCAGAGAGGTTATCCCTTCTTGGTATGTAACTCTTTTTTGGTACAACTTCACGCCTTCTATTATATATTTAGTTTATGGCAGGGGTCCATGAGACTAATGCACTTTTACTGTATAAGTGAGAAGGTCTTGTGTTTGTGATAGCATGGTCCATGCAACCCTGTAGGTGAACAGTGTGCATTAATAAAGGATTATGCAGCTGGGACAGTTTTAGCCTTAGTAATGCAAACCAATGACAGATAGCAACAACAGCATCACCCACAGCACAGTGTCAACCCATGTCATACACACACATGCATACTCAAGTTCCAAAATGTGTGTAGTACAATGCATACTGGCCACTAATAGAAAGTATGGAGTGTTAACACTGGCTAATACAGGGCATGTCACCCTGCCCATGTGTCCAATATGCACATACATACAGACAGTGCACCTCCACCATGTTCACAAATGTACACCTGCAAATCTGTGCTGCACACACCCCACACTTAATTGTCCACTGTATAACACATGCTGACACAACTACACACATCAGCCAAGTGGCACATGGGCAAACAAAACACAATTGGAATAAACACTGGTGGAAACAATACAACATTGCCAATTACAGCTTTAATGCATCATGCCTGCTCAGCTACACTTTCAAGGATACCATTACACTTTACTGCTGACAACATGCTACACATTCAACCATTGCTGTACTTTATTAAAGTCACCCTGTGCATCAGCACCATGTTAGCCTGTTCCTGCATCAATGTTACAGATGACAGGAGGTGGCACATGTTTCATCATATGCACAGGGTGTGTTGTTGGTTTGCCAGAGGCCTACACTGAGCCATACAATCGACATGTGAGTGTGTGTGTGTGAGGGCCATGAGTACTGTTATGAGCCAATGTTGATGTAATGTGTGCGGGTATGTGTTTTCCCTAGGTTTCTGGTTTATGTTTGTGTGTCTGTTTGCACACAATTCCACCATGTGGCTGCCATATACAGGGATTTGTGAGACAGCTACAGACTGTACCTGGCAGGCTTTACAGATCACCATCTCTGGGCATGGATACGGAACCTGTGCCTGGCAGGGGTGCTACAGACAGTATCAGGTACTAATCCAGACTGGGTACTATCTGAAGAGGTTGACATATGTCAAGTGGATCCAGGTCCCTGCTGGGACTGGCCAGAGCCAAGTGCACGTGGTCTTCTAGAACGGTCTATGGACAGCCCCCCCAACATTGCTGGGGCTGGTACTGGCACTACAGGAGCAGTTGTGACTTGCTGGACATCCACGGCGACCTCCAGCTGCTGATGTTGCTGGCATATGTCCACGTTGATGTCTCAACCATCCTGCACTGTCCTGACACATGGACATGACATTGCAGAGGACATCCAATGTCTCACCCCAATGTCTATCAATGACCTCAGTGTAATTATGTATGGCACCTGCTAGGTCACAGATACTGTCATTTACAGAGGTGTTATGAGCCCTCTGTGCCCTTAGTCCCTGTCTGGTGTACCGCTCCATTCGTGTCTGTGCCTCCATGACAGCCTGGAACATGCATGTGGTAGAAAGAGGTGTGGCACGTCTGCCAGGGGCATGATGACCAGCAGTGCTCTGATGAGAACTCCTGGGAATCTGCCTATGTGGTACCGTTCCAGACATCTGGCTATGGCTGCTGTGTCCTGATACATGTGCCATAGATACCACACTGTCCTGGCCAGTGCCAACCGTACACTGTCCCTCAGCTAAGGGCAATGGTGATGATGGATGTACAGGCAGCATGACTGTGTGCATGGATGGGGTGGAGACTTGTGTACTGTCAACTGGTGGCCCTACAACAGACCCTGACAAACCTGCCTGTGCCTCAACACACCTATCCTCATGATCACTGTCTGTCTCAATGACCTCAGGTTCCCTGCTGTACTGAACCAGCCCCACCTCGACACCTGTGAGAAGAAAACAGGAATCACACTTTAAGACCTGAACATGATGTCAGACCACATGCACACATGCGCACATGCACACATGCACACATACAAAAATACACTCCTCCCTAAAGCAGACACACACAACACCACAATCTCAGAACATACACAATAGCAGGTGATGGTGGGGTACAGTATCACAAGCAAAACAGTCATATCACACATGTCAGCATGCAGGACAGGTGTTGCTCAACAGCATGCAGTGCAAGTGTAGACAGTCCTTGTTACTAACAGTATAAATGGCTTTGATGCATGTGTTTTGTTATTAGGTGATGGGCTTCCCCCTGGAACACAATGCATACATGGACACAACATTGCTGCGCAGGTATTCAAAACTCTGTAATGTACTGTGCACCATAACAAACAGGTGTACATACCATGGCTGGATGTGTATCTGTGTGTCAGATAGGTATCCAATGCTGATTATAGCCTCTGTGTCTTTAGCAAATAATTGTAGACACTTTTAGCACATGCATGATGAGTATTCACACAACATCATCAGTGGTGCATGGATAATTGATGTAATGCCATTCGGCCACATACCCAATGTGCGGTACTTATGGTGAGTGTAGATCATATTGTGGACATGCCAGTGTCATCCATAATATGGCACGCTAAAACACAACTGCATATTTAAACACTACACATACCCAATGTGTGTCATATGACCTAGCCACTCAATAGCATCACAAGACATATATGTGTCAGTTGTGCAAATGGTGATTGGGATGCATATTGTTTAGAGGTGCATATGTTTGCACACATGCAACATTAAGGTGTATACCAAGGTGTATAGCAATGAAATCTATGTGTAGTAATGTGGTTACAATAACTGGATGGGGTATAGTACCATAGACCATCATCATGAAGCATCATGTGGTCACTCAAGGCTACAAATGTTTCCCAAACCAGCACTACTCATGCTGTATCAGAACTGTACTACCTTGGCTACATTCACCATTTCACCACCAGTTGTTACATGAGTTTGTAAGGAGGACAATAAGGAGCATTCCCTGACATGAATGTGTAGTGTGTTGCAAAGTGTTTAAATGCCCCATGATAGGCCTCTACCCCTCAGGTATATTACGTGTAATGTTTGGATGAGATTTTGGATACTGGAGTGTGTCTTTACAGAGGGTTTGGGAATCCTTTATGTGTAGCATGTTAAAATGCTCTGTGTATGACATGTGTATGTTATGTAAACATACACATGTCATACACATTGCCCACCTGATCATGAAGGGATTCACATCCAGATCAAGTGAGGTCATTGTCCCCCTGTACTCTTCACTTATCAGACCAATGATCGAGTACAATGCCCCATTCGGGATGTATCTCACCCGACACCTGCAGCAATTGGAAAGACCCCAAAAGTTCCTCACCAAAAGGATAAAGGGACTCCAAAATCTGTCATATGCTGCCAGACTGAAGAAACTCCAGCTCTATTCAGTCGCATACCACCTGCTCAGAGGTGACCTGTGCCTGACATACAAGGCCATGTCCAACCCGGAATTAATGGACATGCTCCACCTCATAAAATCCAAATCTACCAGATCCACTAGAGCAAGCGACTTAAACCTTAGCACGGATATAAATAGGACATGCTGGAGGAATAGATTTGTCACCCAGAGACTCCCTATGCTGTGGAATAAAATCCCAGTCCATGTGAGGCAGAGCACCTCGATGGCTCTGTTCAGGAGAAATCTTGACCGGTGGATGGGAGATCGTAGGTTTACCCCGGGAATCATCCCTGTGTCACTGCTGGACAGAGGCACAACAAACTAATGGGCACAGTATTTTTTAACATAAGGGGTGGCGTAAGCCACAAAACTTTGGGCTAGGCTTATAAATGCCTTAGGGCAGATAGCCTAGTATAAACCTATGAACCTATGAACCTATGAGTATCAACTGTGCCTATCCAATGGTCACTACAGTCTAGCCACATTTGTTTGAGATGGTCTGGGTATTGCATGTGTATGAGGCAGCTAATCACATTAGTGAGATGTGTGTGGTCTTACACCAAACATGGACAGCATGCATTATGGGTAGGTGTGTTACATATGTACATGACCTACACCTTAACTATGACATGCACTTTTTATTTACAATAAAAAATGTAGAACACACTCACCAGCATCTGGCCGCTGACTTAATGTCACCCCAGAGGGACCTACATAGAGATGAGACAGTTTATCAGTGGCCACAACTGTGGCATTGCTACTGTGTGTTTGCAATCTTACAGTACAACAACAGTTTACATTCACAGGGCTACAGATTATGTTAAAAATGATCAGTATTGCAGAACAACAGGCTCCACATCATTTAATGACACACTCCACATCTCACATATGTATGATCTACCAATACAGATAACAGTAGTCTACAGATATGCCATGTTACCTGCATGCTCCATGTGTGCTTGCTGGGTGGCTCCAACCTACATCATGGTGTATGTCTGCTGCTGCTGTTGTTGGGCAGGTGCCACCAAGCTCAGAAGCAGCTCCTCCACTCTGGTGAGGGGGGGATGGATATTAACACCACCTCCTGTTGCAAGCTGTTGTCTCCGCACATCAGCAGCACGCTGACGGACATGTCTGAGAAGATCACTGCAGTGGTGGCGTACCTGCTCATATGTCCGGTTATGCAGGCCTACTTCATTTACCCTGCAGACAACATCATGCCACATTGCAGTACGCTCCTGCTGGTCCTGGCTGGTTCGTGAGAACATGAGACTGTAGTGCTGAATCATACTGGTAGTAATTATGTCATCTTCAGCACTACTGTAACTGGGGTTCCTGTGATGCGCCATGATCCCTGGAAGACATAAATACGAAAATATGTCTGAGCAAGTCATATGGCACATTTAACATTATACAGTACAGATATCACTGAACTGCCATATATAGCAACCTATTACCTAACTGAGAGTGAAACACTTTAACTGCCACTTATCACTGCTCACCCCACAACTGCTTGGAAGTGCCTGGCTCACTCTCAATCTAATGAACCATGTTCTGCACAGCAACAAAATAAAATCACTATATAAGACTATACAAGCGTACCTGGCACACTGTATGCAACAAGATGCACCACCTAGCCACAGCAGATATACATCAAGCTGATGTGTAAAAAATATATCATCCATTACAATGAGTGTAAGGTCCAGTAAATGTATTACTATTATACCACACAACTTGTTAATGGTAAACCCGTGTCCAAAATATGTGCACAATTGGGAATATAGGTCGCATACTGCTGTAGTACACTATGAATGTTGCTAGATATGCAGTTATATGTTTTACCACACATATGTCATAGGACATGTTACAGACATACCCACACACACATCAGACATAATTACAGGACACAAAGGCATGACAACCCAGATAAGCTTTCAGTTTGTACTATACAGTACTGTGTGTCGGTACTTACACAACCTTTATCTTGAGAAATGTAATCTGTGATGAATACAGGGACCACACAAAACAGTGGATGCAAGCAATGAGGACATACACCATACTTTGCTGTACAGGTCCAGAGCTTCAAGTAGTATTACAGTACACACAGGATTTTGATTCAACATCAGTACCAATCAATAATCATAGATGTACTGCTTTAGCCTCCAATGGCACACCCTAGTTAAAACCAAGGGACTTAATCACACTGTATGCAATAGCACTTTTTCTGCCTAGCAACAGAATACACAGCTATTGCTAGGATCAAAGCAAGGACCCATAATACCAAGACATAAACAGTTTCCCACTAAGCTATCCCACAGATACATATATTTGATGTATTCACAAACACATTGACCATCACAGTCAGTTAACAGTACAGATAATCTATTGCAACAAGAAGATGTAGGTGGGTATGAGTATATATATATATATATATATATATATATGCATATATATATATATATATATATATATATATATATATATATATATATATATATATATATATATATATATATATATATATATATATATATATATATATGTGTGTGTGTGTGTGTATATATATATATATATATATATATATATATATATATATATATATATATATATATATATATATATATATATATATATACATATACATATACACATCCATTGGTGTACATATACATATATATGTAGGTACATATACATTTCACCTTTCGTAGTGAGAATATCAATTATACAAAGGATGTGAGGTGTACAGTAATGTAATAAAATTGCACAGTCTTGGGATAAATGCATTGAAGGTGTTCACAGCCCAGGTACCTTTAGCAGACCTCACTGGCTTCAACATTTCAAACTGAACAAACCACACACAGTGTTTAACCACCACATGTCATACACCAGCACTGTATGCTGTCTTGTTTGTCACACACTAAAACCTACATGCAAATGTGCGCATACTAACCTTCACCAACATATATATCTCCACCCTTCACAAACAGTTGCAATATGTCCCCTGCTCTATGCACATATACAGATGTGAATATATATGACACATATATATTTTTCCATATGTGTGTGGCATACACACACAAGGTCCACACTGTTGTAAGTCCCTGGACCTCACAGCTGAACTGTTGGGCTTTGCTGCAACACAAACAGGTGTCACATATGAACACACACTAACATTAGGGGGGTATATATGGCTACAAATGCTAGATAAGCATACTAGACTGCTACAGCAGTTGCCAATGCTAAGCTACACTTTAATATGACTATCATGCATGTGTTGTTCTGTCACACCCATGTTTATATAATGTCAGCGCTAAATCCCCCAACAGCCATTGGCCACACTACTGTACAGAACACAGATAACATGGGTCAGATCTTTGACATTTAATGCTGAGCTACACATTTCACAGGTATGTCCCACTGCCCACAGGTACACACTGTATTGTCCATAGCAGTGGTTAAGCAGAACATCTATGCATAAATAAGTACTGCT
This sequence comes from Protopterus annectens, assembly GCF_019279795.1. Classification (NCBI taxonomy): domain Eukaryota; kingdom Metazoa; phylum Chordata; order Ceratodontiformes; family Protopteridae; genus Protopterus; species Protopterus annectens. The sequence goes on from NC_056746.1 coordinate 1,499,634,065, forward strand.
GCCACATATGAATGGTTCACATTATGTAGACTATTCTTCAATAACATCTACTACATGCCTGTAAATACATATGTGTCACATACCTTTCCTTTGTATGATTTGGTAATATTTATTTTTCTTTTTCCTTTTCTCTCTCTCTGTCTCTCTCTCTCTCTCTCTCTCTCTCTCTCTCTCTGTCAGTCTCTGCAATGGAGTGATTGAGTTTGTTGGCAGAGATTGCAGCCTGTTTTTGTAGGTATTTGCACTTGAGCATGTGATGGTCTCTGTACCAATTAGTGGCCACCACTTGCTAATTGCATGCAGCCTGCTGTGTAGTAATTGCAGTAATCACTGTCATAGCAACCCAGTACTATAAATTGTTAACTCGGGTAGGCGTGGCCCTTTCAGCTTTCCAAGATGGAAATCATCCTTGTTCGCTGTGGACATCATTGTTTAAGACAGAAGGTTGGTATAGTTCTTATATCAGAGACCCTGCACACACAGGTATATTCTACATTTGGGTAGGGGTGCAGAAGTACAGAGAGCATAAGTATTATTGTGTGGATTTTATCTTGCTGGACTTACGGGGTTGCTGTGTACATGTTAGTTTATCAAGGCAAGTAGTCTGTCTGCGTAACTCCCCAACTGTGGACCTATCCCCATGGTTGCCAGAGAATAGCCTGTTATTTTTTGTCTGTGCACCACACAGGTCTTTTCAGCAATAGAGCAATGGCATTGTTACAGTTGGTTGCTACTAGTACATGGCTGCATCCATTTGTATTTCAGTGTTGTATTCCTACATAAGGGTATGCTTCCGAAACTCCTTCCAAAGCTATTTGCACAGTGTGTAACAGCAGAAAGGCTGATATGCCTCTGTGTTTCTGCCTCTGCCAGACGTCTCAAACACTCAGGTACATATTTGAACAGACTCAGGGAAAAGTCAGGAGCACCTTTAAAATATTAGTGCCATTAAGTTGAAACATTGAGAGAATCAGAGCATATGAATTAATACACCTTTTCTGAAGTAAAATATGTGTCTAACTCTTAATTATTGTCATTATTCATTAAGTGTAATTCACCACCTTTCTGGCCAAAGTCAGTAGTTTTAGGAGGGATTCAGAGGGACAGAGCTAATATTTGTGTCAAAATCAGGACATCCCTGAAAATTAGGGACAGTTGGGAGGTATGGCCTCTGCCCTAAACAGATATGCCAGTGTTTGTCCTGCTGTGATACTGTGTGGGGTTGTAAAGTGATGGTGTAACATTATTTACTGCTAGAATGGCTGCTTCTCTTATCACAGTCATGTAATGTAATCCCACAACAACTGTTGGTAAAGATCCACAAAACAAGTTGTGTGGTATGGCATTCCTATTTTTCCTTTACATTCACTCATTCTGATGCATGATATATTTATTTCAGTCCCAACTTGTATATCTACTGTGGCTTAGTGGTACTTCATGTTGTGTAGTGTGTACAAGGTCTGGGGTTTGAGACTCACCGAGGTGTTTTATTTTGCTCCTGAGCAAAACAAGAGCCCTCACATACAGAGTGACCAAGGCACTTTTAAGCAGTTGTAAGCAGATTTGCGCAGGTTTGCGCAATGCTTAGCAATGCTTAGGTAAGTGCAAACAAGCGCACACTCATGCAAACCCGCTAACTACTGCTTAATAGTGCTTACTCCCGCTAACCCCCGCACTCATTTCTTTGAAAGAAAAAAAATGGGAGATAGGAAAGTGGTGAAAAAGGGGCATAAAGAGGGAAAGACAGTATGAAAAGTAGCTCAGGATGTGCAGGACAGGTGTAGGGAAGGTCCATAGCTGCCCATTTCTTTAACAGCAACAGCTGTGCATATGGAATAAATTTGGAGGTAGATATGAAACCTTCAACCCCTGAGAGAGGGGTGAGGACAACAAAGCATGTTGTAATGCCAATTAAATTGCATTTGTGCAAAATGGGCAGCTATGTATGGGGCGTAATTTTTGTTTGGGAGCAGATTGCCCTTTTTTTTCAGGTGAGAGTGGAATGTGGGGTAGGGGAAGTAGGTATATTTGGGGAGGAAGGTTGGGGAGGTAAACAGACAAGACAAACAAGACGCATACAGGGGCAGTATATGACACATGTGGTGGGTGAACACCTTTGACGAGGAGGGATGTTTGGAAATCGCAAGCCCATGAGCCCACAGATGGAAACAGTGGGACTGAGGTCCCCACCCATGGGCAGTCACCACTGCACCTTCACAACCCAGAGGGTGGCTGTGTTGAGGGCTGTGTAGGAGGGGCAGGCTGACCTGAGAGTTATGCCACTCATGCCTCAAGCTGGCATAGAGGTTCCGAAACAGAACATTCAATCTCTCTACACACTACAGCCCGGACCATTCGAAGGGTGATAGGTAGCTCTCCTCCACCCATGCTTGCATGGGGGGGCCAAGCCCCATCCCCTGCAGCGCTTCCACCTGAAGGTGGCACAGGGCCAATGGAGGAGGAGGTCCCAGGCTGGGTACCGGACCTGCTGGTGCCAGGTGCCATGGCCAGCTGAAGTGAGACAAGTGGGTCCACTGGGACTGGCCTTCCCATACGAACTATGTTTTGGAGGGTTTAATAAAGATATGGGTTAGTAACAGTCAACAGCATTCACAAATAGTTAGAACAGCATGCAGAAGTATTCCCATTAACCCAACACACCAGATTTTCAACAGTTGAAAAGCAAGCATAACACATGCATATATAGAACAATAGTGGACATTACAACAGCATGCAGGTTGAATTGATGGCAGCAGGCCACAAATATTGTGGTATTTTAACAGGGCACATGCATAGAAATAAATGTAAATATTTATAAACCAATAGGACATATGTCCCAACAAATGTTTTGAGATTAGCATACCGATTGAGGTGTGGAATTGCATTTTTTATGCACATACAGTAGGGTGGAAAAGGATAGCTCAATTAACAACTTATATATCCTTCTAATTTTCACTACATTCATATTAACTGCAGTTATATGTCCCTTACATGTATTATTACACTACCAAATGTCCTTATATTGTGCAATTGGATTTTGCTAGATCATTATATACATGAGCTGTATCTTACATACAAACTGTCCAAGATGCAGATGTTACTGCTACATATTTTGAGAGTTGCTCACACACACTACTGCTAAGATGGTACACTGACAGCTCTACTTTCATATAATTATCTAGATATGTTCAGGTAAAAGTATCAGTTATATGTTAACAGCTCCCTACATTTCTGGCAGCACACTGACATTTCTGGGGAACACAATACCAAGCTACTCATGTGCCAGATTAACCTGTACATGCTGGACATGAACCAACAGTTGAGGGCTGTAAATATGCATAAAAGTTACTGACACTCCCTTCATCCATGTTATATGGGCCTACCCAAGTGTGGGTTAACACTGCTTAATAAACAGTACTATTTGTAAAATGCAGCAGTACAACATATCAAAGAAAATGACACAGACGCACTCCAGGAATTATACATTTATTAAAAGATTATTACACCTTTATTTATTGGGTTAAAACACTTTTTGAAGGCTCTCTCATTTATTTTATATAACAGTACATGCAGAATAATTACTAGCCTGCCTAATGACTCAGCCTTTGCAACCTATCTTCATGGGCTTGCTGATTCATAGCCTGGACACCTGCAGCTGTGAAGTAAATGCAGTGATATTGAGACATACCTTTCCATAGTATAGACAAGCATAGCAATTCTTAACTACTTAATACAATGGCTACTTACTCAGTACTGGGGTATTAGGCATTGCACGGGACTCCTGAATCCACTGGTCCAGTTGATCCTCCTTATGTCGCTTCAGGTCAGAATAATTCTGCCTGACCTGCTCACCAGTCTGAGGAATGCCAATGGCACTGGTGAGATCACGAGCAAAACTGTTCCAGGCCTCCATTTTATATTGGGTGCCCAGGTACTGGCCCCGCAGGAGTCTTTCCTCATGATTGTGGACAAGGAGCCACACCATTACTTTGGTCTCCTCAATGCCCCAGGGTTATGCTCGAAATCGAGTGCCTTCTCCAACACCAGCCATGCTGATTGCAGAAGGGATCTACAACCAGTTATGGCAAGTATTCCCACCTGTGGAGCTTAAATATGCCTCATTTCCCACACTTATTGGTGATTGGCCAGTTTTGAAAAAACTCAGCTGTAGGCACACCTACTTAGATGATGTTGGCAATGTTTAATATTCCTTTGATAGATATGTGTCTGTTGAAAGTGCATGGTTATGAAATGCTGTCATGGCTTAGTGGTTATGTACTGTGACTATAATGCACAGTATCTTGAGTTCGAGCCCTGTCACTGCTTTTTATTTTCCTACTGGCCAGACCTGAATGGTTAAGGTACAGTAAAGGAGGTGTGGCCGTGTTTAGCCGACTTTGCTCAACTTTGCCCGACTTTGCCCAACGTTGCTCGACATTGCTCGACGTTGCGTTGGTTAGCGCGGTGCACAGCTATGCACAAATACATTATAGTTGCACTGGTTGGCGCAGTGCGCAGCTGCGTGCAAAGACGTTGTGCTTGTTAACGTGGTGCTCAGCTACGAGCAATTGGTTTTAAATATGCTAAATACTGTTAAAATGTGCGTAGCAGTGCTTTATATTGCTAAAAATAAGTTACTCATGCCTCAGAATGTATAACCATTTCACCTTCATATATATATATATATATATATATATATATATATATATATATATATATATATATATATAGTTCGTGCACTACTACATATAACATTTGAATGCTTTTTACAAAACTTATATATGATAAATGTCAGGAAATATTTTTGTATACAGATTTCCAACAGAAAATGGAATGTGCAGTAATGGAACTTGAACCAGGAATGCCTCCTCTTTGTGCAAAGGCTCTAACTACTACACTATCGCTATTTTGCTTAATTTATATATATTTTTCTTATTATCCTCTTCAGTGTCTAAGCTGCTAACTGTAGCTAAGCAATGGGCAAACACGCGCAAATACGGGCAGCTATATCGGAAAAAAATTTCTTTTAATTTTTAAATTTGTACAAGGTTTAACATATGGGGGAGTGTAGTGTTACAATTTACACATGTGAGTGGACTCGCTCATGTAACTCGACATTTCTCGAGTTTCTTCATTGCAGGGGCATGGATTTTTGGACTGCTCGGCAGTCCGACACGCCCCTGACACTCGTCCACGCTCCATGTAAGCTTTAGAGTTGAGGCAGCATGCCCTCATTAATATGCATGGCACGCTGCCGTCATACTCTTAGACTGGCATTTCCGTTTAAGACTAATCTAGTCTTACACAGAAGATTAGTAAATCCTGGGGCATAACTATTATTTAATATGTATGCATTACAAATTTTATTATTCTTGCAGTGATCTTTGCTGAAATGCTTGTGTGATTTTCTTTTTTGAACTTGTATCTACTAGAAAACAGTACTGAATACTTCTTTGTATAAACTAACTAGATAATGCATATTCTGCATCTTAATATGTATACTATTGTACTATCTAATTATTGTATTTTGCTTATATTTCTGTGGAGCTTTTCTCCTGGACTTCCACTGAAAATGGGCTTCTTGCCCAATCAGACTTTCCTGATATACAAATGTAAATAAATGAATAAGTACAGCTAATTTTTAACATGTCACTGGGAAAAAGTGGCATATTGTGTCAGACTGTTTTGATTGGTCAGGAAATTAATATCTTCATAACTAGGGATTTCCCGTGAAGTGAATTACTGAGGAGCTGATCTCTTGTGTGTAGGTAGGTAACACGGGTTCCTATGAATCCGTCGACAGCCGAAACATCGACACTTACCTCATCGACACCAAAGCATCGACCGTTCAGAACATCGACAATCCAGGTAAGTGATTTTCCCCCTTACAGGACTCATGGTAGCACTTGTTTCGCTAGTATGACGCTATGGACAACGCAAATTCTCAACAGTCGCTAACATGGGTCTTAAGTGCTACCATGGGTCCTGTAAGGGGGAAAATCGCTTACCTGGATTGTCGATGTTCTGAACAGTCGATGCTTTGGTGTCGATGAGGTAAGTGTCAATGTTTCGGCTGTCGACGGATTCATAGGAACCCAGGTAACACACATCTTGTGGTTCTATCCAGTCTGCAAATTATGTTACCACCTCACTGCAGCACTTCACAAAGTATTCTCACTGTGTAACACCTCATCAGCCCACATGCTGTCTAACTTCATGTTCTGTTTCTTTTCCTAAGTGCAACCTGCTAGGAGTTGTAGTACTTCATAAATTGGCAAACTGACATACTGGTGTGTGTGTGTGTGTGTGTGTGTGTGTGTGTGTGTGTGTGTGTGTGTGTGTGTGTGTGTGTGTGTGTGTGTGTGTGTGTGTGTGTGTGTGTGTGTGTGTGTGTGTGTGTGTGCGTATGCGTGTGTGTTTGAGTGTGCTAGATAGATACTTTGATAGGTGGATATATAGACAGATAGAAAAAGCCACCACATTATGGAAGGATAAAGGACAGTTCTGGAGAAAATTGCTTTTCTTTTCTAAGTACATTTTTATTTTCATTTTTTACAAAAAATAATAAAAACATCATATTAAAGTAATATTTAGTAAACTCTCTAGAAATTGTATGACATCACATTTCCATTTAAATCCTTAGTGCTGAATATATCATTTTTACTAATCAGTTTAGAATAAGATTAAAAAAAACTAAAATAACTTATTAATGCTTATGTTTGTTAGAGTATACTTAACAAGGTATTAAGGGTGAAAGTAATTCTGCTACAAATATGTAACATAAATCTGGTATAAAATAAAGCTTGCTTAAATGTAGAAACAGAGTTTAGCAATATGTGATTAGCATCCGTACTAAATGACTGTGGCTTGAAAAATAAGGAATTTGCTTAATGGACATGTTTCCTACAGAATCAGCAAGAATGTATGCATTTCACACTGTCAGCAAAAAAGCTGACCTCTTACAGACTTAAAAACAGGATGTATGCATTTCACATTGTCCGTAAGAGCAAAAATGTAAAAAAAAAAAAAAAAAAGCAGGATGCATGCAGCTTCTTTAAAGAATGGACAACAGGAAAACAATCTGTACATGTTTCTATTATATGACTGTTAAACAAGGAACTTTGAATGGATATGCTTTCAAGTCAACTTTTGCACAAGATGTTTCCTTAAAAGACAATACCAGTATTTTTTCTCTACAGGATGAAAACATATTTTTCTGCAAACACCAGCAAACAGATGTTTTCATACAAAGAACAAAATAGAATACCGAGGAGAAAAACAGGATGTAAAAACCACTATAAAGAGACGATAGCAGATAACATTGTTAGAGGTATTTGTGTAGGAACACCCATTTGTTCCGAGGTAATACTGTATCTCTCACATCATCCATGCTGTTTGAGAAGTAAAGTAGCCAGTACCTGAAACTGTAACAGTAGTTGTGTGATTTGTTATAAAAAGTTATTTATTGGTTATTGCTTTTATGACAGAGTTTGATGCTGCATCAGTGATTATTCTGCAAGTTTCTGTGGGCAAAAGACTGTGAATGCAATTATAACTAGACTTTGATTTTAGCAGAATCCAGCCAGCAAGACCTTAGTGTCTTAAGAATACTTCAGTTCCAGCACAGTAAGCAGCACCTTGATAATTATTTTTTCAATGCTTATCTCATAACATAAGTAACTCTGTCTAATATTTCTAATTCAGTGGTGTAATCTTAGAACTCATTTTTATCCCACTTAATTATTTCTGATATGTATCAGTAGTTAACAGATAAAATTCCCGAAATGTTGATGTTCTATTACTCTTCTATTTCTTGGTAACAATTTTCCTCGCTAGCAATTGTAAACTCCAAAATTGAGCATATTGATTTTTCTGTATGCATGTAGGGGTAGGGACATTCATTAAGTCTTTATTTTTTAGCCAGAACTCTCCAAGACCCTCATAGCTGTGAAAAATGTGTTTCCAGTCTACTCCTCCTGTTCTAGCACATTGACAACAATCATATTTTGAGTATTATACATTCTGTTTACCTTATATGGAAAATAAAGTGATTGCTGTATACATTTCCATGAAAACATCTTCTGAACAACAAAGATGCTATTATATCTTTGGACTCAAAATTAGCATCTTATTAAGCTCATCTATATTGATAAATGACAAAGTCTCCATACCTTTCCAATAACTACTATGAATTCTTGTATTAGAAGTTAAATTCAGTTTATTTAGTTTTGATAATCTTTTAGACTGCACATCTTTACCCAACATAGTGACAAGTAATCCAGGAAAGGAAGAAATGATTCCTTCCCACTGTTAACTATTCCTTGCATTTGTTTTTTGCAAATGCTTCCTAATACTTTGAGTTAATATCCAAGCACCTGGGTTTAGATATCTGAACTAATCAGTTTATCTGAGGAATAAATTTCATTACTTCTCATGCAATCAAACCAGAAAATTTATTGTTCTCCTTTTATAACTAACATCTTATTCAAATTTGCTCCAGCTAAAAAAGTAGGTGTAAAAGCAATAAAATAAGTTGCCAATAATCACTTATTGTCTGCATATGTATTTTTTGAATGTTTTCAACAAGTTTTTCATATACAGAGAATTTGTCAGGCTTGTCATGCGATCAAATATACAATTTTTAAGCACCATATCAAATTGCTACCTATTATGTTTTGAGCATTTAATAAGACTTTTAATTAAGACTTAAAATAATATATTCACATATCTAGAATCATAAATGGGTCCAATCAGTAGGAAACAACTTTAAAAACTGAAGGTAATAAATAGGATTCACTATTAGGAAACCAGTGCCACCCTTTGTTGAAGGTCTGAGGTGATGTGTTTGAGGAATTTGGGGGTTGTTTGGGTATCGTAAGAAATTAAATCTTTTTTGTGTATTTTATTTGGATTTGTGTACAGGGAAAGTCCGATTGGGCTGAAAGCTCATTTTTAGCAGAGTCCCAAGGAGAAAAGGTACACGTGTACAATCATTCAAATATAAATACAGTTACATTAGATTGAAGAAACATACTGAAAGTTACCAATAAAGATGAAATTAACATGTTTGCTAGATAACAGACAGTACTGTTTACAGTGTAGATGTAGTATAATCATGGAAGAATTTACAATATGTATACATGCAATGGAATAATCATGTTGTGCCAGAGTAACATGCAAATGTCAAAACATTCAAGAGTGATAAATGATTATTAAAGAAGAAGAGAAGAAAGAGTGAGTAATGGTGAACCGCAGGAAAAGAGTGGAGTGGGGGTGCGAGGAAACAGAATAGGAGGTGTGGACAAAAGGAAGGAAATATGTGGAGTGGAAGGGAGATGAAATGTAATGAGGGTGTTGAGGGGGGAAGATTACAGAGGATAGGTGAAGAATTACATACATTTGAGGGAGGAAATCATTATGGCTGTCCTGGGGGAAGGAGAAGTAACCTTAGAGATCAGGTTTTAGTGAGGATTTAAAGTGACTGGTGATTACTGTTTTGACAACAAGATAATGACAGGCAGGTACATTGTTTTGAGACATAATGGGAGTAGATTGTATAGTCATGTGAGTTGTTTCCTGATGTGATGTTAGAAATTTCTCTGAGGAATACAATGAACAAAAAGGAGAGTATCATGTTATGATGGAAACTAGAGAGAGCATTGCAGGGTCATGTAGGATTTTATGGGTTAGTCTCAGCTGAGCCAGTTTTAGGAAGTTAGGATATCCAAGCTAGTTAAGTTGCTTTAGTACAATGCAGTGAGGTGTCTGGGTGGAGAATTAGTAGTAAATTGAGCAGTTTCATTGTAGGTGTGTTCATGTCTACATAGTTTAATAGATTTTAGGTTGCTGAATGTTGTGTTTGCACAAGACAAAGTGGGAAGAAGGACAGCAGATGCTGTGTGTTTTCTGGTGGAGCAGTCAGAAAGAGTTTTGTTCTCTAAGGCAGTCCCAATTTCTATTTTTTTCAATGTCTTGTTGAGTGTGGAGATCAAATTTTGCTTGTTTCATTAACTATGACACTGAGCAGTTTGGTATCTGAAATAATTTCTATTGTACCACCCTCAGAGGATGTTATTAAAACTTTTGTTATTTTCCTTTGTTTTGAGGTGAATAACATCTGTTTAGCAGTAATGACTAGACTGTACCTGTTGAGCCATGTTTCAATTGCTGATAAGGATTTTTAGGTGATAGTTTGCAGTTCATGTAAAGGGGTAGAGTCATCTTTGCATTAAATAATGGAGGTGTTACATGTGTGTGAAGGCATGATATTCATAAAAATGTTAAATAGAAGATGCCCTGTGGGACACGAATATGGAAACTGAGGAGGATATGGCTTGCTGCCAGTTTGATATTTTGTGTCTTATTAGACAGACTGGAGTTAAACCAGCTGAGAGGGGAGAATGAAATATTTGTGATAGTTTTTGAAGTAGTGGTGACAGAGAATATTAAGTGCTTTAAATAGGTCTAAGAAGACTGTGGAAACTAATATATTGCTGTTTATATGGAGGTGGATAGTGTTTATGAATAACAGCAGTGTAGCATCTGTGCTATACGAGAGGCAGAAGCTATGTGAGGGTGAAGAGATGAGGTTGTTGGTTAAAAGAAATCAGAAATTTGGGCACAGATGCATTTTCGAGAATGTCACAGAGTGGCGAAAGAAGAGCAATAGGATGAAAGTTAGATAGGTCTATAGAACTGCCATTATTGTGGTAAAAAAAAATTAAAAATGAGATTCAAGTATTGATAACATATGATATGTGGTAAATATGAACTATTTTTCAAGTAGGTTGTTTGGTGCTAGTGTAGCTGGTTTTGGTTTAGAAGTGTAGGTGCAACATTTGAAGACTTTGACAAGTACAGAATGTATTGAGGTTAGTGTTTGGGTTTGAGATGAAAGAGGAGTTAGTGGTAGGAATACAGTTGGAAGTTGAGGTGCACAATTAATGAAGTAACAATTGAAGGCCCAGACAGTATCATAAGTGTTAGTATGTAGCAGTGGGTTGGGATGGCTTACCAGGTTTAAGGAATTGGGATATATCCACCCAGAATTTCTTAGGTGAGTTAGAATGCAGTTTTGGTGATAAAACAAGTATGTTTTTATCTAGGAGTATGTAGTCTTTTGGTAGTATTTCTCAGAGTATGATACGTTTGGAAGAATAATGGTGTTCTCATTGCTCGCTGCATATTCCATGCTTTATCTCTTTGTCTCATTTGTATTGTTGCAAGTGATAGCAAGGAGGCTGAATTAGATATGACTTTTTTCTGAGAGGCACATGAGTTAAGGTGTGGTTGAAGCGTTCAATGGCTTCATCAGAGAGTAACAATTTAAGGAAGTTCCACTTGAGGTGACTAAGATCTTTCTTATTTTAAAAGATTGCTATAAGATTGTTTTTTGTTCAGTGACGTGCTTTTGAATAGCACTGGCGAAGTAGTGATCAATTAAGGGGTCACTTAGCAGGTCAAACAGAACTCCTGATTAGATTATTTCAGTTGGGGTATTAGTATCCAAAGGATTATGGTCTCTGTACCTGTGGGGTTGTTACACCTGGTAGGATTGATGATTAGCAAAGACACTGTAAGGGGAGGTAGAGGAGTGAGGTTTAATAAAGGGGGAATGAGGTTTGCATACATTTCAGTGACTATTCAAGTCACCCAGTATAATTCTTTTATGAGATACGTTGTTTGAGATCCAGAAAAGGATGTTCTCAATTGTTGGCGCTGTGTCCAGGTGACATACATAGTGCTATTATGCATATCGTTTGAAGGTTATTAACCTTTAAGATTTCTAGCTCATCTCCCATTATACTCTTACAGCCAGCCTCTCCACCCTTATTATAACTGGCTATTAATCTTAGGCAGCCATCATGCCATCATCTTTCTTTTGCAGCAAAAAGACTGTAGTACAAAGTCAGGCTTCACAAATTCAAACAAAATCAGTCTCTCACCCCCAACCCCCTTGGACCACTCAAGAGTTCCCATCAATTGTCTGCCATTGAAAATATGTAAAAAAAGATTGTAGTGCCAAATTGGGTTTTATAATGTAAGTAAATCAACTTTCCACCTGCTGTGGATGTCTCAAACGTTCCTACCAGTTGCCTACCATTGAAAATAAGGTATGTAACATCAGTGAACGCTACCTGTCTACTTGTAATTTGGTGATTACTTAGTAATTTATGTACATCAGAATAAATTATCTGTCTTTCCTGCTGGAAGGGATAAATATCTTACATATTGTAATTTGCATACACTGGTTTGAAATTGTTGCATACTTTAGATGTGGGGTGAAAGAAATTCTAAGGCAGAAGTTTTTCTCCCCAAACAAAACGTAAGGCTAACTGGTGGTTTATCAGTATCAGACAAGCTATTCATTGTAGAATGTAACTGCATATGTGGTGCATAGCTTAGCTCCTACCATAACAAATCATATTTCAAATATTCAAGTAGTTTGGTTTATTGCTGGTTTCCTCGCTTTTATCTTTTTGAACCTTGTCTGATATTTTCTGGGTCCTCACACTAACAATGCGCAGTATAAAGTAATCTGTGTAATTCTCTTCTTCATCTCTTGTCCATATAACTCTCTGCCCTCACCCACCTAGTATATCCTGTTAATCATCTATAAATCTCTCACATTCCTAGCTCATCTGACATTATATTCTTTCATCTGGCCCTCCACCCTTACTAGCCCTGGTTAACAAACTTAGTCATCATCTATATTTTTCACTCATTAAGGTTTTTACCTTGCCATTTGTAATGCTGTTTTTCTTTGTTGTTCTGTGCTTTTTGCAAACGGTACTCTCTCGATGCATAAGTTAAGAATGGGTTTTGTGTGGGCAGTTGAAATATTCTTGTCTACTTTTGATTGGTATATATTTAGTTATGTACTGCAAGAACAAAGATTGCTAAAACTGTTAAAATAATAGCTTTCCTTTGACTGCTATTCCCTCTCCTTTCCATACTGTAAAACATTTGTTTAGTTTTTCTTCTCTATGAGCAAACTGCAGTACACCTCTCTCCTCAATTCTTTCTCCTCCACAGGCAAGAGGATTGTAGTGTAAAGTCTACCTTCCCAAATTCAGACACAAAGAAAGTAAATCAACCTTCCGCCCACTGCGAACCTCCTAAAAGTTCCACCAGTTGTTTGGTTATTGGCTAGGTTTATAACAGTCTGCAGACTGATAGCCTACTATTTTATAGGGGTGGGAGGTTGGCATAATGGCTACAGTATTTACCTTACAGACACAAGCTGCAACATTTGATTCTCAGATGGGGTGACTGATGAGGCTTAAAATGGCCCATAAGGGCAGTTAGCTTAGCTCCAGTCTATGAACCTAGAATAAGACATGTAATAGTGAAAGCTACCTGTAATTTTTGTTGTCACCTGGTAATTTACCTGCATCAACAAAAATAAATTACTGTAAATCTATTTTCTAACTGATGTGAACCTCCCAAAACTTCCCATTAGATATCTACCATTGGAAAGCAGACATGTGATATCAGTGAAGGCTACCGACCTGCTTGTAATTGGGTTGTTACCTAGTAATTTACCTGTATCAGAATATAATTATTGGTGTTCCTCGCTAGCAGGGTAAATACCTTTTATAGTGCAATTTGCATACACTGATTTGAGATGGCTGCATACTTAGATATAGACTAAAAGAAATGCTGTGGCATCCACAGCAAACAACATTTAAGTGAGGTTAATTGGCAGTTCAACAGTACTGAGAAAGCTGTTCTCTGGACAATGTCACTGCATTCTTTCATGGTGTGGTGCACTACATAGTTGTTTTGTACCTTTTTCTTCACGTTTATCTTTCTGAATCTTGCCTGGTATCTTCTAGCCCTTCAGACTTCCCATGAACAAAGAGATATTATCCCACTCCTCCAAGAGATGTTTCTGCCTGCTTTCCTGCTATCTTACCCTAATCCCCCAGCCACATCCCACATATCATTACTTTCATTTTCCCTGAACTCCTCCCACCAGTTCTTACTTTTTCCCAGCTTCTTAAAGGAAGAAACCTCCAAAATGATAGTCAATAAAAAAATATTCATTAACATTAAACAATCCCTTATGCCATTGTTGGGGTCCGAATGGAGAGATGAAAAGTCAGCAAGCAAAGGAGAGGATTAGTGCTGAAACTGAATTCATCCTCAATTCTTGATGAGTACCTACGCGAGGTGGACCCCGTTTTCACAAAAGCTCACCAAGGTGACACTGATATATAGACTGTATTTTATATAGTATATATCATGGACAGAAGTAGGTCAAAAATTAAAAGCGATACCTGAGTACACAAGACCCAGGATAAAAAAGTGCCCAATCCTGGTAGGCACACTGGTGCCAGGACTGGAACAAAATGACAGTGTAGAGTCCTCAAAATATGGAAACATTCCTACAATAGGGCTAGGCCCAGGGGGAGGATGGCTCCCCTGTTGTCGAAGGAAGTAGCAGTCCACAAAAATCACAAAAACTGATAGGCCAAAGAAGAGCCATAAAGACGATAGAGTGGACTATTGAGGATAAGAAAGAAATTATGTATTGTTACTATTATGTAAAAAGCCCAGAATTTCTAGACACAAGATATACAAATAGATTAAAAAAGAAATTAGAGGAAAGAAAAAGACTTTGACAAGAAAAACTGTCAGAAGTTTCAAATAAAAATTTGCATTCATTAATACAACAGATTTGTGAGAAATAGTACATAGATAAAGAAACTTTGATCTGTTTAGAAAAAGCATCTGAGGAAGTGTGAAAATTTAAACAGCAAAACTAGAGATATTTGAACAGCCTAAAAAAGAAATACGGACATGGGAAAGAAAGAGAATTTTGATATGGTGCAATATTTATTCAAAGGAGAAAGCCATATTAAACAATATAAAGAAGACAGCTCCAAAGATATTCAAAGAGAAATACAGGCAAAACCATCCTGATATGGAACATTTTATAGTAAAAAAATACTATCACAAAGCTGGAACATACAAAAGAAGATTAGTAAAGTAGAAGTTAAAAAAATAGAAGCTGAAGTTATGGAGTGCTTGCGAAGTGAAGGATTTGGTGTAGAAGATCTAATACTGGTTACATCACAGCATGATGGAGTGAGACCCCAAAGTAAGGAGAGACAGGAAGATCAGGAAACATCTGAAGAGAAAATATGGACATCGGAAAGAAAAAGAGATTTTAATATGGTGTAATATTTATGCAAAGGAGAAAGCAAAACTAACCAATACAAAAAAGCAGCACCAAAGATGTTGGAAGAGAAATACAGGCAAAGGAATCCAGACATGGAAAACTTTATAATACAAAAAATAAGAAGACAAAGAGGAAAAGTAGAAAAGGAGATTAGTAATGGAGAAGTTAAAGAAACCGAAACTGAGGTTATGGAGTACCTACAAAGTGAAGGATTCAGTGTAGAAAATCAAATGCAGAAAGCACCACAACAGGATAGAGCAATGGATATCCAAATTAAGGGGAGACCAGTGGAACAGGAAGCAATTGGTCAGGTGCCATATCAAGATATTTTGGAACCTTCCACAGAAAATCAGTATAAACATTCACTTGACACTAGGCAGCAAGGAAAGGAGCAGGAAACTGTGGAAACTCTGATGCAATCAATGTTAAGGAGTGATAGGCAAGTGAGTTACCATATGACAGAGCAACAGATGGCACAGGATGAAATTGAAGAGAAGGTGCCACAGGAAGATGCTGTAGAACTTTCTATAGAATGCCCACAGGAAATGGAAAACAAGGGATGTAACCTCAGTTTGTAAGAAAAATAAGCTAAGAGAAGAGTTGCTTGATTTTTATAGACATGGATAGATATATTAAGATCAATGAGAGAAATAGACAGCAGAAGGTCAATAACACCCAAAAAGTCAGAAGTTTGATAAAACAAATGAATGCAGTAATTAGAACTGTTCATAGAGATCCATGTGATATTATAGAAGTAAACGGGATATATTACAGTGCAGCTTCATTAATAACTGATAAAGGTCTACCACAAGAACACGGGATAGTGAGGGAAAGGAAGGAGAGAAACCGAATACCATCATGGAAGTATCAAATAGAGAAAAATATAAAGCAACTAAGACAAGAATTGTCATTGTTAGAAGACTATAGAAGAGGGAATAGATCAACAAAAATACTTGAGAAAAGATAGATATGATTAAAGCAATGCAGGGTATTAGAACAGACCAAGATTTATCATGCACTATCACAAATAAACTAAAACTTTCAGCACAAGTGGAAAAACTTAGAAGATACATAGATAAATATAAAGGAAAAGTACAAAATAAGCAATTTATTGATGACCCAAAAAGGTTTTATAAAGAATTAGAAATAAGGTAAAAGGAATTGAAAGACCACCAAAAAAAGAGGAAGTAGATACATTTTGGAGAAGTATCTATGAAGATCCTGTGGAACATAAAGATGCTAACTAGACAGAAGAAATAAAAGAAAGAATAAGAAGTTTAAAGGTGCAGGATATGAAATGGGATGAAGTAACAGCCAGAGAGATTGAGACAAAGTTAAGAAAAGTCTCTAACTAGAAAACCCCAGACCCAGATGCAGTCCCTAACTTTTGGTTAAAAGTATTAACATCTTTGCACGAGGATTTAGCCATGAGTAAGAACTGTTTATATGCACACTCCAAACAGACACCAACCTGGCTAACAACAGGCAAAACAATGCTCCCCTTAAGTATGAACCTGCAAGTTACCCTAAAAATTATAGACCAATAACTTGCCTTCCGACGACGTGTAAATTATACATGGGAATTGATGCCGACAGAGTTTATAGTCATTTAGAAGAAAACTCAATTATGACAGTAGAACAAAAGGGCAATAAAAGAAAGTCATATGGAACAAAGGGTTGTTAAATAAAGTCATACTGGAGAACTGTAAAAAGGGAAGAATTTAAGTATATCATGGATTGACTATAAAAAAGCATTTGATAGTATCCCACATTCATGGATAAAAGAGTGCTTAAAAATGTATAAGATACATCCTACACTGATCGACTACATTACAGTGACCATGAAATAGTAGCAGACCACTTTGCAATTAAGCCATGATAAAGGACAGATTATTATCCTAGGGATAAAAATTCAGGGGGGGTATTCCAGGGTGACTCTCTGTCACTGTTTCTATTCTGCCTTCCCATTAACCCATTAAGCTGTTTACTTAACAACTTAGGCCGTGGCTACAATCTGGCTCCTAAAAAACAACAAAGTGTAAAGACTTCTCATCTTCTCTTTGTCGATGATTTAAAACTGTATAGCTCATCAGATGAGGAAATGAAAGCACAGCTGCATGTTGTCAAAACTTTTTCAGATGATATAAGAATGTCATTTGGTCTTGATAAGTGTGCAAAAGCAACCTTTAAAGCAGGAAAACTGCAGCACCAGGAAAACATCAGTTTGGGTCAAAAATGTGATATAAAAGAACTTGAACAAGAGGGAGTGTATAAATATTTGGGAATTGATGAAGATCAACAATAAAACATGAGCAAATTTGAATAAAACTTAGTAAGGAATACTTTAGAAGACTTCAATTCTGAAAACAGCGTTGACATCTAGGAACAAAATCCAGGCTATAAACCAATTTGATCTTCCTGTCCTAACTTACAGTTTTGGAGTGACTGACTGGCCCCAAAATGTGTTGGATAGATTTGATAGAAAAACAAGAAGGAAGCTTCGTGCTCACCAAATGATTTATAAAAAAGTCAGTGTATACTAAGATTATATATTCCCATTTCTGAAGGAGGGTTGGGCCTCCTTGAAATTGATTACATGTATATCTCTGCAATCGTGCGACTCCACACATATCTGCTGACCTCACAAGACCCAAATGTAGCGAAAGTCTTCAGACATGAGGAGAATAAATCTAAGATGACTCATCTGCTTAATTTAGCAGAAGCATAGTGGTGTAAAGCAGGAATGGAAATCAAACCAGAAGTAGATAAAAATCAGGCAGCAATTGAATGTGCCAAAAAGCAAAAGAAAGTATACAAGTTGAAGGACCAGATGAGAAGGCAAGAAATGTGGAAAAAGCATAAATATAGTTGCAAGTATAGAAAACATCTGGAAGAACCTCATGTTGATCAGGAACGAACGCAGGAATGGTTAAGGAGAGGCAAATTCAAACCAAGAGATGAAAGGTTAATATTGGCAGCCCAAGATAGTGGGCTACATACACGCTGGTTTAAAAGTCCATTGAACATGTGGGAGAAACAGATAAATATAGGTTTTGTAAAACCGAATGGGAAACAGTCGCACACCTCGTTGCTGGGTATGACATACTAATGGCAGAAGGACTGTATACTGAAAGACATAATAATGTGGCAAGACTGCTACACTGGGGATTGTGCAAACATTATGGTACTGAAGTGGCTAAAAACACTGGAAACATGAGCCACAAAGCATCATAGAAAATGATAAAGTTTATATCACATGGGATCACCCATTACCAACAGTTCAAAAGATAGAGGCTAGAAAACCAGATATAGTGGTCCAAGAAAAGAAGACAAAAGTAGCATTGATCATTGAAATTGCTACACCCAGTGACCCAGTCTTGCATACAGAGAGACACAAAGTCATAAAATGTCAGGATCTGCAGGCAGAAACGAGAGCAATGTGGAAGAAAGATACCCAGACAGTTCCAATAGTAGTTGGAGCAACAGGTCTTATAAAAAAGAATTTACAATCTTGTTTAGATATGTTACCAATCCATGTAACCCTGTATGAATTGCATGAGTCATTACTGGACACATTGCGAGTGCTGCAAAGAACACTTTTGGCTGACATCAAATATTGAAACAATACTAAATTCATGAACTTTGTCCGTGGTGGTGGTGCTGTGGTAGCATTGTCACCTCACAGCAAGACGTTGTCCCGTTCGATTCTCAGCTAGAGCATCTTCTGTGTGGAGACATGCGTGAATGGGCGTACCTTCGCTGAAGGTTGTGTATCAGAGCTGGCAACTCGGCAAGTAAAAATCTACTGCCAATCATTGGCTGACTAGAGTTCCGCTGTGGTGATCCCAAACTGGGAAAAGCTGAAAGAAACAACAACAACTAATTTCATGAACTTTAATCGTACTTTGAATTAGGAATGGGGTCCATTTCCGTCATAGTATTAGAAAACCAAAAGATTTGGAGAAATTTAAAAAAAATACTGTTCAGTCCCTGATGACTGATCTCTCCAGTGCATATATATATATATATATATATATATATATATATATATATATATATATATATATATATATATATATATATATATAGTGTTACTCAGCATACTCATAAATAAATAAATAATGAATAAATAAATGTAATGTATTCACACCTTCTGTATGCACTTCACTTACCTACCTGCATAGCAGATAATAAGTAGAACTAAACTACCTTCATTTCTTCTACCCATCCCCTTCATCTGTCCCCTCTTAACCTGCACTTTATCCATAATAATGTTCATCCACTTATTACTTCACTGCTAGTTTACCTTTATCAGTCTGCCTCCTACCAAAACTCCCTCACTGCTCAACCTTTCTCTAGCCCTCATACCTCAAATACTGAACACTTTTCATCCAGTTCTTCACTCTTATTTAACATAGACACCACAGATATTAAGAAACTTGTTTGCAATTTAAAAAACGCACATACCTAATTACAGGCTCAGAAAGTACCTCCTAAAACTACAAGCAGGCATAACTCTTACCACTAACTCTTCAGCATTTTACTCTCAATTAATGTCATTGCAAATCATACCCAGTTCTACATTTCAAACTTCTGGTGGCAGCACCCCAGTCCTAGCCATACAAACGTAACTTCCACCCCTACTTCTCCACCTCCTCAGCTACTAAAGCTACCTCCTTCAAAGTAGCTCTTTTTTTCTTTCTTTAATACCAACATACATAGGACCTCCAAAAGCAGCTCAGAATTCCGTACCTGGGAAGCTTCACTCACACCTGTTGTGTATGCTATCATAGAATCATGGCTTAAGCGACATATTAAAGGTAGTATTACTCTCCCTCTTTGATATAACATTATTCACTACATTCGCACAAACAAAAGCAGTGGAGGGGTAGCCTTACTGTGCTCTCCCCACTTGACAATCACACCTTATCCACACAACCTACCTTTTCAAACGCATACATATTAGTTTGCCTAATGAAACTTAGCCAGAAAATATAATTATATATAGTGTCAGTAATTTCATTACAAATTCCTCCTAACAATAACCCTACTAGTAGAAGGCACCCTTGCTTGGCTAAGACAGTACAGTTGTGTACACTTACCATAAATGTAGGTGTTCGAGTGTATTCACTGTTGCAGTCCTGACTTGTGGGATTTCCTGTTGTGGAAGCCCTTGGCCAGCCAGACTACCAGAGTAAAAATCTCCCTCCTCCTAAGGCTGCTGGATGCCCTACTTTGACGTCAGTGTGCCTGGGTATAAAGGGAGCCAGCCAAG
The DNA here is from genome assembly GCF_019279795.1 of Protopterus annectens. NCBI lineage: Eukaryota > Metazoa > Chordata > Ceratodontiformes > Protopteridae > Protopterus > Protopterus annectens. The sequence goes on from NC_056746.1 coordinate 1,499,654,527, forward strand.
ACAACAGTTTTTTTCTTGCCCCTAAGAAGGTAGGAGCCCCTAAGATGAACCATAAGTAAGGGACAAAGATTGAAAAGAGGCCTGCAGGGTAAACACCCAGTGGGTGTCCTCTGGATAGTGAAGAAAATGGAAGCAGACTACTACTGTAGGCAAAAGGGGAGAGGGAGGGAAAGAAGACTGCAATAGTGAATACTCTCAAACATCTACATTTATGGTAAGTGTACACAACTGTACTATGGTCTTCATTTTTCACTGTTGCAATTTTGTGGGATATTTCCAAAGCTGAGATGAGGGTGGAAGGTAGATTATGGGGAAGAGAAGATGCCCTGCAAGATGGCAGTGGCAAATCCTGCTCTAGACTTGGAGAAGGCTGATTAGTGGTAGTGTTTAGTAAAGGCATGTACAGATGACCAGGTAGCAGCTTCCAAAATGCCTTTAGTAAGTACTCCTTTCAGGAATGTAGCATAGGTAGCAGTGGCCCTAGTAGAGTGAGTCCTTACAGTTTCAGGACGCTTTTTACCATGATGGTTGTAACAAAAGGAAATACACTGGGAGATCCACTTGGAGATATTCTGTTTGGAGATCGGTTTCCCTTCAGAGCTAATGGCAAAGGACACAAAGAGTTGGTATGATTTCCTGAATGATTTAGTTTTGTCAAGATAGTAGAGAAGCTAGCCAAGCAGTGTAGGATTCTTTCCCTTCGATTCTGAGGCTTGTTGAAGAAGGTGGGCAAGTGTATGGCATGATTCAAGGATGTGTCCATGAACACCTTGGGCATGACGACTGGATTAGTCCTGAGTGATACTCTGTCTGGGTGGAACATGAGAAATGGTTCCACTGCCATGACAGCTTGCAGCTCAGAGACCTTGCTAGCTGAGGTGATAGCCAGTAAAAAGGGTAGTCTTCCAAGTTAAGAATTTTAGTTCAGCAGAAGTTGGCAGTTCAAAGGGGGGGGGGTAGCATCAATTTTTCTAGAATCAAATTGAGGTCTCATGGAGGTGTGGGTTATCTCCTGGAAGGTCTGATGTGACTCACTCCCCTAAGAAATTGCTTCAGCAGGTGGTGGGGTAAGATAGGAGGAAGACTAGGGATGTGAACTGAAATGGCAGAGGTGTGAATCTTAATGGAAGAAAATGATAGGCCTCTGTCCACCAGGGTAGCCAGGTAATCTAAAATGGCAGAGATATTGGTGGAGTTAGAATTGAGGTCTTGCTGCTGACACCAAATGGATAATCGTTTCTACTTGGCTGAGTATGATTTCCTAGTACTAGGCCTTCAAGCCTTTTTAAGAATGTTTTGAAATTGTCTGCTTAGGGTGTGCTTGGAGTAGTATTTTGGGGATGCACAAACCTCCAATTGTTCTGAGTGAGAAGGTTCATTCTCTGAGGTAACTGCCACAGAATTTCAGTGGTTAAACTTAGTAGCAGAGCATACCAGTGCTGCCTGGGCCAGTCTGGGGCTATCAGTATGCCCCTTGAGACTTCTTCCTTGGTTTTTAGGAGGACCCTGGGAAGAAGAGACAGGAGAGGAAATGCATAAAGGGACAGGTTATTCCAAATGAAGAAGAAAGCATCTGTCTTCCAGGCTGTGGGTAGTTTGCTCCTGGAATTTCAGTTGAGCATTTTCTTTGGTGATAAATAAGTCTGCGGGATCCCCATTTCTGGAGTATGCTGAGAAATGTTTCCTGATGCAGATGCCACTCACAGGGATCCATCCAGTTCCTGCTGAGATGATCTGTTAGAGTGTTTTGAATCCCTAGGAGGCACTGTGCTATGAGGTGCAACCCAAGAGAGTGAGCCATCTCCCAGATCTGCATAACTAGTTGACAAAGAGGGTAACAGTGGATGCCCCTTGTTTGTTTATGTATCACGTGACTATGGTGTTGACTGTTTTGAAAAGCAGAACCCCTGGTTTCCACTGATTTTTAAAGCCACTAAGCCCTTTTACACTGCCATCAGTTCCTTTCAATTAATGTGCTTGTACCTGAACTGATCTTTCCATTTGCTATGGGATTGAAGATGCTGAAAATGAGTTCCCAAGGCTGTCTCTGAAGCATATGTGGTTAAAGTTTGGCCCTGAGGGATGAATCTGAAAGGAAGACCCAGGTTCTGGGTACATGCTCATGTCCACCAAATTCCTCCTTGAGGCAAGGGATCAGTTGAATTTCTGTCTCCAGGGATTGTGAGTTTTGGCACCGCAGATTCTTGAGGTACCACTGGAGCTTCCTCATGTGTAGCCTCACCAGAGGCATCATGAGGATACAAGATCCCATGTAGCCTAATGATCTGAGGCATTCCCTGGCTGAGAGTCATTGTCGCTGCATAATGTTTTGGAAGTATTGAGTCAAGAAGGAGACCTTTTCTAGAGGGAGGACTCAAGAATAGCCTCCAGGAAACATGTCCTGGTGGATGGGTCTGTGTTGGATTTGCAAAGATTTATGGTGAACCCCTAGGTGATAAGGAGGGTCTTAGTGAAGGCCAGATCCTTGAGGAGCTTTGACATATGGCTTGAATGAGCCAGTCATTCAGACAGGTGTAAATTTGGATCCCTGTTGCTCTGCAGAAGGCAATCACTGGAGCTAAACACTTTTTGAAGACCCTGGGAGCAGTAGACAAGCCAAAGGGCAGTGCAGAGAATTGAAAGTGACTGGTACCTGCTCTGCAGCAAAAATAACTTCTGCAAGATTATTCTATAGGAATGTGCAAGTAAGCATATTTTAGGTCTAAGATGACTATTAAGGCTTGTGAGGCTGTCATGGGAAGAAGTTTTTGAAGAGTCAACATTTTGAATTTTGGTACTAGCAGGGACTGATGGAGGATGGACAGGTCTAGAATTGGGCACCAAGAGCCTTCCTTTCTGGGAACCAAGAATAGCCTGGAATAGAACCCTTTCCCTGTTTGATGATCTGTTACTGGTTCCACCGTGTCCTGTGAGCATAGGTTGTTAATCTGAGAAAGGGGCTTTGCTGTTTGATTTTGTGGAACATCCTGGTAACCTGAGTATCTTAATGGCTCTTTGAAAGTGAGCTTGTAACTGTCTGAGATAACTTTCAGAACCCATTTGTCTGAAGTAATGAGGGACCAGCTTTCTTTGAACAGGGATAGCCTTCCTCCTCTCTTTTTTGGAGAGGGTGGGGGAGTGGGTAGCAGAAAGGAAGAGTCATTGCTGCTCTCTGCCAAGGCCTTGTGGCCTAGAACTTCCCTGCCTGTGGGTTTCTGATGACCACTGCCTGGGCCTTTGTGGTTGCTGCTTCCTTTGAGGCCTTTCCTTCTGAAGCTTCCTCTGACAGCCTTTTGATTGAGATAAAAAGGACCAGTGATTAGTGGGAAAAGTCCTTCTAAACCTAGGAGGCTGAACATGGAGGAATTCCTTGACAGTTGGCATATATTTTGCTTTATTGTCCATCTTTTTTTAGTACAGCCTAAAAAGAAAGTCCTTATCCAGGGGTGCATCTAGAAGTTTGGATTTGACATGGTCTGGCAGGGTCTGTTCCCTAAGCCAAGCATGCCTTCTAATGACAGAGCCAGATACAGCAGCTCGGCTAGAGGCCTCCATAGCATCATAGCCACAGTCTAATGAGCGTCTAGGAACCTGGGAGCTGGAATGGCAAAGGTCCAACAATCCCTTAGCAATGTTTTTGTTCTCCAAGGAGGCTATCTTTTTTTTGTAAAAATACTTTGTTGGCATTTTATCATATGAAACTGACAGTTAATGGCCCTCATGCATATGGTAGCAGAAGTGTAGTCTTTTGCCAAACTTATCAAGGGCTCTGCTTTCTTTGTCAGTAGGTACGGGGTTCTTAGAAGAGCTGACTCTTGGCACCTTGAGGCCTGGAGTGGCAACCTGTGGGTCAGCAGATGGGATTTTGAAGAGATATTTATGTGAGTCCAGCACCTTGTAAAACCTGTCTGGTTTTCGAGGGGCTGGAGGCAGAGAGTCTGGGTTCAGGGAAGAATCCATAAAAACATCCTGTACCCTCTCCAATACAGAAGGTATAACCAAAGGTTTGTGTTCTGGGAGGTCAAGGAACTCCCTAAGCCTCTTTTTAGATTGTGAGAATTCCTGTGCCTCCCACTGGAAATGTTCCCTCATGGTGAGTGTTTCCCCAATAATGATGCTTTCAGGAGGTGAAGCTGAAGGCAGATTCTCCTCAGAATCTGAATCTTCAAATGAAGAAAGGAAGGTTCCCACCTCAAAGACAGATTCTTCCTGGTCAGAATCTTTTTATGAATCAAGAGGTTCAGAGAAAACTTCAGGGGTAAGATCCCTTTTCCTTTTCACTGGGGAAGACTTCAAAAGGGGTTGCCTAAATCTGACTAAGGAGATAAGGTCCACAGCTAACCTGACCAGGTCTTGCTGATAACTTGCTGAGTGCGAGCCGATAGGCCTAGGCAGAGGACCTGAGGTAGCACTCTTCTTGGAAAGTAGCTTTGGCATTGGGCCTGTGTGTGTCCACCATCCTGACACCAGTCTCTTTGTAAGGCAGAATCGATGCAGGCTGACACCTTGAAGGAATGTCACTGGTTCAAGATCACTTGTCAGAAGCTGAGGTCTGCTGAGTGACTCTGGACCCAACTGATGAACTGAAAGCCAAGACCTGACTAGATGTTGAAAGACCTAACAGCATGTTGGACTCTTTAAGGGTCTCGACCTTGGTCGCAAAAGGGTCTGTACAAGTACCTCGCCTTCCTCAGCAATAACAAACCTTGGGGGACTGGCAGACAATGAATGGTTGTTGTCCAAGGCCCTAAGCTTGGGTCCTTTTTCCTTGTCGTTACACTTAGGGAGCTCAACCTTGGGGCAACTGGTTGATGCCATTGAATGATGTGAAGAAGATTGCAGGCTAAGATGCCTAGCTAAGATTTCAGCCCTACGCCTAGTAGTCCTAGAATTGAAACAGGTGCAAAAATGGCAATTAAGGACATTATCCGGGCCCAGGCAGGTGACACACAAAGTATGAAAGTCTTGCTGTGGGTTTCTCACCACAGTGGAGACAATTGTTAACCTTATCTAACATGAGTTAAAACAAGAACATTTTAAAGCAAGAAAAAGAGTTCGCCAATGGGGTACTTAGCTTTAAAAAATGTCTTTCAGGTGCGGACCGACCGACACATTGAAACACTGCTTCAGGCTCCAATGACAAGAAAAGACTGATGTCATGGCATTGGCTGGCTCCCTTTATACCCAATCATACTGATATGAGGGTAGGGTGTCTGACAGCCTTACGAGAAGGAAAATGTTTCCTCTGGTAGTAGGACTTCCACAGTAGAAAATCCCACAAGTCAGGACTACAACAGTGAAATGCAAAAAACATCTATTATAACTCTGAAACCCTCATCCTGGGTGGCTTAACTCTTGTTGGCATTCCATTCATAACAACACCTCACTTACCGCTATCAGCCTATATGGTAATGGCATCACCAACCAGATGCCTAAAATCAACTAAAATATACTACTTTGGGATTTTCTCCAACACTCCAAAAAACAAAGAAATAATAACTGAGTCAGGATTTCTCCCAGACATTCAAGTGACACCTGAAAAAGGCTAAGAATTGTTCAGAAGCATCACATCCGATCTTGGGTATTTATACTGAATTCTATTAAATAGCTTCAGCTTTTAAAATGATATTCTATTGATTAGAATCCACTTATAATGCTAGGTAGAAGTGCATGCATGAGTGTATGCTTTTTAAGTTTAAACTAAGAATCATGCACAAGCCATTATAAGCAATAATTTAATCTGTTTTTTTAAAAATGTATTTAATAATATTGCAAGCCTTAGAGATTCCATGTTTATCAATAAATCTTTGAAAGCATTCAAAAATGATGTAAACTGATACTCAGAAATTAAAAAAAAAATTTTACTTTTTATTTTACTTTTACACCTACTCTTTAGATGGAATCTAAGAGAGCAGAGTAAGGCTACCATTCCACTGCTTTTGTTTGTGCAGACATAGTGAATAACATATATGGCAGGGAGAGTAGTACTACCTTTAATATGTGACTTAAGCCACAATTCTGTGATAGGATTCGCAACAGGTGTGTGTGTGTGAAGTGTTGTAACAAAAAAAAGAGTGTGACAAAGGGGGATACTGCCAGCACAGCTAGCTGGAATTTTGTAAATAATTATATGTCATATGAATATCAACATGATAAGATGCTTATGTTACAACTGTATTAGAACTGTATGATGTGTGTATATCAAACTGGTATGTGTATTAAAAGGTATTTTATAAAGTGCTTGTGCTTAAGATGTAACTACAGTGTGCCCTGCTGGAAGAGAACAGAAATGCACATGCACTATTCTAGCTGTTTAAATGTATATACTTTAACAGTGGAAACTGGAATACAGGAGGTTAATTTCATAAACGTAGCTGAAATTAAATTATTTTATGGCTACACAATAAAAGATGGGCCCCTAGATTTAATAAAATACATGTAGACATAGTGTAGAGCTTACACAGAATGTTACTGTGTCCATGTACATGGTCCCCCCTCAGCAGCACACCATGCATATTAAACAAGGCAGTTTGCCAAGGGAGAGCCGTGGGACACAGTTATTCAATCAGTGTAGGGAGTGCGGTGCTGTGTCCGCAGAGGACTAAAACACCCCCTGCACTGTCCAATAGGAATATACCAAGGTTATTCATATTTTTTTTTTTATTTTTATAAAAAGCATGCTTGTGTGGTGAGACAGAGAGTGCAGCAGTGTTAAACGGCACTGAGATAACAAACATCTAAAAATAGAAACCGGATGTATTAAATTACTTATCTAAAAGTCATGTTTAAGCATAGCTGAGTGGGTTTGCATGGTGAGGTGCGGTGCTCAGCACTACTTAAAGTCTGCTCAGAGGTATGTGTAAAGATATAGCAAGATTTCACATATCCACATAGCTGAGTGGATAGAGTTATGGCCTCATGTGCAGTATTTGAATACATGGAAGAGCAAATTAGCATTTTTGTTGGAAATAAAAATTATGCAAATTATTTTTAAAGACTTGGCCCCCTGTGCTCAGCTAAGCCCTGCTAAGACCTGCTAAGCACTGCACAAACAAAGAAAAATGGCTAATGTTTTTGCACTGCTTGGCACCACTAGGCTGGTTTGCATACTGCTAACCAGTGCTAAGCAGACCGGGTTTGTGCAATGCTCAGATGAGCTGCGCTGGTTTGCACAATGCTAAACAACTCATTGCATTGTTAAATGCTGCCCAATGGCATGTAGGGGTGGGAAAATGGGCTGTGTTAAGCTCAATAGGCAGGAATACAGCATAATCTGTTGGAGTTCTGACTAGGAATGGTACAACGGCAGGCACTGGAGAGGGTTCACGCATTTGGGCACAGCATTGTGGCATTCAGGAGTCCTGGGTCATTGTTGGACTCCTTATAAAAAAACATGAGGGCCGGCTGATGCAGGGAGGTTACCACGGCTTACAGTGCAAAACGGAGGCCTAGGACAGGCTAGCAAAGGATCTTATCAGTGTAGCTGGTATCCCCCACACAGGTGAGCAGTGTCATCACCACCATGATGACTTGAAAAGACAGAAGGAGGCTCTCTTAGGCACCTGGATCCAAGAATTCTGGGCTGGGAATGTCCCACATGTATGTAAGTACCATTGCCTGTGTTTCACCAGTATCTAAAGTTGAATGTGTGTTAAACTGGTATGCATAATAGTGTGTTTTACTCCCAACAGCTGAAGAGGATAGGGCTTGCAACATTGAGGCGCATGCTGGGCGCTTGGCCAGGTTGTGTTGTGAGTGTGGAGAATACAGATGTATTTTGCTATCTGTAGTCAAATAAGCAAGAAAGAGTAAATCCTTAACTGTGATTAGGTATATACAGTAAATAACGTATTGCAGTGAATGTGGACTTGCACCTGTATTGCAAGATGTGCAGACTGCCAACTGTAATGCTATAAGGAGGGAAGAGTAAAGCATTAACCAGCATAAACTATTATAAACAATGAAATGTAGTAGTGCAATAACTGTGGAATTACAGCTGTGTTGCAACACCTGCTTAATGACAACTGTTGTGCAATAACAACATGAAAGTATATTAGTAAATGACTGAAAGTTTCTCTAATAAAGTCTGTTGAGTAATGAGTGTGGCAGTAGGGCTGTTTTCAAGAAATCAAGTGTTAAAAGTGGTCTGCAATACAATCACGAAATAGCATCCATACCTGCATGAATATGTATAATGAAGTTTGTTGTACAATAGGGCTGTTTTGCAAGAAAACAACTACTAAAACTGTTCTGCAATAAAAACATGAAATACTATCAGTACCTGCATGAAGGTATGTGTAATAAAGTCTGTTGTGCTATAAGTGTAGGCCCAGAGTTGTTTCATAATAAGTCATTTATGACAACTGGTATCCAATGACACAGGGAGCAATAGCAGTAATACCAAGGTAAACGTGTACAGCAGGATTGTCTTGTTTTCACCATTGCATGTTAGCTACAAGCATTCAGGCTGTGAGGTACAGTGCTGCAGTCAGGTGCAGCAGTGCACTAGTTGTACACTGCAAGTAATAACCCATAATTGGATATTGGTTGTTGACTTTACAGATATTTCAACACACTAACAATGTAATGTCTACACCTGAATTATATGTAGTCAAATGTACTTTACCTGGTATCTCTGTCATACTTGAATGTCATGCATGTGTGTTCAACTATCACTGCGGTCAAGTATAAAAGTGTACCACTATTATCGGGGCATATTCTGGTGCCTGGTGAGCTCTAGGCAGATGTCACTCAGTAATGACTAGTTGCTGTGTCTGAAGTACATTTTTGCCACACACAGAACAAGGTTCAAATCCAGTGCGATGTAGATCAAAATATTACAGTATCAGTCACATAATGTTTGATATTCTGTCCACAGGAACTACAGGTAAATGGGTGAGGTAGCCCATATTATGAGTACATTATTGTGTGTTTACATCTCGCAGACTGTTAACAATCATTGCCAGGAATGTGAAAATACAGCATAAAAAACAGGAAATAAGTGTAATAATAATAAAGGAAAAGAAAAGAAATAAAATGTGTAAGATCTGGTAGTGCCGCATGAGTGGAGTGTGTGTTAAAGGTAACTGCAGTCAGTTGATAAATGTGATGCAGATGTTCACTGCTGTCACTGCTGTTGGGTTCTATCCCCATACCTGCCAAGCAAGGCATGATAGTTGTTAACTGTCGGTACTGTACACATACATGTCTCTCAAGTGTCACTCTGTCATAGACTGTAATTACTGTTGTGTAACCCCTCTGCCACAGATGTATCATTGACATGTTTATAGCAAAGTAACACTACATCAGCCCACAGTACATCTTGGTAGTAATATAGGTACACTTGATGTGCAAGTGTTCTGTGTAGTTGTGAACCCACAGTTGTTACTGCTTGGCCCATACTGTCCCATGTGGATAGCTTGAGAGGTATGGCACTTTTACACATGAAGAAAGGACAGACCTGCAGAGTAGATAGAGGTACTTTTGTCAACTATATACCCTATAATGGAATTAATGGACTGCATTTCTCTCTCTCCCCACCTCTTATTTTCATATATTTATTACTGTGCATTGGTTATGGTTTACAATTAACATACATTGTTCCATGAAATTTATTTTGGGGCATGTGTTTTATTATTGCTATGTATCACAATGGTTTCATATTAACATATTCTGTTGAATTACCTAGTCTGTTGGCCATATGCCATAACTGTTACTGGCATGCTGTTAATATACTGCCTGTTCTGATATTCACTGTTGTGTTTCACATAATATGCACTGAAATGTAATAGGGTTATTTTCAATGTTCTGGCATGCTGTTGTTACTAACAATGGTTTTGTTCATAATTAACCTAAATGTATTGCTTCACCTCCATAATCGCAGCACGCCAGGGTAGGCCAGCTCCTGCTGATCCACCTACCCTACCTCAGCCGGCCGTGGCGCAGGGTACCAGTTCATCTGGGACCCAAGCCAGTAGTGCCCCCTCTGCTGGCCCTGCACCACCTTCGAGTAGAACCACCTCAGGGGACAAGCCTATCCCCCCCAGGAGTGGTGGCACTGGGGCGGTAGTCATCCAGGATCGACTACTGGCCATGGTGCATGGGATTCTTCATACGAGTTATGAAAGACACCTGAGCTGGCTCAAGGGCAGACTTGACAGCCTTATGGGACCTGCTGACTCTGGCACCCAGCCTCCAGCACAGCCACCCTCGGGGTAGTGAAGGAGCAGTGTGGACTGCCCATGGGTGAGGACCTCAGTCACACTGCTGCCATCTGGAGGCACATGCTCCTCGGATTCCACAACACCCTCTCCATCCAAGGTGTTTACCCCCCTCATATGTCACACACACCACTCCTGTCTGCTGTTTTGTCTGTCTGCAATTGCATCCTCTCCTACCCAACGTATCTCCCCACATGTACCTATATCTCTTCCTTAACATTCCACTCTCTCCTTATTAAAAAGAAAAAAAAATGGGCACCTGTCCTATAAAAAATTTTGCCCCATATGCAGTTTTCCATTTCACACACATGTCTACTGGACACAACTAATTTATGTTTGTCCTCACCCCTCTCTCTGGGGTTTGAGAGTTCAAATTCATCCTCAAAATCTGTTAAAATGCACAGCTGTTGCTCTACAAGAAATGGAAAGCTATGGTCCTTCCCTGCACCTGTCCTGCACATCTCTACCTGCCTTTCGCCATGTTTTTCCCCCTGCTTGCCCCCTATTTCACTACTGTCCTATCACCCCCTTTTTCTTTTCTTTTTAATTTTTTAGTGTGGAGCTAAGTGGAGCACAGCAATGCGGCGCACTGCACAAAATTGCACAAACCCACTTAAAAGCACTTTAAAATGCTTTAATTATCCTATTTGTTTCTCGCAGCATTAGGCACATGTATAAAATAACCTTCCCTCCCATGTTTCAAACCTGGGTCCCTTTCAAATACAGCCTACTGCACTAACCAACTAGGCCACACAGATCTCAATTAAGAGTGGTGTTTTCAGGAAATCATGGTGATTGCCATTGACAGACTGCAATTAAACCTAATAGGAGAAATGGCAGTGTACCTAGGACTCTGATGCAAAACTACACCAGTAGACAGCCAAATAAGTTATAATATCAGTACATTAGGCCTGTGATAATGGGTAAATGTTCCCTTTTACCTGCAACATCTTTAAACACACCTGCTAAGGCATCAGTGGCACAGTACATATGTTCAGCTGGGACCCTGCTGCAGAACAACTGCCCATGAAAGCTATGCACATACCAGTGGTTGCAGATAACATGTATTACAGCTGTATGTATGCACATATATCTGGCAAATACACCTGCAGCATCACTGACTCAGTAGTTCAGTCGGTTAAATGCCTTGCATATAGAACATTTTGTCATGCACAGTCCTGGGTTCAAATCCAGTGTGTTGCACTTCAATTACATTCTTGTGAACACAGCAAGTAAGGACTGACTCATACAATTTAAATCCCCATAGGTTATTGCTACTGTATTATCAGCTACCCAGTTTTGCAAGTTACAGGCCTGCAGCTAGGGACACACTGCACATATTCGGATAGCCTAACTATATCTTGCCTACAACTCTGCTATTGGTTTCTCCCTTTAATTTCTCCAAATCTTTCGGGTTTCTAATACCATGACGGGAATGAACCCCATTGCTAAGTCAAAGTATGATTAAAGTTCATGAAATTAGTATTGTTTCAATCTTTGATGTCAACCAGGAGTGCTCTTCGCAACACCTGCAATGTGCCCAGTAATGACTCCTTCTGCAGTTCGTAGGGAGTTACGTGTATTGGTAACATATCCAAATACGATTGTAAATTCTTTTTTATAAGACCCATTGTTCCTACTGCTATTGGGACTGTCTGGGTATCTTTCTTCCACATTGCTCTCATTTCTGCCTACAAATCCTGATATTTTACAACTTTGTGTCTCTCTGTACACAAGACACTGTGGTCTTTGGGTCTGATGATTTCAGTGATCAATTTTCTAGCATCTGTCTTTTGAACTGTTGGTAATGGATGATGCCATGTAATATAAACTTCATCATTTTATATGATGCTTTGTGGCTTATGTTTCCAGCTTTTTTCAGCTACTTCAATACCATAATGTTTGTACAATCCAACATGTATGCAGCACACTATCTTGGGCCGCCAATATTAACCTTTCATCTCTTGGTTTGAATTCACCTCTCCTTAACCATTCCTGCATTCATTCCTGATCAACATGAGGTTCTGCCAGAAGTTTTCTATACTTGCAACTATATTTATGCATTTTCCACATTTCCTGCCTTCTCATCTTATTCTTCACCTTATATTTTTTCTTTTGTTTTTTGGCACATTCAGTTGCTGCCTGATTTTTATCTGCTTCTGATTTGATTTACATTCCTGCTTGACATCAATATGCTTCTGCTAGATTAAGTAGAAAAGTCATCTTAGATTTAGTCTCCTCATGTTTCAAAACTTTCACTGTGCTTGGGTCTTGTGAGGTTAGTAGATATGTGTGGAGTCCCACGATTGCAGATCTATACATGTAATCAATTTCAAGGAGGCCCATCCTTCCTTCAGAATGGGGAATATATAATCTTGGTATGCACTGTTTTTTATAAATCATTTGGTGAGCATGAAGCATCCTTCATGTTTTCCTGTCTAGTCTAGTCTATCCAACACATTTTCAGACCAGCCAGTCACTCCAAAACTGTAAGTTAGGACAGGAACAGTAAATTGGTTTATAGCCTGGATTTTGTTCCTAGATGTCAGTGCTGTTGTCAGGATTAATTTAATTCCTTACTAAGTTTTATTCACATTTTTCCATGTTTTATTGTTGATCCTTCATCAATTCCCAAATATTTATACACTCCCTCTTGCTCAAGTTATTTTATATCACATTCCTGTCCCAACTGATGTTTTCCTGGTGCTACAGTTTTCCTGCTTTAAAGGTTAGTTTTGCATATTTATCAAGACCAAATGACATTCTTATATCATCTGAAAAAGTTTTGACAACTTGCAGTTGTACTTTCAGTTCCTCATCTGATTAGCTATACAATTTTAAATCATCAACAAAGAGAAGATGTTGCTTTCTAGGAGCCAAATTGTAGCCATGGCCTAAGCTGTTATGTAGATGGCTTAATTGTTAAGGCAAGGCAGAACAGCAGTGGGGCAGAAAGTCACCCTGGAATATCTCCCTTTGAATTTTTATCCCTGGGACAATAATTTGTCCTTTATCATGGCTTAATTGCAAAGTGGTCTGCCACTGTTTCATGGTCACTGTAATGCAGTCGATCAGTGTAGAATGTATCTTTATACATTTTTAAGCACTCTTTTATCCATGAATGTGGGATACTATCAAATGCTTTTTTGTAGTCAATCCATGTCATACTTAAATTCTTCCCCTTTTTACAGTTCTCCATTATGACATTATTTAGTACCAAATGACACTTTGTTCCATATGACTTTTTTTATTACTCTTTTGTTCTGTTCCCATGACTGAATTTTCTTCTAAATGACTGTAAAGTCTGTTGGCATCAATTCCTGTGTACAGTTTATACGTCATCGGAAGGCAAGTTATTGGTCTATAGTTTTTAGGTTAGCTTGCCTGTTCACTCTTAAGTAGGAGCATTGTTTTTCCTGTTGTTAGCCAGGTTGGTGTCTGTTTGGGGTGTGCATGTAAATAGTTCTTACTCATGGCTAAATCTTCATGCAAAGATGTTAATACTTTTAGCCAAACGTTAGGTACTGCATCTGGGCCTGGTGTTTTCCAATTAGAGGCTTTTCTTAACTTTGTTTCAATCTCTCTGGCTGTTACGTCATCCCATTTCATATCTTGTACCTTTAAACTTCTTATTCTTTCTTTTACTTCTTCTATCCATTTAGCATCTTTAACTAATCCAAAACCAATAAAAACTTGATAAAAAATATCTAGAAGCACAAGAGCAATCAAGCGGACAGCCAGCAATTAATGAAAAGAAGAATTTATTGATAAGCGCTTTCGGCTGCGTAGTGCCAGCCTTCATCAGACAAATTCAATTACAAAATACAGCTTTTATAAGATATACTAAAATAAGCAATTAATCAGTTATGATGTAAAAACCCGCCAAAAAAGCCAAAAGTACTACCTATCATGTGTAAATTTTTAAACCTGTACACACCAAATATTACAACATAATTTAATTAATTACATAATAACATATGTTCATTATAAAAAAATATATGTATATATACTGTGAGTATGCTAATGTACTATTGTAATATGTGTATGTGTGTAAATGTAAAAATAAAATTAAAAATATATAAAAATGAGTATTATATAAAATTCATCAAAACCATTATCTATTTATAGCCTTTAATTTTAAAATACTAGTGATAGAAATAGAATCATTAAGACCAGGAATTTGAGTGGCATTTAAATACACTTGCCACCAATATTCCTTAGACTCTAAAATGGTTTTCCAAGGGCCTTTTCTAGGTGATGGTACAATATGTTCCAATATAATAAATTTAAATTTATGCTCAGGGTGTAGAACTATATGCCTATAAAGAGCATTTTTATGTGATTGTCTACTAATATCATAATTATGCTCATAAATTCATTGCTTTAATTTACGTTCAATTTTCCCTATATAATAGGCTGAACAATATGAGCAAATTGCAGCATATACTACCCCCGAGGTATTACAATTGTATCTACCTTTTATTTTGATGTATTCTGAAGAAGTCTGCTTATGAAGCAGACGAAAAGCGCTTCAATAAACTCTGGTGACTGAATTTAATTCCTGGTGGGCTCTGAGTGGTCACTGACCGTTTCTACAGTACCTTATTTTTGCTTTGGACTTTCTCAGCTGGTTCTCTGTGTTTTTTGAAAGTACCTTTTATTTTAATCAGAATACCATTAATAACTATTTCATCAATTTCCAAAATATCTGAACAATAACTGCACATGTTACACTTTCTCATTCTACCTGGTGTATTATTTATCCCACTGGATGCTCTATTACACCAATCCTTTAAATTTTTGTCTCTCTTGTATACAATAGTTGGTTGTGCACCCAATAATGTCACTAAATTTGGATCCCTCTTGATAATGTTCCAATTTTTCATGACCAGATTTTTAATATGTTCAGAATCTTGTGTAAAAGTAGTGATAAAAGCTACACTACTGCTATTAATATTACTTGTGTTACTCTCGTTGATATTCAAATCATATTCATTCAATAATGGTACCTGTTGTTCTATACCCTGCTGTTCAAACTGTTGCATATTAAGGCTATTACGATCCCTTAATAATGGTATATAAAAACCTTTTTTCCTTTTATTCAAGACTTCATTGAATATAACATCAATGAATTGTTTAGGATATCCCCTATTTGAAAACATATTCATAATAAAGGTACATCCCTCAACAAATTCTTCAAATTGTGAAACCATATGTGATGCCCGTACCAGCTGTCCTTTTATGACTGCTTTTTTGACATATTGTGGATGATTGCTACTAAAATGTAAAAATTTATTTGAATATGTTTTTTTACGAAAAATGTTGGCTTTGAATTGATTGTGTATTGTGTCTTTTGAAAGCAAAATGTCTAAATATGAAATGGTATCTATTCCTATTTGATAAGTGAAGTTCAAATAAATTTCAGTGGTAGCATTAATATATGAAATAAACTGATCAATCTGTTCCAATGGCCCATTCCAAATGAAAAACAGGTCGTCCAAAAAACAACTATATAAATTAATATACTGCATAAATTCCGATTGAAATATAAATGTAAGCTCCCACATTGCCATGATTACGTTGGCATACAATGTACCTATGGGAGAGCCCATTGCAACTCCCTTGATTTGCTTAAAGTAATGCCCATCATGATAAATATAATTGTTTGTTAAAACCAACTCAAGTAAATCTATTAATGCATTCAATTCATCTTGAGGCGTTGGAATGATGTTAGCAAAAAAATCGGCAAACCAACTTAATCCTAGCTGCTGTGGTATGCAAGTAAACAAATCCTTTACATCGACAGTAATAAAAACAATCTGTTGCACATTTGTAATATTTAAATTATTTATCTTTGTGAGAAAATCCCAGGAATCACGACAGATATAATTTAAACTTTTTAACTTGTCTTTCAACCTCATATCTACATATTTGGCTATGAAGTATGTTTTTGATCCACCAGCATCTACTGTTGGGCATAATGGGGGGATCCTGTAGATCCTTATGTAATTTTGGTATGCCAAATATGATGGGTATCCTGGGATTTTTTACTTGCATATATTTATAAGCTTCATTTGTTAATTGTCCCTGCCATAACATATCATCCAATAGATAATCAATTATATCATAAGAAATATTTATTTCATTTACTGAAGCCTCAATATATGCATCATCATATAATATATTCATTAACTGCTAATTGTAATCTATGGCATCCATCATAACCAGCCCACCCCCTTTATCAGGTTGCATGATACGTACCTTTCCTTTCATTTTTATTTCATTTAAAACCCCTTGTTGAGCTTTAGTAAAATTACTATGAGCTTCATTAATATGCTGTTGTGACTGATATCTAAAGTCAAGCTCACAAACTTCCTCAAACAACCTGATTTTTGGGTGGAGAGGAGGGTTAAACAAACTCGGTACATGCAAAGGATCATTTATAATGTCAGATGCTTGTTGAAATGCTGTTTTTAAATTCATTTTTCTCGTAAAAAGTTTCAGTTCAGTAATTAAGTCTGTAATTCTTGCCCTTCTCCTTGGTACAAATGTTAAGCCTTTACTAAAAATGTCCGCATGTACAGTAGCAAGGGCTACATGACTATAATTATAAATATGATAGTCACCTGTGGTGTTGGAAATTAATTGATATTTGCTGCCCTTAGTTGAGCTTCCATCCAAACTTACTATCTCTAGTTGTAATTTCTCTTTGAGGTCGTCCTCTGCCTCCTCCAGGTATGCGTATTGCTGACCCTCGGCTTGTATATTGCCTTGTTTCGAAGACGCTCTGACCGACGGAGAGTGCCATATTCTAAAGGGGAATGATGCTGATTGTTGGCGTTTTCCTGGTATTGTACTTGTGCACCATTATTTTCCGCCAAAGTAGAAGAAATGTTTTTTACGTCATTACGCCATTGCCCTCGTGCCAATTTAGGGTAGGCTTGTCCTTTGGAATAATCCATTCTGTCCCTTTCCAATTTACGGGTTTTCCTTTCACTCATGATCTTACTGTGATTGTCTATATCATTGAATACTTCCAGATATTGGTTTTGGCAAGCATTAAATGCTGTTTGTTGCTTTATTTTAAGATCTAATGCTTGGATTTTGATGTTTAAGTCATCCATTTGTAATGCATTATGTTTAATTAACACTTGCAAAAACTCACACCCCTGCCGATCGAACAATTGTAACAATTCTTTATGCAAAGCAGTGTTTTCTCTGAGCCCATTTGGATATTTCCAGTACCTTAGCCCTTTCGGCACTTGCTGTCTTTTGACACATTCATTAAAATAAGTATTTTCATGCAACAACTTATGATACTGCCATGCCGTGTCATGAAAATCATCCAACATTGTGTAAAAATCTGTAGTATGATCATTTTTCACTGCTACACTGTGCTCTAATTGATTTAACCAATGCTGGAGTTGCATGCCATTATCTGGGGTATCATTGTTAAATACATTGTCCCGATCTTGTGGATGCAGCTGACCTGGTGATATACTGTCCATACTGTTAGTAGTGTCCAGTCTATTATTCCTAAAATCCGGTGATCTGGCTATATTATTACCAGACAGTTGTTGAATTAATTGCGTGAGACTCAACACCCATTCCTGTAAGGCATTAAATTCAGTTCTCATGACCATCATGTCCGCATCTTGCATGCTACCAGAAGCCATACTATAACTAATCCAAAACCAACAAAAACTTGATAAAAAATATCTAGAAGCACAAGAGCAATCAAGCGGACAGCCGGCAATTAATGAAAGAAGAATTTATTGATAAGCGCTTTCGGCTGTGTAGTGCCAGCCTTCATCAGACAAATTCAAATTACAAAATACAGCTTTTATAAAATATACTAAAATAAGCAATTAATCAATTATGATTTAAAAATTTACACATGATAGGTAGTACTTTTGGCTTTTTTGGCAGGTTTTTACATCATAATTGATTAATTACTTATTTTAGTATATCTTATGAAAGTTGTATTTTGTAATTTGAATTTGTCTGATGAAGGCTGGCACTACGCAGCCGAAAGCGCTTATCAATAAATTCTCCTTTCATTAATTGACGGCTGTCCGCTTGATTGCTCTTGTGCCATTTAGCATCTTTGTTATGTTCCACAGGATCTTCATACATACTTCTCCAAAGTGTATGTATTTCTTCTTTTTTTTTGGTGGTCTTCCACTTCCTTAACATCAACCAATGGACTGTAGTACAACTCCTCTCTGTCTGTAGATGTCATCCTTAAATAGTACTAACATTGTAAAAGTGTCCCTGAATGTCCCTAATGTATTCTGGCTAAGTCCTTGTTTTGTGGACATTTGTCCCTGTCTGGTTGAGAGCTATGACTAACATACCTCTCAACCTCCTACATTAAGAATCTAGGACAAAGACATATTTAATGGGGGGGACAAAGGCCCAAACCCAGTGACAGACTATACATGTTGACCAAACAAAGTAAAAATGTGGTTAGAGTAACAGATATTACTGTAGCCTAAGTGCTGCCTGAGGGATCTGATGGGTGACAGTTAAATTCTGTGTCAGTTTTCTGATAGCAACCATCAATCAGTGGACAACTGTTTGTCAGACATGCATGAGTTTGTGCAAGACAAACCACAGCCATGAGCCAAACAAAGTGACTTTCTGCAAACATCTGCATAGTTGAGATGTATGATGCCAACAGGGAACATACACGACAGCAGATTTGCATTGCTGTCTGTCATTGTGGCACACTGGTGTGGCTGGACTGTCCCCATATAGTTGTTGGAATAGCATGCTGCTATTTGTCCAACAGTGGCTGTGTCACATATTAGTGGGGATTTGCCCATAGGGGACACACCACAGTACACTGCAGTGATGCCTGCAGAGACATACAGCAGATTTTGTCCCAGCACACAGGGACATTACCCAGTATTGCTAATATCTTGGTGATAGCCACACATGTAGTGTGTCACTAAAGTGTGAGGTATGATGTGTTAGGGAGCAGTGGATAGTGCCGGCCATTATGTTGTGTTGGGTGTGTACATAGTGGACATCCACGTATCAGGTCTTGTAATGTGTTCCCCTCTTGTTGTCTTGCAGCAACAATGTACCAACGGAGACATCCTCTTTTTTCATCTGTGGAAAATTGCACTGTACTGGATGCCCTCAGACTCAACCATTACATTCTGCTGTCAAGGGGTTGCCACAGTCATGAACAGTGGGCAGCATTGTTAGCTGACCTTGTGAGGGCTGTAAATGATATTGGCCAACAGGACAGGACCTATGAGCAGGTTCGACAGCAGGTCACAGACATGGTCAGTGTCACACGTCAAAGAGCAAATGTTGTTGCCAGGGATTGTGCTACCACCGGTGGAGGGCCTGCAACAGAACAACCGCTCTCAGCCAGGTGCACCTAGGATCAACCCACAGCTCCCAGCCTACCATAACGCCATACATTCTGGAGGTGGGTGCCACAGCGTCCACATCAGAGGAGTGTGTAGGTAAGCTGACTGTGTTCACCAGTATAATACATTTGCAGTTATTGTGACAGGCTCTATAGATGGGTACATGGGTGTCAGGTCTATCTGCACTGGAGGGGCAGTTGGCTTTTCAACACAGTTGTGCACACATACTCAGAATTTCAGCAATATAGTCAGTATCACATTAGCTACTGTACATGTGGATATATACCCAAATAACCTTGTAACACTGCAACATTTGGTGTTGCTGACAATACCTTTCCCTCACCTTTCAATGGGTATGTCAGGTGTAGCCAAAGATCATGGTCCTGTACCTAGTAAGTGTGATACTGTTGTTTTGCTTGATCAAATATACCCTATGAATGTTAAGGGCTGCCATTTTGCCTTTTGCACAAGTGTTCTGCTTTGCTAGAATAGAATAATTGTATGTTCAATTTCAGAGCAGTTAACTACAGTGCATAGCCTAGGGAATGATAGGTGTGTATTTGTACACACATTAACATGTTTGCACTTATAGTTATGAGCAACTACGCAGCCTGCTCTACATGAGGTAATTAACTAAGATGCACATTCAAACACAATAGGGAGAAGGTACCCACCTGAAGCAGTGGTACTACAACTGGCATATCATTGCCAAGACAAGTATACTGGGTTTTATGTGTAGTTCTATCACATACTGTCATATTGCATACCTCACAGGTGTATTGAACTGGCAATGTTACCCAGATGTAGGTGACATGCATGTTGTACAGGGCCTGGGTTGTCTGTGTATGTTGTTGTGGGTGTGTGTGTTGTGCATGGGGTTAAAGATGAGAAGATGTAGGACATGTAACGCAGTTGTGGACCTTCCTCTGTATAAGTGTGTGTGTGGATTACCATACATTATAGTGCAGGTGGTAATGTACTGCTTTTGTCTTGCTTCTCACAAGTGAACAGGGGGGGTTGGAGTCTGTTGCCCTCACAACCTGATGTCAGTGCCTCATAGGACTCTGATGACGATGGTGGCCATAGTGAGGCACAGGTAAGGTTGCCAGTGGCTGAATCTATCCCAAATGTTGACATCCCTCTTCTGCCCCCATTGTCCCCACACACAGTCAGTATGCCCACACATACCCAGTCACCACAGGCCACATATATTGGACAGTCAGAGGGTGGTGACACAGTACAGGACAGTGTGAGAACTATGGTGTCAGTGAGTGTTGACACTGGCCATAGCCAGACAGCTGTTGAGGTCCGATACAGGCAGATTGACAAGGGTGCTCGAAGGAGGACTGCTGCCTATCTACTTCTTGTTGCAGGGGTCACATTGCAGGTCACTCGCTGCATGTCTACACCATGGTGTGGCAGGCCATGAGCACGTGATCCTGGAAGGTCCCATGGGGGACACAGGCCCAGCAGACAGCAGTTACCATCAGGTATTAGCACTGCATCTGATTTTGGGCATGGTGCTGACCATGCTACCCATGGAGGATCAAATTCTCATATTCATGACCAGAGACAGTGAACTGTCCACTCTACCATGTACGGTCAACAGCTGTCCACCATATGCACATATAGGACTAGCACTGAGCCTGACTGTGTACACGTGCACACTCCAGCACCACTGTCGCATGGAGGTCACCTACAGTCACACACAACACCTCTCCATGGTCCATGTCACCAGCACTCCTTCCTGACTCACACACATGCTGTCAACTGTTTGGCACAGCCTAGGCTTCGGCACCCCCACAATACACCCTGTGCATGTGATACCTGTGCCACATCCGTGCCATCTATGTCATTGATGCTGGGACCTGCATATATGTGTCTGATGCACAAGGTGGCTGTTTTACTCTGTGTATGTTTGTGAAGTGCAGTAGTGCTGTGCCATGGCAGTTGTTGTGGGCCACGGCAGATACTGTATGCTGGCATGTGTCAGGACTGCACATCAAACTTTGTGTATCTTTGTTACCTGATGGTATACTGGTGATAGTGTTATAGAATGACAGCTGTATCATGGAGCTGTGTATGTTTTTGTCCCTGGAGTCTGAGCATTGCAACTATAAACACATGGTAATACAGCAGCACAGGATGGCAAGGCAGCACAGCAGAGATATGACATCAACAAGGTATGCCAGTATACGTGCATGGCTCCCATGGTGCGTTTGTGTCAGGACAATGGGGACAGTCAGCGTCATCATGTTTTCATACCCTGTGACACAGTCCTCTACTGTTGATACATGTCACCTGGGTAGTCTGCACGTACAACTGTAGATGGTGGCAGACATCAATTATGCCTATGTAGAGGAGGGCAATTTACAGCTAGCATCTAGTCACAGGGCCACAAAATGCATAACCAATGCATAGAGGTAGGCCACATGGGCATGTCTCTATTGCTGTCGGGGGACATAGTTACAAACACACACACACACACACACACATACACACACATCGGATGCTGTAAGAGTAGAGCCCTTACCTATCTAGTATTACACACTATAGCTTGCAGTACTTATCACATGCAGCATGCTGTTTCTCTGATAATACACTGTCAGCCAGTGCTCTTAAGGTAGATGACATCAGCAGATTTTGTAAAGGAGGGGATTTAGAGGTCAGCAGCCAGTCACAGGGCCATAACATGCATACCATTGCATGGAGATACGCCATATGGGCATGTCCATGGTGCTGTGAGGGGATATTTTGACACACACACACACACACACACACACACACACACACACACACACACAGTTGAAGGATGTGAGATTAGAACTCCTACCTATGTAGTATTACATGACAGCTCACAGTACCTGTCGCATGCACCACAGATCATGTCTGTTGTACATATTGCTGCAGGCACAGTACACAGAGTGGCCTTGTGTAGACAGCGTGTGTGGCCTGCAGGGTAGTACTGCTTGGTACTGTTATTGTATCCAGTGTCCTAGGGATGGAATACCTGGTAATATCTCTGCTATGTGTGTGTATACTTACTAGTCTGGCCATATGTGGCTGTTTGCAGTTTGATAGGCAGACATGTGGCCAGGGACAATATCGCCTGTCCAAGGCATGCATTACAACCATTGTACATTACACCGCCTGCATACCTATGTCTGTCTGTAGGGTGACAGCCCGCAGGCTCAGGGGTCTGTGGGTGAGTGGATTATGTAATGTTGCAGCCTTCATCTGGGGCCATCGGACAATTGTTGTGATGTGTATGAGCAGATAACCCCAGTATTCAGGGGTATGTGGGACTATATGTACACCCCTGCCCACATTTCTGTCAATGGTGTATAACAGGATTGTAACCATAAATGTAGTTGTGTGTGTCAGTAATCTAAAAGTGTTCTGTAGACGTATGTGGGGAGTCTGCATATCATCGTACTGTATATACTATATATACATATTGTTATCACATATATATATGTGCCACATACCCATAGAAACAGTTATCAAGCATGAGGGGGATAGGGAGAGACAGATATGTATACATAGCTGTATGTCTGTACAAACATATTTCCACATAGCAGGTCTTTGTGTAGTAAAGGCAACAGACTTGGGCTCAATTTGCCAAGTGTAGGGGCATACCCAGTGTGATTGTCAGTACTTACAAGGTGACTCCAGGCCAGAGATACCTCTACTCCAGTCCAAGATTAGTGTGTGCTGCAGGCCATTTGCTGCTGCACCTGTTACCACAATCCTGCAGTTGGCTGATATTGTCTAAGGCATTCCCTGGCTGTTTGCTGGCCTTAACATGTGACTCACACTTCAGAACTGTAGAGAGCTTCAGAGACTCTCCAGACTCTTGCCTCATATTTTTGGACCATTTCACATAACATTGTTGTTTTCTAGCAAATTAGTGGCAAATCAGTCAAGATTGCAGTAAATTAATACTGGCAGATATTCGAGTTTCAGATTTCATACACGGCAGGTGAGTCATGCGAATGCAGGGCCTGTTATTCTATCCACATTCTATGTTTGTAGGAGCAAATATTTAAAACATGTTCCAAGTTGTGGTCCTTGGTCCCACTTTTATCCACTGTATTTCAGCAGATTTCCTGCTGTCATAGGTTGAGAGGTATGATGTGACTGGGGTACATGGTGCAACACCACACACAGAGTGACAGTCTGCATACCTTTCCCTGTACATGTTTTGCAGAATGCCCAGCATTTTGCCCCATATCTCTGCTGTGTTCCTCATACATTCATGGTTTCCCTGTGCTATACTGTACATTTGGTTTCTGACTTGTTGTACCTACTGACACATTTAACTGATGGCTTTTACATCTTGCAACTATTGCAGCCTGCTGTTAAACTAGCCACCTGCTATGTTACTCAGAGCGTGTATAATGTCTGTATGTAGGTATGGCCTTTTGTGCCCCTGTCACTCTGTCTTTGTCCAGCTTTCTTGTACTAACAGATTGAGGCGTTCTGACAATCTGTGGGACTACCACCATATGTGTACCCCACATGCAAAAGATGTTGGATGCAGACAGGTTCAAACCATCAACACCATCACACATGCTACTATCCCTGGCCCACTGAGCCATACTGGCTGCCAGACAGAGAGGTTTCCTCCCTCACACTATCAACAAGAAAGGGGAATTTTCTGGTCTGCTGGTATATCATTGCAGACTTACTGTTACAGCAGTTGTATGGAAAAAACGATATGTTTGGGGTTGGTGGGCAGCTAGCCTATGCTCTGCTAGCATAGACAGCCGTGCGACTGTCCTGTGACCCCATTGTTTGGCATCTCCCTGAACTACTGCCATGGAGTTTCTAGCCATGCAGCCTAGTGGCTAATATGCAACACATAATAGTGAACACAGTACGTGTTGTCTCAAGTGTCTGTTAGATATGTCCAGGTCACCCAGTATAGATATCTACAAGTAGCCCAGCAGCATACTATATCTAGCCCACTATATTCCCTTGCATACATGTGGCAGGTCCATACATATGGTACCACATTATATTACCTCTTATAAGTGGTGTACAGGAGACTGACTTACCTTGGGAATGCAGCAGTTGACAGACCTGTAGTTCGGGGCTGCCACTGTATGATGCAGGCAGTCCACAGCCAATACATGGTGAGGTGCATGTTGTGTGGCCTGGCTGACATCATCTTTACTCATATGTATGTTAGTTGGAGTATGGTGTCAGTCCCTAGGGCCCTAGGTTGTCAGTGCATGTGCTATGCATTGTCACTTGGCCAAGGCCAGGGCATATTGGGCATGCCTATGTCTGCCTACAGGGACAGCCTCAGGAGTTCCTGCTCCAAGTCCCCCTGTGGGTGCAGTTGTGGTGATGTAGGCACTGGTGGAGGGGCTGTGCATCCCTTCCCTTTGCTGATCTTGCTGCAGCTGTTTCCACAGGATCATATTGTGTAGCATGGCACATACTGTGAACATCTGTGCACATATGGCTGGAGATGAGGCACAGGAACCGTGACTTCAGCAGGCCAGACACACGCTCTATGATGTTCCTTGTTTGTGCATGTGCCTCATTATGGCATTCTTCGGTGGGTGGGTGTGTATTTCTGATGGGTGTCTTCATCCATGGTTCTAGTGCATACCCAGCATCCCCAAGTAAATGGCCATGTGGGATGTCCCCCCTAGCAAACATCTGGTACAGCTGTGATGCATGCCAGATATAGGAGTCATGATAACCACTAGAGCTGCCAGCACACATATTCATGATAATGCCTTGGGCATTGCAGATGACATAGCAGTTGATGGAGTGATACCCCTTGTGGTTGACATAGATTCTACCCTCTTCACCAGGTGGTACCTTGATGTGTACATGAGTGCATGCAGTCTATGGCACCCAGTATCTCAGAGTAGTGTGCTACATGGTAGAAGAGTCACATACTGCTGGCCCTCTACTCAGGGTTGTGGGAAAGATAAATGCACTCACTGTCATGTGGTAGCATGGCAACCAGGAACTGGTGGAGCACCCTGGCAGCAGATGCCTGTGAGACCCCCATCATGTCCCCAGTTGATCTTTGGAAAGTACCTGTAGCTAGTATCCTAAGGGCTACACATATCTTTGTTTCCACAGGGATCGGTTCGCCTCTGTTGGCATTGGGTATGAGTTGACAGCAGAGCTCACTGAGTTGTTGTGCATGTCCCTGTCCACGTTGTAGCACTGTACAATCTCCAGTTCATGTAGCTCCTGGTAGGTTACCCTGGGCATGAACACTCTTCTTCTTCTCAGTCTAGGCCTATGGTCAGTATCACCATCAGCAGCAGCTGCTGCTGCATTGACCTCAACATCTAGCACATACATATGTAGCAGACCTGCAGCATCCTGTAGCATTCTCTAGGTTAAAATTCCCAAATCTGTACTCCAATGGTGCAGAGTATGCGGAAAAAGCAAATTGTAGGGTGTATACATACTTTGTAGTACTTTGCTGTAGGTGTACTCCATATGATTGGCTAGCTATGATGCATTCCACCTGCCAAGCACATCATTAAGGGGTGTAATGGCCTTAGTTTAAATGTAACAGGGCTCATCAGCAATTAATACATTTGCTTTCTCATGCAATTTTTTTTTGACAACCTTCCTTACTGAGCACTGCAGCGCACCGCACAAACCTATACGGCAGAGGTAAAGAAGACTTAGCAGTGAGCAAACACACCCACATGGAAGGCACGCTCAGCATGGCTGTGCACCACACAAATACTTTCAAACATGGTCAAACCTGCTGAAATGTGCAACCCTAAGGTAAACAAAGCTTAGCATTCACCAGACACCCCCCCCCACACTGAGCAGAGCGGAGCACTGTGCAAATAGGCACCGCTGAGCTCCAATGGACTTAAAATTTTGCAGACACATCCCCTTTTGATGTCAGCTACCTCTTCTGTGGACACCATCATGGTTCTGTGCCTACACAGATGGGATCTGCGGACACAGATACCCTTTTCTGCTATTCGGTAAACCTAGCCAATTTGCATACAGAGCTGTGCACAGTACCTGGTAACTACACAGATTCAGACCCTGCCTCTTTAGCAACACAGCAGTCCTAAATTGTACATACCCCATACAGGGTCCTGTAATGCATTACTGTTACATACTTACACATTCTGCTTTTTACAATTTTTTTTTACATAACGGCACGCCACGCAAACATACCCATGGTATTAAAAAAATATATTTTACATTATTTTTCCATATGGGTTTGGATACACAGTGCTTGCTTTTACAAATATCTGTGTCCTCTGTACTGTTTCTGCCACTGTAATTCCACTTTTACAGCCCCTGGTGTCATTTGACTTTCCTGTACACATACTTTTTCCGTGCACATTACAGACACCAACATGGGGTCTGCACAACTGCCTGTCTGCTTGCTGGATCCCTCTACCTGCCTTATTTGCATGAATTTCACCTGCTTATGAGGTGATCTGCATGCCACTGACACTTCCATGTTCGCATGCTCATGCACGCCCCTCGGCTTCCTTTAATGGATTGCACATCTGCTTGCTTTCGTGTAAACACTGCACCGTGTCACTATGCCTACATGGAAAATAAGTCTGTGTAGGCTTTATTAAATTCCCCCCAGTACTTTTTAGTTTTCAATGCAGCTAGACACAGAGTCTGTGCTGAAAAGCTTTCTGTATTGTCCTTAGGGTGAAATAATTACTTGTCTTGAAATGTGGAGGAATGCAATTGTTTTATGACTTTCAGCATCTGCCAAAGATCTGAGGTCTATGTATTTTCACAGGTAGATGCTAAATACTGCCAACTCCCAGCAGTGGTGGGTTTCACCTGGGATAGAGTCAGATGACAAGGAATGATGTCATTCTGCAAACTATCCCAGCAGTAATATTTGAGATATTAATTTAAGGAGTCTCTTAGTGAGAGAGAGCATTCTGTATTCTTTCTTGGACCTGACAAGAACCATTCACCACAACATATGCCTTGCTCTATAGTAAGTAAGTTACTAGGGAGTAGTAACTCTTAGATATAGTCAGGACTGTAGCGAAGCTTTGTTTAGATATTTTTATTTATTTGAGATTGTCCTGCAGTGTTATTTTAAATATTTCCTGTGGTTTTGAAGTCTGATGTCACTGTGAATATATACTGAGTATTTTCTTGTTCTTTTATTATTTATTATTAAATATATTTAAAGCTTTCATTGTGGTTGATCTGTATAGAGATACTTAAGTTTTAAGAGCACTTGCATATTTATTTGGTGACACTGCATGGGCCACTCATAATAGCCTTGCTCTTGGTCAAACTACCATTTGTATTAATATTAATATTACACAGTAAGATTGGATACC
This sequence comes from Protopterus annectens, assembly GCF_019279795.1. Lineage (NCBI taxonomy): Eukaryota > Metazoa > Chordata > Ceratodontiformes > Protopteridae > Protopterus > Protopterus annectens. Next base: position 1,499,682,466 of record NC_056746.1, read on the forward strand.
CTTTGTTAAGAGCCATGAAGTAGCTGATAAGGAGTTGACTGATGGCAGTGGTAACTACCTTATAGTCTGGGCAAAAGGGGGCATAGTTAGTAAACCTGTGCCAGCCTTTCCCAGGGGTGTGTGTGTGTGTGTGTGTGTGTGTGTGTGTGTGTGTGTGTGTGTGTGTGTGTGTGTGCGTGTGTGTGTGTGTGTGTGTGTGTGTGTGTGTGTGTGTGTGTGTGTGTGTGTGTGTGTGTAAATCAAACCGTAAACAGTGTGTGTGTCAGTTACTTGGGCAAGGACACAAAGCACTGGTTGGACAAGAGAGAGTGCAGGAAGGTCTTGGTTTGGTCTCAACTCTATAGCTGTGTCAGTTGTGAGTCTTATTGGGGATCTGGAGAAAGAGGGAGAAAATAGTCTCGTACTGACTGTGGTCTGTGTGTGCTCTTAAGGGAAACTGCACTTGATACGCTGGATCTGGAAATACTGTTTGTGTACCTGTTATCCTCCCAGTGTATGTCCTCCACTGTTGCCATGGTGAGGATTGAGGCTCCTTGATTACTGGTCCAGTGGTGGGTTGTCAAAAGGATAATTAGTTTCCTGGATTGAATTGAAATTTAATGTTCTTGATTGGAAGGCCATAACATTTATTCCTGAGATAGTCTTTAGTTCATCTAAACCAAAATGTTTTGACAGGTTTGATAGGCTGTAATACATTTTATGTTGCCACACACAAAAAAAGTGAAGCAGAGTGGCTAATGATCTTTAAAGTCACTGGTTGCTATCTGTAAAACACTTTGTGCAAAGCTGCTAAAGTTTTTTTCTCTTTTTTTAATTTAAATTAGAGCAGATAAAACTCAATGTACTTAGTACAAACAATTATGGTCGGTTTTCTCTGATCATGGCTAACATGTTACACATTCGTGAAATGGATATCAAAACCTCCATAGTTCCAGACAACATTCCAAGATGCTTCTTAAATAGCTTAAAACAGAATCTATCAGGGCCTCTACAAACCCTCTTTAACTAGAGCCTCTAGATGGGCTTTGTCCCAGAGGAATGGAGGACTGCAGCAGTTGTCCCTCTGCATAAGGAGGGGCCCATCAACTGACCCAGGGGACTACAGACTCATAAGCTTGATGAGTCTTATCTGCAAGGCCATAGAAAAAATTATCAAGGACCTGATCAATAACAACATAGGAAATCTCCAAACACTGGACCAGACCAAATTTGGCTTTGTCAAAGGGACGTGTTGCCTGCTCAGTATGGTGAATTTCTTCGAGAAAATCACCAGGGCCATGGATGAGGTCAAAACAGTACATACTGCTTATCTAGACCTGTCCAAAGCTTTTGACACAACCCCCCACTTATGGATCACAGATAAACTTACAGAGTTAGGCATAAACACCTACATCTTCAGATGGATAGCAAACTGGCTCATAAAAGGACACGTTGTCCAGGCTAATTCACTTCCGATAAGAAACCCATTACTAGCAGTGTCAAACAAGGCTCAATGATGGGACCCCTTCTGTTTGGTATGTACTTCCCTAAAGTGAAGGCCTATGTTGGGGGCCTCTGACTCACCAAATTTGCTGATGATTGTAAGCTGGGAGCAATCACTGAATCCCCAAATGATGTTGACATCCTACAGACAGGCCTAAAAATGACAAGCGACTGGTGCCAAAATCATGGTCTGAGACTAAATGCTAAAAAAAGCATACTCATATCTTTCAGTAAAGCAGATATTCATGCAAATTATAGTATTGATAGCAAACCTGTAAACGTTGACCCAGTGGTGAGGGACATAGGAATATATACAGATAGTAACAAACTTTGATATCCAGGCTGCTACAGTACTGAGAAAAATCTCTCTGTCTGGCTCAACGTATAAGTAAAGGTATTGCATCAAGTAAGTCATAGTGTCATTGTACTTGGCCCTTATCAGCCCCATAATTAAGTACAATGCTCCTTTCTGCATGTACCTAATCAGACACTTAACACCAACTGGAACAGCCTCAGAGGTTTCCCATTAAAAAAATACAAAATGTAAGACACATGTCTTGTGCAGCCTGACTAAAGGCCATATCCCTTTATTCTGTCTTATATAATTTATTGAGAAGTGACCTACGCCTGACCTAAAATGCATTTGCTGATCCATCCCTGCTGAAAATGTTATATATTTCTAAAAAAAATTATATGAGGATTACATGTTCCATGGATATGAACCTTATTTGCGACTCAAAAAAGTGTATTAACA